>NC_041392.1:535372911-535538598 GCF_002162155.2 Triticum dicoccoides
GCGTCCGAGGAGGAAGACGATGGCGATGGCGGCTACACAGGGCGTCCGGAGGTTCGTGGCTCGACGAGGAGGTGGAGGGGGTTGTGGCGGAGCTCGGAAACGTGTCGGGGAGGCGAGGGGAGGCCGGTGGCCACGGCAACGGCGAGCGGCGGCGGCGATGGCGCTCGGGTGTGCGAGGGGGTGAGAGAGAACCAGGGGAGGGGGAGGAATGAGAGAGTGGGAGAGAGGTGCGGGGCGTCGCGTGGCGTCGTCCGGTCCATCCAGAGCGACGAGGGGAGGACAGGCAGGCAGGGAGGGAGGAGGTGGCGCGGCACGGCGGTGCGCGCGCGTCGGGCACGCGCCGTCCCCCTGTCGGGGAGGAAGACGACAGAGGAGGGGGGGCCAGGTGGGCTGGGCCGCCTGCTGGCTGGGCCGGCCTGCTGCGGCTGGGCTGCACAGGGGAAGCCCCAGGTAAGCCCCTCCTCTTTATTTCTGTTTTCTAATTTTTTCTGACATTTGTTTTGATTTAATAAAATACTAAATCAATTTAATACCTTATGCCAATTTTTGCAGGAGCTGGATATATTATTCCAGAGCTCCTTTATAAATGGCATAATTTTTGGACCATATTTCATATATATAGCAATATATTTCCAATGCAAATATTTATCGAATTAATCCAAATGGCCAAAATAAATATCCATGAGCTCCTAAAAATATTGTTTTGATTTTTATCTCTGTCCAATATTTTCAGAGAGCAACATGAGCATTTTCTTGGACCCTTTTGGAGAAATTTTTATTTGGGTCATTTTCAAAAATGATTCTGAGGGTTCCACCAATCCTCATTTCAAATTTAAATGAAATTTAAATATGATGCACAAATGGCTAGCTAGTCTAAGTCATACCAGACTAGGGATGTGACAACTCGCCCCCACTTGAAAGAATCTCGTCCCGAGATTCAAGGGTTGACGGAAAGGAAGCGGGGTACTCCAGTCGAAGACGATCTTCTCGCTCCCAAGTAGCTTCTCTCTCGGAATGATGAGACCACTGAACTTTGAGAAACTTGATGTTCTGACGTCGAGTGACACGCTCTGCTTGATCAAGAATGCGAACCGGGTACTCTCGGTATGTGAGGTTATCTTGGAGATCAAGCGTTTCGTGGTCCACTCCACGGATAGGATCCGAGAAGCAACGCCTGAGTTGAGAGACGTGGAAGACATCATGAACTCGAGAAAGATGTGGGGGTAGTTCCAATTGGTAGGCAACCTCTCCTCGTTTAGCGAGAATGCGAAAGGGACCAATGTAACGAGGAGCCAACTTGCCCTTGATACCGAAACGATGGGTACCCTTCAAAGGAGTAACCCGAAGGTAAGCCTTTTCGCCAACTTCATAAGTCATATCCTTATGATGACGATCGTACTGACTCTTTTGACGAGACTGGGCTGTTTTCAAATTCTCACGAATGATGCGAACTTGCTCTTCTGCCTCCTGGATCATGTCTGGTCCAAAGAATTGTCTTTCACCGGTTTCTGACCAGTTCAAAGGTGTTCGACATCTTCGTCCATAGAGAACCTCAAAAGGAGCTTTCTTGAGGCTGGATTGGTAGCTATTGTTATAAGCAAACTCGGCGAAAGGAAGACATTTCTCCCAATCCATACCGAATGAGATAACGCAAGCTCTGAGCATGTCTTCGAGAATTTGATTGACCCGTTCCACCTGACCACTCGACTGAGGGTGGAAAGCGGTACTGAAGGAAAGATGGGTTCCCATGGCAGTTTGGAAACTCTCCCAGAAATGAGAAGTGAAAAGACTGCCACGGTCTGAATTGATCTCTAGTGGAACACCATGCAGTGACACTATTCGGGAAATATATAAGTCAGCAAGCTGACTAGCAGTGATATTTTCTCGAACAGGAAGGAAGTGAGCCACTTTGGAAAGACGATCAACGACTACGAAGATAGCGTTATTCCCTCTCTTGGTCCTGGGAAAGCCGGTGATGAAGTCCATACCAACTTTATCCCATTTCCATTCAGGAATAGCTAAAGGCTGAAGGGTGCCAGCAGGCCTTTGATGCTCTGCCTTAACGCGACGACAAACGTCACATTTAGCAATGAACTCAGCGATTTCTCTCTTCATCCTAGTCCACCAGAACCTCTGGCGTAGGTCCTGATACATCTTAGTACTACCGGGATGAATCGTGAGAGGAGATTCATGCGCCTCCTTAAGAATCAACTGACGAAGATGTTGCTTCTTGGGAACCACCAAGCGATTCTCAAAGAAAACAACACCACGATCATCCATAGAGAAACATCCACCAACTCCCTTCTTAATGTTTCTCTTGATCCGGGTAATCCCCGTATCATGCTTCTGGGCTTCTATGATAAGGTCCACAAGGGTAGGTTTCGCCACCAAGGTAGAAAGAAAACCGCGAGGAGCTATGTGAAGATTAAGCTTACAGAATTCCTCATGGAGAAGTGGTTGGCCTTGCTCCAACATGAGATTGTTGCAATAGGATTTACGGCTTAGAGCATCAGCCATGACATTGGCTTTGCCTGGGGTGTAGGTAATCCCTAGATCATAATCTGTGATCAACTCCAACCAACGTCTTTGCCTAAGGTTCAGATCCGGTTGGGTGAAGATATACTTGAGACTCTGGTGATCGGTGTAGATCTCGCAACGTTTACCAAGAAGGTAATGTCGCCAGGTCTTGAGTGCATAGACTACGGCTGCAAGCTCTAGATCATGTGTAGGATAATTCTCCTCATGTGGATGCAACTGTCGAGATGCATAGGCAATCACATGACGATCCTGCATAAGAATGCAACCTAGTCCCTGTCGTGAGGCGTCGCAGTAGATAATAAAGTCTTTAGTGAAATCCGGTGGCACAAGTATGGGAGCAGAAGTCAGGCATCTTTTCAGTTCCTGAAAACTGTACTCACACTGTGGGGACCACTCAAACTTTTTATCTTTCTTGAGAAGTTCCGTGAGGGGTTTGGCTACTTTGGAGAAGTTTTCAACAAAGCGGCGACAATAGCTGGCTAGACCAAGGAAACTCCTAACTTGTCTAACGGTCTCAGGTGGAGTCCAATCGAGAATAGCCTGAACTCTCTCGGGGTTGACAACAATGCCCTTACCAGAGATTACGTGACCTAAGTAGGTCACTTCTGACAACCAAAATTCACACTTGGAGAACTTGGCATAAAGGCGGTGCTCTCTGAGTTTTTCTAATACAAGTCTAAGATGTTCGGCATGCTCTTCCTCGTTCTTCGAGTAAATAAGAATATCATCGAGGTAAACCACGACGAACTTATCTAAGTACTCCATGAAGATCGAGTTCATCAAGCGGGAGAATGTAGCTGGAGCGTTAGTTAGACCAAAGGACATGACGGTGTACTCATACTGACCATAACGAGTGACAAAAGCTGTCTTGGGAATGTCCCCGTTTCTGATTTTGATTTGGTGGTATCCTAACCTCAAATCCATCTTGGAGAAGACTGAGGATCCAGCGAGCTGATCATACAGGTCGTTGATCCTGGGGAGCGGATACTTGTTCTTTATTGTGACCAAATTAACGGGACGATAATCTACAACCATCCGGTCCGTACCGTCTTTCTTCTTGACGAAGAGAACGGGGCAAGCCCAAGGAGAAGAACTAGGACGGATGAAACCCTTTTGCAAGGACTCATCGAGTTGTTTCTTAAGCTCGGCTAGTTCTAAGGGTGCCATCTTGTAGGGTCTCCTAGAGATTGGAGCAGTTCCTGGGATAAGATCTATGACGAACTCTACATCTCTGTCAGGTGGAACACCTGGCAGTTCCTCTGGAAAGACATCCGGAAAGTCACGGACTACCGGGATATCTTCAAGGTCTGGAAGAGGGCTGGCATTAAGAGAATAGAGCTGACGCTTTGCAACTCTAGTGGAGACGGTGACTATCTTGCCAGATGGGTGTGTAAGCTGAACAGATCTTGTGTAACAATCAATCTTGGCATGATGAGCTGTCATCCAGTCCATACCCAAGATGATGTTAATATCTGAGGACTTGAGGGCTACAAGTGATGCAAGGAATACAAGTCTGTCAACAAGGATTTCATTACCATGGCTTACACTAGAGGTTTGCCATTTGGATCCAGGAGTTTGGATGACTAGCGGGGTTGGCATATCACAAAATGACAGATTGTGCAAGTTAGCATAGCTTTCCGAAATGAAGGAGTGAGATGCTCCAGTATCGAATAGAACTGATGCTGGGTGACAATTGACAAGGAGTGTACCAAGAACGACATCCGGATCATCATGAGCGTCTTTAGCTGAGACGTGATGCACACATCCACGTTCAGTAGGGGCTGACTTAACACTGTTCATCTTGCGTGATGGCTTAACACAGCCAACAGTCTTCTCGGCCTTGGGTGGAGCATAACTAGTTTGAGAGCAGTCACGTGCATAGTGTCCTGGCTTCCCACATGTGAAGCAAGTCCCTGAGGTTGGACGTGGACCCGCACTGACAAGCGGTCTACCAGTAGGCCTGGGTGGAACATATGACTGAGCTGGGGGAGGCACCACATGGGATGACCTCGGTGTATAACCGGAAGGAAGAGCGGAGTTTGGAACCCAAATCCGGCGCTTCTGGGAGCTAGAGCCGGAGGAAGATCCCAAATTACGGGTGTGCTTACGAGACTCCTCGTAAGTGAATTGAGCAGTCTCTGCATTAATGGCTTTGTTCACAAGGGCCTAGAATGTATCACAATGATGCAGGTGGAGATCACGACGCAACTTGGGGTTGAGACCCTTCCGGAACCTAGCTTGCTTCTTGGTGTCCGTGGACACTTCTACTGTGGCATAGCGGGAAAGGTTCTCGAACTCTCTGCTATAAGCATCAACAGCCATCCTACTCTGGGTGAAACTGCAGAACTCTTCTCTCTTGCGATCAAGGAGGGCCTGGGGAATGTGATGCTCGCGAAAAGCCTCAGTGAAATCTCTCCAGGTAGGAGTCTGGCCAGCTAGAAGCATAGTCTCATAGTTCTGCCACCAAAGACTAGCAGGACCTTCCAGGTGGTATGTGGCAAAGGTGACCTTGTCATCTTCAGCTATGTTCGCAGAACGCAGCTTATGAGTGATGCTACGGAGCCAGTCATCTGCATCGAGTGGCTCGATGGAATGATGAAAGGTAGGTGGGTGCAAACGAATGAAGTCATGAATGGTAGCAGACCCTTTGAACCGATGTGCGGTGTTCTCCTCGATACGTGCCAACAAACGGTTAGACTCACGCTTGTTCCTCTCCATTTCTAACATGAACTCTGCCAACGAAGGCTGGTCGGGAGGATCCTCATCCCTACCATCTCCATGGTTCCGGCTACGAATAAAAGAACTTGATGACATCCTGCGAAACGAAACCCAGGGATGCAATCAACATTAACTATAGACTGTAGAATGTAGGACAAGGAATTAATATCACCCGAACTCGTTAGGAAAATTCCGGCAGCATAACAGCAGTAAAATGCTCAGAATGAGACATCCTACTAGAATGGGGTAATAACATACTCATCAGCATTACTCAAGGTTCTGAGATCATGCTAAACAGACTACACCGGAAATACTCGAAAACTGGGGTATGACTCTGATCAACCAGTCCTATGGAACTACGGAGTAGTAACACGTGATCCTGATAGACGGAAGAGAAGCCTAGTTCCTTAACCCCGTAGGAAAGATAGGATGACTCAGATCAGAAGGCCATGAGGTAAAGGAGTAAAAGAGCCTTACGTTCCTTCCCACAATCAATACCCTTACATAACTAAAGAATTTCTAGACTCAACTTCGACCAGTATGGCTTGGTAAACCTACAGACAGTCAGGCTCTGATACCAAAGCTGTCGGGACCCCGACTCAATGCCACATCAATCTAGCATGTAACACCTCATATCACTTTGCGGCCTCACGCACGGTATCCCCACGGGTGTCGCCTTACCTTTGCCCGGGACCGTTTGCGCCTTTTGGCACACGTATATGATGGTGTCGCTAGCATCCATATGATAAAGAGCCCGGGCTGACATGGCTAGTCGTAAACCCAAAGTGGCACTAACTTACAGGGACAGGCATCCATGACCCAGCATCGAACGTGTCGGTCATCAGCGAGTGAATCCAGGCTGTAGCACTGGGCTAACAGGACTCCGGCGAACCGGGCTGTAACGGGCTAGCAGGACTCCGGTATTCCTCGCGTGACATTTCCCCGAAGGGACAGACACAGGATCGAAGAAGGACACATGTCGGCCTGCCTAAGTGTTCCGGAGCAGTAGCAAGCTACCAGGGCTCAGTGGAAGCACTAGGAGACATTTCCCGGTAAGAGAGGCTACTAAGAATAAACAACTAGGTAGTCAGATCCCACACATAGCAATACACATTACACGTACGCATAACATGCAAGTATGTGCTGTACAACATGGCATCACAGCATAACTCAACAATCATATAGATAAAGGCTCAGAAGAGCCATCACATCATTTATTGCAAACAGGGGTCACAAAACCCATCATACAGAGCATACAAGCAACAAGCGGAAGCATTACATGTCTGGGTACGGACATCTACAAATGAAAAAGGCTGAAAGCCTGACTATCTACAACATCCGATCAAGATCGTAGCTGAGGTACTAGCTACTAGTCGAAGTCCATGAGAACCCTAGTAAGACCGAAGTCTCCGCTGCAAAAACATAAATAAAGCAACATGAGTACAAAGGTACTCAGCAAGACTTACATCAGATCCTATCATACATGCATCTGTATCAAGAGGTAATGTGGGGTTTAGTTGCAGCAAGCCAGCTTTGACTCTGTTGCTATCCTGTTCTACGACTACCAGAAACTCTGGAGGTGAAACAACGTACACGAGTCCACTAATCACCACACAATACACTACAATGGATTCATCCCCGCCTCCCTACGAGAAGGCCATCCATAGCACTCACACATGTCTTGAGCATTTTAGGGTATCCACTTCAAGTTGTCTATGTACCATGTAAGCATCCAAGAAGTCCATAACCGCGGACTCGGCTATTCGAATAGATCATGTTAACCCTGCAGGGGTGTACTTCTTCACACACGCTCTCGCCACTTACCGCCATATACACGTCATGTATCTCGGCAACCTTCAAGCGGAAGCCTGGCGAGGGTGTCGGCCACGACCTGACTAACCACACAAGACTCTAGTCCAGGTTTATCGCCTATTCGGGTTCCATCCGCAAGGAGATCCGGCCGGGGTGTCACTCACGGCCCCAAACGATGTGAGCAGGGTTCCCAAGCCCACCATCCGGGTGCCACTTGGTACACCGTGCCACGTGTGCCTAGTCTGTCCCAAGCCCACCCTGCCGGGTGCCACTTGGTAGAAAAATAGCACTACCTACAAACACCAGAAACTAGTTGCGACTCCTGGACAGAGATCAAGTTGGCTAATAAGTCGAGAGGGGTCGAGTTACCGGAACCCAATGTGTGGTAGTATCGAGTCATTGGACAACATACATAGAACTCAGTGCTTAAGGACGGTTCCAATGAGACAACCCACCATGTACTCCTACATGGCCTCTCACCGCTACCTTTACCAAATCGTGTTCACACACTTCACTCTCAGCATCAGAACATATCGTGACACTCCAATTCATTCCCAATGAACCAGACCTGACACAACTCTAAGCAATAGCAGGCATAGCATGGTAGGAACACAACAATGGCTTCAATCAACTCCTACACATGCTAGTGGGTTTCAACTATTTACTGTGGCAATGACAGGTCATGCAGAGGAATGGGTTCAACTATCGCAGCACAAAGTAGCATATGAATCGTTGTTGTCCTAATGCAATAACTGAGAGCAGGAGCGAGAGAGTAGGGTTTTATCGAAATGAACAAGGGAGGCACTGCTTCACAGACAGGTACTCTGGAACGTCTCCGGAGCAGGACCTATCGAGAAGGAACGGTGCCGGCAATCAATACACAATCATATGCAACAATATGATGCATGAACATGGCATGTAGATGTGATGCTGTTTGAGCTAATGCAACTAGTAAACATTTGGTTTGAAGTCCATTTGAACCAAAGGTTCAAATGCATTTCTAAATTAAGTCTCTTATATATGCCATAATGTGTTTTCCCATATTCAGCATGTATAAGTTGGTTTTTCATGCATGAAACTAGTACAGATGGAAAGATTGCATTTTTCTGATAATTTTTCATATATAAATTATTTTAATCTGAGCTACGGTTGAATTTCTATGAATTTTTGAAGTTTAAATCATTTTCTGGATTTTATGAATTATTTTAATTCCAGAAAATATATAATTGCGTCAGCATGACGTCATCACTACATCAGCGGGTCAACGCGGCTGTCCAGGTCAAATCTGACACGTGGGGTCCACCCGACAGTGTCACAGGGTAAACAGAGGGTTAGATTAACTTAATTAAAGATTAGGGGGCACCGGGGCCCACATGTCAGCCTCAGGGGGTTAATTAAGCGGGCTGTTAGCTGCTAATGGCGGGCCACGTCATCCCACCGGAGTTCAACGCCGGCGAGCACACAGACGCGGCGGCGCTGATCGGAACGGCGGCTCCGGCGATCAAATCGATGGCCGAGCCCATCTACGAGGAGCTGGGGCTCGTGCGCATCCAACGGTGGCAGGGGGAGGAGCTGGGAAGGCCGGAGCTCGCCGGAGCAAAGCTCGCGGCGGCGGCCGGAGCTCGGCTTCGAGCGGGAACGGGCTGCGGGGCACGGGGAGGCCACCTGAGGGGCTCGGCGGCACCCTCGTGGCACTGGGAGCGCAATGGAAGGCTCGGTTTGGGCAGAGGCGGGCCGAAACGGCGACGGCGACATGGACGGCGGCGAGAGGCTTCGGCCGTGGTGGGGAACGGCGCTACGGCGCGGAAACGAGGGGGAGAAGAGAGGGGAACGGCGGCGGAGCTCACCGCGGACCTCCAGGGCTGCTCGTTGTGGCCGGGGACGCGTTGGAGACGGCGAATCAGAGTCGGCGGTCGACGGCGTCCGAGGAGGAAGACGATGGCGACGGCGGCTACACAGGGCGTCCGGAGGTTCCTGGCTCGACGAGGAGGTGGAGGGGGTTGTGGCGGAGCTCGGAAACGTGTCGGGGAGGCGAGGGGAGGCCGGTGGCCACGGCAACGGCGAGCGGCGGCGGCGATGGCGCTCGGGTGTGCGAGGGGGAGAGAGAGAATCAGGGGAGGGGGAGGTATGAGAGAGTGGGAGAGAGGTGCGGGGCGTCGCGTGGCGTCGTCCAGTCCATCCAGAGCGACGAGGGGAGGACAGGCAGGCAGGGAGGGAGGAGGTGGCGCGGAACGGCGGTGCGCGCGCGTCGGGCACGCGCCGTCCCCCTGTCGGGGAGGAAGACGACAGAGGAGGGGGGGCCAGGTGGGCTGGGCCGCCTGCTGGCTGGGCCGGCCTGCTGTGGCTGGGCTGCACAGGGGAAGCCCCAGGTAAGCCCCTCCTCTTTATTTCTGTTTTCTAATTTTTTTCTGACATTTGTTTTGATTTAATAAAATACTAAATCAATTTAATACCTTATGCCAATTTTTGCAGGAGCTAGATATATTATTCCAGAGCTCCTTTATAAATGGCATAATTTTTGGACCATATTTCATATATATAGCAATATATTTCCAATGCAAATATTTATCGAATTAATCCAAATGGCCAAAATAAATATCCATGAGCTCCTAAAAATATTGTTTTGATTTTTATCTCTGTCCAATATTTTCAGAGAGCAACATGAGCATTTTCTTGGACCCTTTTGGAGAAATTTTTATTTGGGTCATTTTCAAAAATGATTCTGAGGGTTCCACCAATCCTCATTTCAAATTTAAATGAAATTTAAATATGATGCACAAATGGCTAGCTAGTCTAAGTCATACCAGACTAGGGATGTGACATACGAGTTCGATCCTTTGTGCTATTCTTTTAACTCTGATTCGTAGCGCATTGCTCTGCCATGATCATCACTACGTATGCAAACACTCTATCCATTGAAAACATCCTTTAGGTTAGATTTGATTTGAAGATTTAGGTTTAGGTCTCCGCCAAACTCATCTCGGACCGACCGAATTGTAGAAATCGGTCTCACTGATTTGGCTTAGGCCATTCCACTTGCACTTTCGGTCTGACCGAAAACTGCAAATCGGTGTGACCGAGTTTGATTCTTTGTGAAACCCTAGCAGTCTCGGTGCCACCGAAATGTGACTCGGTCTGACCGAGTTCACTAGTTCAGGTTCCAAAAGCTGCTTCGGTATCACCGAATTTACAAATCGGTAGCTCCAAAATGCTTTCTGTGGAGAACTAAAACAAAGTTTTTGAGTCATCTATTTTACAAAAACTCTGCACTTTGTGATGCTCATCCACTCTACCTCATCTATATCTATTCACATGCTCTGATGTCAGTAAGTTTGCAGAGATGTCTGATCAAAGTGCCAGGGTCTGAGGAACATGTGCAGATGAGTGAGGGTCAGATCCCTCCAGCACTTCTGATGATGGCAGCAGGAGCACACCAAGTAACTTGCCCAAAGCAGCCACCAGGTCAAGGAAGAAGAAAATCTCAGATTCTGAAGATGAGGACTATGTGGCTACTGAGGAGGAAGTCAGCTCCAAGAAGAAGGTGCTGAAGAAGGAATATGGCATAGCTGCAACAACTAAGCCTAGCTTGCACAAGAAGGCCCCTGCCCAGAGGGTGCCAACCTTAAACGTTAGAGCCTCAACCGTTGAAACCTCCAAGCCAACTGGAGAGGCTGTTGGAGAAGGAAAGAAGAGGAAGAAAAGGGTCAAGAAGACCACTGCCAGAGTGCTTGGTAGATCCTCCATTATGAGAGATCCAGAAGAAGAGGAAGAGGAAGAGGATGATGCACTAGCACCCAAAGCTCAGAAGTTTATGGGAGATGCTATAAAGATAGGGGCTGCTCCATCTAAGCACAAGTTTGCTCCCAAAGCTCTAGCTCAGAAGCCCAATAAACCCAAGAGGAACAAGGCCCCAGTGCCTCAAGCTGAAGAAGAGGAAGATGATTCACTTGTTTTGAGTAAGTTGAAGCCCAAAATTCCTGACCATAATGATGCTCATCTAGTAGCTGAAGACATGCACATCAGGAAAGATGCAGGACTGAGATTGTGGAGAGAGTCCATATGCTGTTAGGAGGAGGACTGCAGTTGACTATAGGTTCCACACAAAAGAACAACAAGACTTCTATGAGACAATTTTGCTCGACAAGAAGCCCATTGTTTGTGACATGAGATAGGTTGATCGGGAATACATCAAGGAGAATTAAGATCACTTCCCAGGAGTACATGACAGCTTCAAAGCATGTGGAGTAGATGAGTTTGTTGTACAGAAGCTGACAAAATGGATGGTTGAGCTAATCACGCAGTTTTACTCCACTACTCACTTTTACACAGATGGGAAGATCACATGGATGTCCGAAGGTACTAGGTACCAATCCACTGTTGAAGAATGGGCCAAGCTAATCAATGCCCCAGAGGAACATGAGGATGACTTGGATGTGTATGCCAAGAAGAAGAAAGACCACAACTCCATGGAAAACATGTACAAAGAGATCCCAGATAAAGCATTGGAGACTCACAAGCTTGGATCTGTACATTTCCTGTTGTCTGGTCTGCCTACCGTCAACTGGATCTTAAGGCACACATTGCTACCCAAGTCAGGAGATCACAAGATGATCAGAGGACACTCCATCAACATGTTGCAAATCTTTGATGTCCCTCATAAGTTCAAGGTTATGAGTTTGATTGTAGAAACAATCAAGAGGACAGCTGCTAACCAGAAGAGAAGCTGGGGGTATGCTCCACAAATTCAGGAGCTCATCAATTCTAAGAAGGGCACAGGAACATACTTTTTGTACAACGAGCATCTACCCTGATATCCTGAATTTGAAGACAACATAGTAGTGATGAATGAGGAGGAACCATCATCAGCTCAAGCACAAGAGAAGAGAGCCAAAGCTAAGGCAGAGAAAGTTGCAAGGATGCCAAGTGCAGAAGAAGCATCTCATGTGTTCCTCAAGTCAAAACAAGATCAATTGGGTTATCTGATTCAAGCTACACTAAGGATTGTGAAGGGCTTGGTCACCCTGACTCAGAATCAGGAGAGCCTAGAGAGGATTGTTGAGACAAAAATTTATGATCTTGATCTCAAGGTAATTGAGATTCAGACTGCAGTTGAGCAGCTTCAGGACGAAGCAGAAGAGAGGAGAGGGAATGCAACTACTGATGCTTTTCAGCGTGTGCCACGAGGTCCGAGGTCTGCTGTAGTGCCAGTTTCAGATAGTAGAACTACTTTGTCAGCACCAGCAACTATAGCTCCAGTGCCACCTCCAGCACCCACTCCACCAGCTCCAACTACATCGATAGATGCCTTCGTCCTTGGAGTTCTCTCTACACCACCTCCCGAAGACCGAGCCTGAGAGACGCATAGCACTATGCATTTTCAAACTTTTTGGTAACTTCTTGCCAGTGGGAGAAATATGTATAGATCATAGGCTTCGAGAGAGAGTGCTTGCTTTTTATCTCTCTTGTCTTTGGTTGAACTTTATGTCCTTCTGTGAGATACCTATTTTTCATCATGTGGTTGATCATTTGCTACCTTAATGCTTGGTTGGATGATACTATCTTTTATATCTCATATATGATCATTCACTTGCTTGGTGATGAGTGCATGCTTTAATTTCTATCATTTTGTGCGCTCCACCAAGATGTATGTGACATGGAAGAGTAACCCATGATCCTAATCGATTGTGCATTTGCATTCAAAAGCAAATCTTAAATAATGCACAAATTTAGGGGGATCTCTTTCTTATCACATACTTCTCAAAGCGACAATGTTTTTCAATCTAATGATCATTTGTCGAAGCTTTGATCTATATGTTGTCATCAATTACCAAAAAGGGGGAGATTGAAAGTGCAACTATCCCTAGGTGGTTTTGGTAATTCCTAAAAACATATAGCTCATTGAGCTAATGCTATTTTAAGATAAATATTTCAGGAAAGCTCAGTGATTGGCATGGCATGGATTAGAAAGTGGACCCCTCAAAATGATAAGGACAAAAGAATGGCTCAAGTTGAAAGCACAAGACTCTACATTTTACTTTTAGTGATCCAAGATCACATTGAGTCCATAGGAAAAGCCAATACTATTAAAAGGGGGTGAGGTGTTGCTTAATGAGTTACTTGCTTAAAATGCTTAGTGATATGCTCCAAAAACCCTCAACTACTTTCTCATATCCACATATGTCCCAAACCAAAAGTCAAACTCGGCCCGAGCAAAATCTTCTATCCAGCGCTACCGAGTTCACTTGACATAGCCACTTCCACAAACCCTAGTCACTTTGGTCTCACCGATAGGGATCTCAGTCTCACCAAGATTGGATTGCAACCACTCTGTTTCCCTTTGTAACGTTTCGGTCCAACCGAGATGAGCGATCGGTCCCACCGAGATTGCAATGCAAACTCTCTCTTTCCCCTTCATAACGTTTCAGTCTAACCGAGATGAGCGAATCGGTCCCACCGAGTTTGCCTGACCAACTCTCTATTTGTCTATTACCAAAATTGGTCCCACCGAGTTTGTGTAATCGGTCGCACCGAGATTACGTTATGCCCTAACCCTAATGGAATCGGTCCCACCGAGTTGACATGTCGGTCCCACCGAAAATCCTAACGTTCACATTTTGAACTAAATTGGTCTGACCGAGTTTTATAATTCGGTCCCACCAAGTTTGGTGATTTGTGTGTAACGGTTAGATTTTGTGTGGAGGATATATATACCCCTCCACCCACTCTTCATTCGTGGAGAGAGCCATCAGAACATGCCTACACATCCAACATACATTTTGTGAGAGAGAACCACCTACACTTGTGTTGAGGTCAAGATATTCCATTCCAACCACATAAATCTTGATCTCTAGCCTTCCCCAAGTTTCTTTCCACTCAAATCATCTTTCTACCAAACTCAATGCTATGAGAGAGAGTTGAGTGTTGGGGAGACTATTATTTTAAGCACAAGAGCAAGGAGTTCATCATCAACACACCATCTATTACCTTTTGGAGAGTGGTGTCTCCTAGATTGGCTAGGTGTCACTTGGGAGACTCCATCAAGATTGTGGAGTTGAACCAAGGAGTTTGTACGGGCAAGGAGATTGCCTACTTCGTGAAGATCTACCCTACTGAGGCAAGTCCTTCATGGGCGATGGCCATGGTGGGATGGACAAGATTGCTTCTTCATGGACCCTTCGTGGGTGGAGCCCTCCATGGACTCGCGCAACCATTACCCTTCGTGGGATGAAGTCTCCATCAACGTGGATCTACGATAGCACCACCTATCAAAACCGCAGATAAAAAATCTCCATTTCTTTGCGTTTTCTCCCTCCAAACTCCTCCGTGTACCTTCATATGCAATTGTGTTACATTCCGCTGCTATACTCTTAGTGCATGTGTAGGTTGATTACTTGAATTGTGCTAATAAAAAATATTGACAAAAAATGGCCCACAAAGGGGGTAGTGCACCACCTCGGAAGCAGTCCGGCATAAAGCGCGGGCGCCAGTGGCTGGCTCCATAGAGGGCATTTCCGGCATTAAGCTCGTCTAAACTCCTTCAACTTTTTTGAACCAAGGTGATCTATGACACCTCGGATATAGTCCGGCGTTGGAGCTTGGACATAGTCTGGCATTGGATCTCGGATACATTCCGGCGTTGGAGCTCGGAAACCGTCCGGTGTTGGTGCTCGTCTACAAAAGATACCTCGGATATAGTTCGGCGTTGGAGCTCGGATGCAAGAGGACACTGCCGCCCGGGAACAACTTCAAACCCGAGGTGTGGCATAAAAATAACAAGGTATTGATAAAGGCCAAAGACTTAATGGGCTCCTCGGATACCCGACGTGTGAGATCTTCAGATTTAGCTCGGCAATCCTCAAGATAGAAGATAAGAAGATTTGTTGAACCAGTTTTCAAGACCGATGATGGAAGACGAAAAATAGTTCGAAAGAACCGAGGAGCGTCCCCAACTTGAAGACCGGTTCAGGGGGCTACTGATGGTGTCCTGGACTAGGGGGTACTCACCACATCATTTTCCGATCAGTTTGATTGGGCCGAGGACCCCCATGGCCATTTACTCATGGGCCAGTTTGGACAGCCGAAGACATATACGAGGAATATTCCACAAGACTTGGTGATCAAGACAAGGACTCCTCTCCACCGACGTATTCGACTAGAACTCTTGTTATCCTAGGCCTATGGTATGTTATATGAGCTGAGGCCAGGCTAGTCAATAGATTATTATGACATTATTCGTCATACCCTCAGGTTTTAGACCACAACACATGATCTCGAGGTAGATCAACTCTGCACTTGATACTCCATCAATATAAACAAGAGCAGGACGTAGGGTTTTACCTCCATCAAGAGGGCCCGAACTTGGGTAAACATCGTGTCCCCTGTCTCCTGTTGCCCATCGATCCATGATACATAGCTTGGGACCCCTACCCGAGATCTGCCGGTTTTGACACCAACAATGGTGCTTTCATTGAGAGTTCCGCTGTGTGATCGGCAAAGGATCGATGGCTCGTCTGCAGATTAACTGCGACGTCGGCATCTTCGTCACCGGCTCGACTGGTCACCTCGGCTTGACCGAGGACTGTTCCCTGACCGAGGGCCTTCATCAACATCAACTCTGATCTCTATGATGATCATGGAGGAATTATCCTTGGAGCTCGGGGGCTCAACATCAACATTGCCCTCGGTCGACCGTGGTGTTTTCCGGACAGCGAACTTGTATCCACTGGCACCACCTCCTCAAGCATCGCTTCAACGATTCCTTCGGTGGAATTGTGCGGAATTAAGTCTACAACATCCATGAAAAATTTCGTCGAGTTCCGATGGAGGAATCTCCGGCAATCTACGATATACCGGAGCCCTGTCAAATCTAGACGGGAATCTGGACAAGTTTATGGCGTGGTCTCCGAAGCCTAGCTCGGAGGTCATTTGGAAGATCCAATTGTTCATCTTCTGCAGAATTCATATATCTACCACCCCTCCAAATTTCAGCTCGATCCGACGGTTCAAACTCCGGGAACCTTCTGATGAGTGGACCACTTTTTTCATATCTGTTTTTTGCGCGAGAACGAATCCGACCCAAGTTCGTCTTTTTTATGAACGGGATTTCGGACATCCTTTTTGAAGGAAGTTTTGTATGGGTATTCTGTTTTGTTCCCAAATACATCCCGCTAATTTTAAAGTCTTTTCCAATATGATTTTCAACGCGCCGGTGTCAAACCAGCCCGACAAAGTTGCCCCACGCCTTCCGACCTGCGCTAGACGCGTCATCGCTTTGTTAAGCGGATCTCAACTTCTTCGAATCACCATTTGGGCAAGCCGAACAAGAGTTCGGCATCGCGAAGGATAAATCGTCACCAACATTGCCGCCCCACGGATCACACGGAGCGGGCACACTGGCATCGCCGCATGGTCACTTCATCAAGCCGACATTGGCTGCGTCACAAATTATGACCTGCGTCGGCATGACCGCATTGTTGCTTTTTCAAGCCAATGTCCATCATGCCTAACTACTTCAACACCTTGGCTGACACGGCAGCTGCAACGTCTCCTTACCGACCTGCTCCGTCACCTCGGCTAGACCGGGGGCTTCACCATATCTTCATCAACATACTCCGGTGACTTTGACGTCACCAGCCAACCAGCTTCATCACGTTAGTTGGACCGGGGGCTTCGCCTCGGTGAGCCAACCTTTGCCAGTATCGCCATGCCGTCGCTTTATCGCCCATCAGGCAATGAGTGTGCAGATCGAGTCCCAATTTTGAGAGTAACCTTTGTTTAGATCGCTACAACAGATAAACCAAGTGCTATTAACCTTCATATTTTTTTTCTTGCTTGGGTTTATTTTTTCCAAGGAATTATTATGCTGGTTTGTTTCATCATCGGTACACAGGTATATCAAATGGTGGCCACATTACCGACGGTCGCGTTGTGGTTCGGTCAGTTTCCGTATACAGTTTGGCGAATGCCGCACCTGGAACTCAGACCGGCCCGTGAATTCAGGCTTTGACACGCCTTCATCGCGTCACGCCGACGCCCTGCATCGACCTTGACTTCGGCGCCAGGCTGTTGGCAATAAGCCATGCCCGTGCCTGTGCGGTGGTGACCGGCGTCAATGCGACAGTTCTGGTTCATGGTGGGCACAGGGTGTGTGTCAGCGGGAGTCCATGCTCGCGTTCCTGACGTGAAGGAGCTGCATGCACAAAGGCTGTTGCGATTTGTTGGAGCTAGCTACATGGTGTGCACGTGACTCGCGTGGGGTTAGTTAGTGCATGGATTAGATCAGCTGGATAAGGTTGTTAGCTTGTGCGTGAGTGCCGTCCAAGTTAATTGAGTTAGTGGCCGAGTGTGATGGTGCATGCATGGGTTAGTGGCTGGTGTGGTGGCTGGGTCGTGTGAGTGCGGGTGCTGGTGTGTGTAGCTTGGCTATAAAAGCCCATCCCGTGTATTGATGTAAAATGCGCCGGTATGAGCCGAGCCTAGGAGCCAGAGATGAGGTAGTCTCCGCCAGGACCGTGGTATGCGCCCAGTCGGCTGTGAGAGAGCTCCTCTGGGTAGGCTGCGGTGTGTTGCCGCGGCCGGGGTTTGTGCCCAGTAAAGTAAGACCGTTTGTGCGGCCGAGGCGCCATTCGTGCCGCGGGGCGTATGTGCGCCGGAAATATCTGTGTCCCTTTCCTTCCACCTACGTCCAAGCGAGTGTGAGAGAGAGGTAGTTATAGGGCTGCGCCAACATTTGGTATCAGAGCTGGTTCATCTTGGGTGTCGTCACCTTGCCGGAGGCGTGCCGGTGGTGACGACGTTCGCCGGCGGCTGCGCGGTGAAGCTCCGGGTCGTGTGTCGGCCTATGGAGGTGGGCGGCGCTGTGGCTGTCATGGCGCGTGGCGGAGGCGGCGGGTGGTGATGTCGTACATGCGACGACCGCGGAGGTCGCTGAGGCGCGGCGTGGTGGCGCAGCAGCGCTGCACGGTGGCTTGGATGCTGCTGCGGCTGTGGCGCGACATCCGGGGAACATCGACAACGAGTACAGCGTGGTGGCCATGGTGCGGAGGCTGGGCGGTGCAGCACAGGTCGTCCCGTGCAAAGGGCCGCCGGCAACGAGTACAAGACGACGCCGACGGCAAGGTCATGGCTTAGGGGGTGAGTGTTGGCAATAAGCCATGCCCGTGCCTGTGCGGTGGTGACCGGCGTCAATGCGACAGTTCTGGTTCATGGTGGGCACAGGGTGTGTGTCGGCATGAGTCCATGCTCGCGTTCCTGACGTGAAGGAGCTGCATGCACAGAGGCTGTTGCAATCTGTTGGAGCTAGCTACGTGGTGTGCACGTGACTCACATGGGGTTAGTTAGTGCATGGATTAGATCAGCTGGATAAGGTTGTTAGCTAGTGCGTGAGTGCCGGCCAAGTTAATTGAGTTAGTGGCCGAGTGTGATGGTGCATGCATGGGTTAGTGGCCGGTGTGGTGGCTGGGTCGTGTGAGTGCGGGTGCTGGTGTGTGTAGCTTGGCTATAAAAGCCCATCCCATGTATTGATGTAAAATGCGCCGGTATGAGCCGAGCCTAGGAGCCAGATATGAGGTAGTCTCCGCCGGGACCGTGGTATGCGCCCGGTCGGCTGTGAGAGAGCTCCTCTGGGTAGGCTGCGGTGTGTTGTCGCGCCCGGGGTTTGTGCCCAGTAAAGTAAGGCCGTTTGTGCGGCTGAGGCGCCGTTCGTGCGGCGGGGCGTATGTGCGCCGGAAATATCTGTGTCCCTCTCCTTCCACCTACGTCCGAGCGAGTGTGAGAGAGAGGTAGTTATAGGGCTGCGCCAACACAGGCCACATTTCTCTCAATAAATTATTTTTACGAAAAGCAATTATCCTTTTTGGACCACACTATTTTATGTGTGTAGGTGATCGACTTCGACTGCATCACGCGGTCGCTTTGGCAGGCCGATGTCGTTGTCCCAATCGGCATAAATTGGCTCGCGTGATCACCTTGTTGGTCAAACTGCCATACCGACATGTTTGGTTGCCTCGGGACTTTGGCATCGCTGAGGGAGCTCTACCTTATCGAGTGTTCGGCACACAAGCCATATTTCTTTTATTACTCACTTTGCATAAATTATTAATTATGCAACAATTTGTTATTTTTATTATTATTACTATTATCCCCGGTTTGCACTATTTTCTGTGCACAGGTAAAAGATCTAGGTCGGGCAGTATTGTCACCTCGGTGCTCAGACATACCGCGTCAGCTCGGCTGGACTAGGGGCTTCGTCCTCACTTGATTAACCCACGTCGGGTACTTCGGCATCACACTGCCGACCTGCGTCGGCCGTGCTATGTCGCCACTTTGGAGCGTCGAGCTCTTTGCTTTGCCACCTCGAGACTGGCTTGGGGGCTGGGAGCTCATCCCGCCGTAAAGCTTGGACCGCGTCATCAATACTGAGCACATTAACCAGCTAAGTCACTTTCTTTCTCAAAAGCTTTCAGTTTTAAATTTTGTTCGGTTCGTCCAAGCATTATACTTTTTGGCAAAAAGTTGTTTGTGACAAAATTCCTTGTCAAAACTTTGTTTGTGACACACAAATTCAAATACCCCGTTTATTTAGGGGCTTCCTTTATGAATCTTTTACTCTTGCATATGATTATACTTGTATGGCTTCGTTCCTTGTTCGTGTATTACGCCACAATATGCACAATGTTGACTTAAGTGTTTCACAAGCTGGGTTGCCTGGCTCCTGTGCATACCCCTACGTTCCCGATTGTTTGGCTAGGCGGTAAAGGGAGCAAATCTGTGATTGTTACTACCGGGTCATCCGAGTTAGTACCTCAGACTGGGTGAAGTCGAAAGCTAGCGCTCTTATTGTTTTCAATCATGGTCGGTACACAACGGAACTCATGAGTACAAAAAATCCATTGCACAAGTCTCATAGTAACAATGAGCAACCGAAGAAAGTTATTGGTGGAGGTACTATTTTCTTCAAAGATGCTTCTTACACTTCGTCAGTAATATAGCATAAGTTCCCTGAGCGTGCTTTGTCTGTTACAACCTTATGGCCTGATTGCCTTGTTATCAGAAACACTGTCGATACTTTCGATAGGTGGAGTACATGACACTTTTCGGTCCTTGACCGAAGAGGGAGAAGCCGACGGTCGGTTAAGACGCGTTTAAAGTTCTGGTGAACACAGATATGATATAAGTACATCAGTACATACAATCATTATACATAATATTCTTTTACCCAAGTCACTTGGGGGCTCTTAAAATTCATATGAGCTATTTTATAGTAAATGTGTTTTCTTCTTGGTCATTGCAAAGTATTTTTCTATCACTCCTTTTTTCGACGCGAGTGTGTGGTCTATAGCCGAGGAGCCTAATTTCTTTCTCAAAGCCGCTAGAGTTTAGTTTGCTAAACTGGCCTAACGAGAAGTACTCCGCCTTCGGGATAGGAGGTTGAAGCCGTAGGCTGACCCGCTTGAAGTCTTGAGATAGGATGCGTCATGTTAAAACATGACAGAAGCACCTTTTTTAAGACCAATTTTCGATTTGGCACCGAACACTTGATCTAGTTCGGTTGTCCAATTTTTACTGAAGTTTTTTGGTTTTGACTTAAGATTTTGGCCAAGCTGGGTTCCCTGGCTCGTGTGCTTACCCTACGTTCCTGATTGTTCGGCTAGGCGATAAAGGGAGCACCTCTGTGATTGTTACTACCGGGTCGTCCGAGTTAGCACCTCAGACTGGGTGAAGCCAAAAGCTAGCGATCTTAAAGGATATAATTGGTCGGCAACGACGGAAGTAAAAAATTTGTTTCGCTAAAGACCACATAGTTCGGGAACTTTCCCCAAACTAAATCTTCAATATTTTGCTCTTACATTAGAGCTGAGGTTTCATGATCATGCTTAGCATGAGAACCCAAAGAACGGAACCGATAGCGGGACTCTTTTTTTGGAAGACATTTCTTATGTTAAACAATAATATAACATATCTATCTGCGTACCTTTGTGTATAAAACCGTACGGCCAGATTGCCTTGTTTGTCGTAAATCTTTGCCCTCATAAAGGTTTTATAAAGTAGGACAAACACCCCTCGGCTACTGGCCGAGGAGGTGGAAGCCGATGATCGGTCAACAAAGTTTTGTACAATGCGGATCCGAGCATTAATGATGTAAAGTACTTGGATACATAGAATCATTACACATAATTTGTGATTTTACTCTGGATATCGATCCTTAATTCGGCCACCCGTGCCCGCATTAAGGCTCAGGGGATACTGGGCTTCGGGCTTATAATTTACTAATATTAAAGGGGCACATTGATCCCCTAATCTGGTGTTTCCACCCGAGAAATGTCTCAGGGGCTACTGCATTGGCAATCCAGTGCAGAACATTTAAGTGCAATATACTTTGCGCGGAGATTATGATCCTCAGGTTGGTCGGCCGCACCCAACCTGAGTCTCGAGGACTTTCCACACCGCTTTTTGTGTCCCGAAGTATTCTACCGAGCTAGGAGTTGATCCTCAGGCCAATTTTGCAAATCAACCTGAGTCTTAGCGGCTACTGGGATCAGCGGTCTTATGCCATCCTTCAGGTGCATCTCGGGTTTTAGACCGATACACACCTTGAGGGCTACTGGCTATATATCTTGGCAGAGAATAAATTGCATCAATCAAAAATATTGACAAAAAATTGGCCCACAGTCGGGGTGGTGCACCACCTCGGAAGTAGTCCGGCATAAAGCTCGGGCGCCAGTGGCTGGCTCCATAGAGGGCATTTCCGGCATTAAGCTCGGCTAAACTCCTTCAACTTTTTTGAACCAAGGTGATCTATGACACCTCGGATATAGTCCGGTGTTGGAGCTTGGACATAGTACGGTGTTGGAGCTCGGATACATTCCGGCGTTGGAGCTTAGAAGCGGTCTGGCGTTGGTGCTCGTCTGCAAAAGATACATCGGATATAGTCCGGCGTTGGAGCTCGGACACAAGAGGACACTACCGCCCGGGAACAACTTCAAACCCGAGGTGTGGCATAAAAATAACAAGGCATTGATAAAGGCCGAAGACTTAGAGGGCTCCTCGGATATGCAACGTGTGAGATCTTCAGATTTAACTCGGCAATCCTCAAGATAGAAGATGGGAAGATTTGTTGAACCAGTTTTCAAGATCGACGACCGGAGACGAAGAATAGTTCGGAAGAAACGAGGAGCCTCCCCAACTTGAAGACTAGTACAGGGGGCTACTGACGATGTTCTGGACTAGGGGGTACTCACCACATTGTCTTCCGATCAGTTGGATTGGGCCGAGGACCGCCATGGCCATTTACTCATGGGCCAGTTCAGACAGCTGAAGACATATACGAGGAAGATTCCACAAGACTTGGTGATCAAGACAAGGACTCCTCTCCACCGACGTATTCGACTAGGTCTCTTGTTATCCTAGGCCTCTGGTATGTTATATAAGCCGAGGCCAGGCTAGTCAATAGATTATTATGACATTATTCGTCATACCCTCAGGTTTTAGACCACAACATATGATCTCCAGGTAGATCAACTCTGTACTTGATACTCCATCAATATAAACAAGAGCGGGACGTAGGGTTTTACCTCCACCAAGAGGGCCCGAACCTGGGTAAACATCATGTCCCCTGTCCCCATCGATCCATGATACATAGCTCGGGACCCCCTACCCGAGATCTGCCGGTTTTGAAACCGACACAAAGAGTCAAAGTTTTCTCTCTATTCCTTTTTATTTTCTCCTTTGGTAAGCATCATGTGGTTAGCAAAGATCTAGGCACACATGTCTAGTTAAATATAGATAGCATGAGTTATTATTGTTGACATCACCCTTGAGGTGAATACATTGGGAGGCGAAACTACAAGCCCCTATCTTTCTATGTGTCCGGTTGAAATGTTTTGCTCATGTGTACGCGGTGAGTGTTAGCAATCATGGAAGACTATATGATGGTTGAGTATGTGGACTTGCCTAAATGCTCCGACATGTGACCCTTCCTGAAAAGATGATGAATTGTAGTTGCAAAGTTGACTGGGAACAAAGTTTGTTGGTTTCTAATAGAGTTTTTTCTTTATACTTCAATAGTGTGATGAATTATCACTTATTCATGAGAAGTCTGTGATAAAAGTTCTTTCATAAAAGTCTGATGTTTAAGTTTGTTGTTGTTATAATAATGAACAAGATGCTTCTATGTCCGTATTTTGTTTTTATCCACACCTCTCTCTCTAAGCATGTGGACATGTTTTTCGATTTCGGTTTTTGCATTAGGACAAGCGAGGTCTAAGCTTGGGGGAGTTGATACGTCCATTTGCATCATGTTTTCCTACTGTTATTTATGATGGTTTTATCCATAATAATGATTTTTGGAGTAATTCTAATGCATTTTCTCTCATAATATGCAAGGTATAGACAAAGAGGGAGAATTCCGGTAGCTGGAAATCTGGACCTGGAAAAGCTACATCAGGCTACCTATTCTGCACAAGTCCATATAAGTTGAAACTTCACGGGGAATTTTTATGGAATATATGATGAATATTGGAGCAAATAAGTACCGGAGGAGGACCACCAGGTGGGCACAACCCACCTCGGCGCGCCAGGGAGCCCAAACGCGCCCTGGTAGCTTGTTCTCACCCAGGCCCACCTCCGGTGACCATCTTCTGGTATATAAGTCATTTTAACCAAGAAAAAATAAGGAGAGGACTTTCAGGATGGAGCACCGCCGTCTCAAGGTGGAGCTTGGGCAGGAGCACTTTTGCCCTCTGGCGGAGCGATTCCGCCAGGGGAACTTCCCTCCCGGAGGGGGAAATCATTGTCATCATCATCACCAACAACTCTCGCATCTTGGGGAGGACTATCTCCATTAACATCTTCAACAACACTGATACGTCCATTTTGCATTATGCTTTTATATCAATATTTATTGCATTATGGGATGTTATTACACATTATGTCACAATACTTATGCCTATTCTCTCTTATTTTACAAGGTTTACATGAAGAGGGGAATGCCGGCAGCTGGAATTCTGGGCTGGAAAAGGAGAAAATATTAGAGACCTATTCTGCACAACTCCAAAAGTCCTGAAACTCCACGGGAATTATTTTCAGAATATATAAAAAATATTGGGCGAAAGAAGTACCAGAGGGGGGCCACCCACCGTCCACGAGGGTGGTGGCGCGCCCTACCCCCTGGGCGTGCCCCCTGCCTCGTGGGACCCCCGGTGGCCCTCTGATGCACATCTTTGGCTATATGGAGTCTTCCGTCGAGGAAAAAATCATAAGCAAGCTCACGGGACGAAACTCCGCCACCACGAGGCGGAACCAATCTAGGGCTCCGGCGGAACTGTTCTGCTGGGGAAACTTCCCCCCGGGAGAGGGAAATCACCACCATCGTCATCACCAACGATTCTATAATCGAGAGGGAGTCAATCTCCATCAACATCTTCACCAGCACCATCTCATCTCAAACCCTAGTTCAGGTCTTGTGTCCAATCTTTGTATCCAAACCTCATATTGGTACCTGTGGGTTGCTAGTAGTGTTGATTACTCCTTGTAGTTGATGCTAGTTGGTTTACTTGGTGGAAGATCATATGTTCAGATCCATTATGCATATTAATACCCCCTCTGATTATGAACATGAATATGCTTTGTGAGTAGTTACGTTTGTTCCCGCGGCCATGGGAGAAGTCTTGCTATAAGTAGTCATGTGAATTTGGTATTCGTTCAATATTTTGATGAGATGTATGTTGTCTTTCCTCTAGTGGTGTCATGTGAACGTCGACTACATGACACTTCACCATTGTTTGGGCCTAGAGGAAGGCATTGGGAAGTAATAAGTAGATGATGGGTTGCTAGAGTGTCAAAAGCTTAAGCCCTAGTTTATGCCTTGCTTTGTAAGGGGCTGATTTCGATCCATATGTTTCATGCTATGGTTAGGTTTATCTTAATACTTATGTTGTAGTTGCGGATGCTTGCAATAGGGGTTAATCATAAGTGGGATGCTTGTCCAAGGAAGGAAAGTACCCAAGCACTGGTCCACCCACATATCATATTATCAAAGTACCAAACGCGAATCAGATGAACGTGATGAAAACTAGCTTGACAATAATTCCGATGTGTCCTCGGGAGCGCTTTCCTTTATATAAGAGTTTGTCCAGGCTTGTCCTTTGCTACAAAAAGGATAGGGCCATATTTCTGCACCTTATTTACTTTTATTACTTGTTACTCGTTACAAATTACCTTATCACAAAACTATCTGTTACCAATAATTTCAGTGCTTGCAGAGAATACCTAACTTAAAACTGCTTAACATTTCCTTCTGCTCCTTGTTGGGTTCGACACTCTTACTTATCAAAAAGTCTATGATAGATCTCCTACACTTGTGGGTCATCAAGACTCTTCTCTGGCGCCATTGCCGGGAAGTGAAGCGCCTTTGGTAGGTGGAATTTGGTAAGGAAAATTTATATAGTGTGCTGAAATTTACTGTCACTTGTTACTATGGAACATAATCCTTTGAGGGGCTTGTTCGGGGTATCTTCACCCCGACCGGTAGAGCAAAGAGTTGCTCCTCAACCTAATGAACCTACTGAAAATGTTTACTTTAAAATTCCTTCGGGTATGATAGAGAAACTGCTAGCTAATCCTTTCATAGGTGACAGAACATTACATCCCGATTTGCACCTAATCTATGTGGATGAAGTTTGTGGATTATTTAAGCTTGCATGTATGCCCGAGGAAGTTATCAAGAAGAAGGTCTTACCTTTATCTTTGAAGGGAGAGGCGTTGACATGGTTTAGGCTATGTGATGATATTGGATCATGGAACTACCAATGCTTGAAATTGGAATTTCATCAGAAGTTCTATCCTATGCATCTGGTTCATCGTGATCATAATTTTTTTATATATATATATTGGCCTCGTGAAGGAGAAAGCATCGCTCAAGCTTGGGGGAGGCCTAAGTCAATGTTATATTCATACCCCAATCATGAGCTCTCAAAAGAAATGATTATTCAAAAATAATAATGCTCGACTTTCTCTCAATAATCGCTCCATGCTCGATACTTCTTGTACAGGATAATTTATGATGAAGACTATTGAATTCAAATGGGATTTATTGGAAAGAATTAAACGCAACTTTGAAGATTGGGACCTCGACGAGGGTAAGGAGTCAGGTATAACACCTAAGTTTGATTGTGTTAAATCTTTTATGGATACTGATGCTTTCCGTGAATTTAGCACTAAATATGGACTTGACTATGAGATAGTAGCTTCTTTATGTGAACCCTTTGCTACTCATGTTGATCTCCCTAAGGAGAAGTGGTTTAAATATAATCCTCCCATTGAAGTAAAAGTAGTTGCACCTATTAAAGTTTAAGAAAAGACTATCACTTATAATGATCCTGTTGTTCCTACTACTGATATTGAGAAACCACCTTTCCCTGTTAGAATAAAGGATCATGATAAAGCTTCAACTGTGGTCAACAGAAGTAATATTAAGACATCCAAACCCCCTGAGCAAATTAAAGTTGAACCTAGTGTTGCTATGGTTAAAGATCTCTTGGCTGATAATATTGATGGGCATGTTATTTACTTCTGCAATGAATCTGCTAGAATTGCTAGACCTGATACTAAAAATAAACATAGACCTGTTGTAGGCATGCCTGTTATTTCTGTTAAAATAGGAGATCATTGCTATCATGGATTATGTGATATGGGTGCTAGTGTAAGTGCAATACCTCATTCCTTATACAAAGAAATTATGCATGATATTGCTCCTGCTGAGATAGAGGAAATTGATGTTACAATTAAGCTTGCCAATAGAGATACTATTTCACCAGTTGGGATTGTTAGAGATGTTGAAGTATTGTTTGGGAAAGTTAAACATCCTACTGATTTTCTTGTTCTCGGTTCCCCAGAAGATGACTTTTGTCCCATTATATTTGGTAGACCCTTCTTGAATACTGTTAATGCTATGATAGACTGCAATAAGGATATTGTTTCTGTTGGTTTAGGGGATATGTCGCATGAGTTTAATTTTGCTAAATTTCATAGACAGCCCCATGATAAAGAATTGCCTAGTAAAGATGAAATTATTGGTCTTGCTTCTATTGTCGTGCCTCCTAGTGATCCTTTAGAACAATATTTGCTAGACCATGAAAATTATATGTTTATGAATGAAAGAATGGAAATAGATGAAGTATTCTTCAAACAGGGTCCTATTTTGAAACTCAACTTGCATGTTGAAATCCTAGGGGGTCCTCCTCCACCCAAGGGTGATCCCATGTTTGAGCTTAAACCTTTACCTGATACTCTTAAATATGCTTATCTTGATGAGAAAGAGATTTATCATGTTATTATTAGTGCTAACCTTTCAGAGCATGAAGAAAAGAAATTATTGAAAACTCTGAAGAAGCACTATGCTGCTATTGGATATACTCTTGATGATCTTAAGGGCATTAGTCCCACTCTCTGCCAACACAAAATAAAGTAGGAGAAAGACGCTAAACCAGTTTATGATCACCAACGAAGGTTAAATCCTAAGATGAAAGAAGTGGTAATAAAAGAAATACTAAATCTTCTAGAGCCAGGTATAATTTATCACGTTGCTCATAGTCAGTGGGTAAGTCATGTCCATTGTGTCCCTAAGAAGGGAGGTATTACTGTTGTTCCTAATGATAAAGATGAATTGATCCCATAAAGGATTCTTACAGGTTATAGAATGGTAATTGATTTCCATAAACTAAATAAAGCTACTAAAAAGGATCATTACCCTTTACCTTTTACTGATCAAATGCTAGAAATATTGTCCAAACATACACATTTTTTCTTTCTAGATGGTTATTCTGGTTTCTCTCAAATACCTGTGTCAAAAGAGGTTCAAGAAAAGATATCTTTTACTTGCCCTTTCGGTACCTTTGCTTCTAGACGTATGCCTTTTGGTTTATGTAATGCACCTTCTATTTTTCAAAGATGTATGAATGCTATATTCTCTAACTTCTGTGAAGATATTGTTGAGGTTTTCATGGATGATGTCTCTGTTTACGCTTCCTTTGATGATTGCTTAAGCAACCTTGATCGAGTTTTGCAGAGATGTGAACAAACTAATCTTGTCTTGAATTGGGAGAAGTTCCACTTTATGGTTAATGAAGGTATTGTCTTGGGCATAAAATTTCTGAAAGAGGTATTGAACTGTGCGTCTAAGGTTGATGGTAACAGGAGACAAGGGACACGAAGTTTTACACAGGTCTGGGCCCTCTTGATGGAGGTAATACCCTACGTCCTACTTGATTGATATAGATGAATATGATTATTACAAGAGTTGATCTACCACGAGATCGTAATGGCTAAACCCTAGAAGTCTAGCCTGTATGACTAAGGTATTGAGTATCCCCCATCCGGACTAAGTCCTCCGATTTATATAGACACCGGGGGGATCTAGGGTTACATAGAGTCGGTTAGATAATATGGAATCTTCATAGTTATTCGCCAAGCTTGCCTTCCACGCCAAGGAGAGTCCCATCCGGACACTGTCTTCGATCTTCATATCTTCACAGCCCATCAGTCCGACCCATAGATAATAGGCCGGACGCCCGAGGACCCCTTAGTCCAGGACTCCCTCAGTAGCCCCCGAACCAGTCTTCAATAGCGAGTTGTTTGGCACACGAATTATCTTTAGTATTGCAAGGCAGGTTCCTCCTTTAAGTAGTGTATTCATCCATAGATTCGATGTCTCCCCTCGGCTTCTACGCGCTTAATGTCCTCGTTTTCCATGTGTTGAGCGAATGCGGACAGTCAGGGTATTTTTTGCAAATAACACACCAACCTGTAAGGAAGAGTATCTATTTAACGAGATTGAATCTCAGATCCCTTTGGCACCAAGCGGAGAAAATCCTTAGAGACCGCCAGGCAGGACCATTCCAACATGGCCAACAACCCTAGCTCCTCTTCCCGTTCCAACCTAGAGAGAAGCGAGTGGGAGAGGTGCTATGTGCCCCATAGCCAATTGGCAAAGCTGCAAACACATGGATTTCTCCCTCCAGTAGATCTGGTCCCTGTTTGAGCAGGGTTGGCCTCCTTTAATGGCAAAACCCAGGCAGAGGATTCTCCCAATCCGTCTAAGGGAGAACGGGTATGCTTCGTCCCCTATCTACTAAGGGGGGTGGGCTTTCCAATTCACCCATTCCTCTAAGGGTTGCTGGAGTACTATGGCCTCTAGCTGCACAATTTTACCCCCGGCTCAATCCTCCACATTGCGGGTTATGTCGCCCTATGCGAACTATTCCTGGGTTGCGAGGCCCATTTTGATTTATGGAGAAGACTATTCTGCCTCGTCTCTCGCAATCAAGGTGGATCAATCTTTGATGTGGGAGGAGCCGAAGTGTGGCGCATTGCCGGGACCGGATATCTGTCCAGGACGCCGAAGAATGCTCCAGAAGAGTGGTCTTCCGAATGGTTCTATATTGACGATGTCGCTCTACCCGACCCCATCCGCATAGGCCTCTACGAGTTTTCAAATGCTCCGCTGAAGAAGCGCCACACTTCTATGGGCATCATGTCCAACCGTTACCTTCCCATTTTCCATGTGTCAGGAGAAAGGTGCGCCGGACTATATCTGGAGCTTCGAGCGACCGTACTTCCCACAGCCAGGAGTCAAATCCTGCCGTGAAGACGGGGGCTGATGCGGGGGCGACGCCGGACTGTCCTCCAACCGAGGACTCGGATGATGTATCCGTCACCAACTCGGAAGTGGAGAGTGCCATGAATCATCGGCACCGTCGGGCTATTTTACAAGACCCTGGATTTTCAGAAGAGTCGTTTAACGCATTCAACTCGGCCGATGCATACATCCGAGCTGCTCGAAATGGAATAACAGGGCCACAAAGCAACATTTGATAGATGTGCACGTAAATTTGTTTTGTCTGACTATGATAACCATATGCCAATAGCCCCCGAGACTTAAAGGAGTTAAAACAACTGATTTCAGGATCAACGTAGAACCAGGTGCTTTATGGAGAAGAACACCCAACTAGCTCAGGAACTAGAAAAGTGTCAGCGCCAGCTGCTTGCTGCCAATGCCGAACTAGAGAAATACAAGGCATCTCCCGGTAATATTTCCCTCTATCGAAAATTCATAATGATACACCGATAATGTGAATCTGGGTACTTATCTATGTGTTGGGTCATTAGACCAAGTACGGGAGCAGCTGGACGCCGCTCGAAGCGAAGAACACGGAGCCAAAAAGCTACTAGCAGCGGGCGAGCGTGTTTTGATAAAAGTCGTTGAGGAGAAAAAGAAACTCCAGGATTCAAACGCCAAACTGGACGAAGAACTGAAAGATGTGCGAGCTCAGCTAGCGGATTCTGTGAAGGAGAACAAGAAGCTCCGAGGCGGCATATTCAGTACGTGGCCGCTTTTATCTTATAATAGTTTGGAGGTAACCGTAGCTGATATAGCTATAATTGCAAGTGTATTGACGAACTGCCCCAAAGAGGAGGTGTCCGGATCATCAAGTGATCTTCTGCAAGTGTTGTCGCAGTTGCACGAGCAAGCTCGGCAGGCGATGCAGAGTGTAACCAAGGCCTTATGGCCAAATCCCCTCCAGGAAGCATGGAGAAGCTGGTAGAGCTGTTCAAGGGAGCGCGGTGGAGTATCGGGCTGTGGAAGATATCGGCCTGCCGAGAGGGTGCGCGAGAGGCCTGGGCCATGGTGAAGACGCAATATACCAAGTTGGATCCTAATCACATGGCTCGTGTCAGACCGCTAGGGCCGAATGGGGAAGAAATGCCCGTTAGTTTAGTATATGACCAAGTAGAGGTAGCCGACAAATATTCCCAACAGGATTGTAAATTAGACCACCTTTTGGACGGTATAGAGGAGGAAGTGTTTGAGTCGTAAGCGACTATGTACTTTCCTTCTAGCTGGATAATAAAGACAATTGTCATTGCTGACCATTTTGCTTCAACCTCTTGACCCGAAGGTTCGGAGTGTTTCCGAATACCGTAGCGGTAGAATATACCGGGTGTATGCGTGAAAACCAGGCGTAGGGGTCATAATTGCTCAAACTAACAATGTGTATCCGGCTAGTTATGTTATATTACATTATGTAAGAGACATCTTCTAGAGAGAATAGTTCCGTTAAGGGTTCCTTTCCCTAGGTGTGCATGCATGTTAATGTGCATGTCCGAACTATGATTGATAAAATCGTAGAGTAAGTAACATCTGGGGTTCACAATGGGGTGAATGCGGAAACACCTTTAATTCGCCGACCGAATATTCCCTTAAGAACGCTAGCTTTCGGCTTCACCCAGTCTGAGGTACACATCCGGATGACCCGATAGTAACAATCGCAGATGTGGTCCCTTTATGCCCTAGCCGAACTAATGGGAACATAGGGCATAAGCACAGGAGCCAGGCAACCTAGCTTAGCCAAAGCTTAAGTCATATCGATGCATATAGTGGCTAAGAAAAGGTACATATGGAAAAAAAGGAATGCATATTTGCTGAGCTTGATGCTTGAAGAATAGTCGCAAGCTTCTGTACGAGAAGCCCCCAGGTATGACGAATGTACATATTTAGAGATGTACGATTCAGGTAGGGATGGTCTAGCCGCACTAAAGCTGTAAGGCTAAAGAGAAAACGAAAAAGGTAAAAGATGAAAAGAGAGAAAAATAAATAATGGTAATAACAGGAGGGAGGAAACGAACACAGAGTTCGGCGTTAGGCATAAAATTGTCGTAGTCTGGCTGCATTCCAGGGGTTTGGCTCCAGGTGGTTATCTGACGCATCATGTAGGGGGTATGCTCCTCCAGTGAGAACTTGGTCAATGATGAAGGGACCCTCCCACTTGGGCTTGAGTTTCTCCTTTTTCTTCTCCAGCAAGCGGAACGAGTTCACCAACGCTATACGTCTTCGCCCGCACTTCTCTGCTTTGATACCTACGAGCCTGCTGTTGATAAAATGTGGAACGGGCTTTGGCGACGTCGCGTTCCTCCTCCAAGGAATCTAAGTTGTCCTGCCGATCAAGCTCGGCTTCTCTCTCTTCGTACATACACACTCGAGGTGAGTCATGAATAATATCGCAGGGTAACACAGCTTCTGTACCGTGCGCCATGAAGAAGGGTGTATATCCAGTAGAGCGGTTGGTCGTGGTCCCCAGCCCCCAGAGTACGGAGTCAAGTTCCTCCACCCAGTGCTTATCTGATTCTTTCAAAGACCGCAATAGTCTGGGTTTGATGCCGCTCATAATAAGACCATTAGCATGTTCGACTTGACCGTTAGTTTGCGGGTGATAGACAGAGGCGTAATCGAGCTTAATGCCTAGATTAGCGCACCAGGTTTTCACCTCATCGGCTGTAAAATTGGAGCCATTATCGGTGATTATACTGCGCGGGACACCGTAATGGTGTACCACACCGGATATGAAATCTATTGATGGCCCCGCTTCGGCCATTTTAACTGGTTTGGCCACTATCCACTTAGTGAATTTATCCACCATGACCAGCAGATACTTTCTCTTATGGCTTCCTCCTTTAAGGGGTCTGACCATATCGAGTCCCCAGACCACAAAAGGCCAAGTGATGGGGATTGTTTGTAAGGCAGTGGGGGCATGTGGCTTTGATTGGCAAAGAGTTGGCATCCGACGCAACGTTGGACAAGGTCCTGTGCATCTGCTCGAGCCGTCGGCCAATAAAACCCTGTACGGAAGGCCTTGCTAACAAGGGCCCGAGTTGCGGCGTGGTGACCGCTGAGTCTGGCATGAATTTCAGCCAAGAGCCACCGCCCCTCTTCCTCGAATATACATCATTCAAGGACTCCGGTGGTGCTTTTCTTATAGAGCTCTCCATCATGAACCATGTACGCCCTTGAACGCCGGATAGTGCAGAGGGCCTCATTCTGGTCCTCAGGAAGCTCTTTCCTGTTAAGGTAGGCCAGGAAGGGTTTGGTCCATGGGGCAATGACTGCCATGATGAAATGCGCCGACTGTGTTATTTCGGCGGCTGAGCCCCCGAAGACGTCGGTGTTTCCAGGATCTGGGGTTATGTTTGGATCCGGAATAGTATTGTCGTTTTCCCCCTGCCACACCACGGATGGCTTAAAGAGCCTTTCCAGGAAAATATTAGGTGGGACGGGGTCGCTATTAGCGCCGATACGAGCAAGAATGACCACCGCTTGATTACTTTCTCGAGCCACATGATGGAACTCGAGCCCTTCGAACCAGGCTGATATTTTTATGACTGCGTTACGGTACGTTTCCATCTTCGGATCTTTGGTGTCGAAATCTCCATTTATTTGAGATATTGCAAGGTTTGAGTCCCTACGAACTTCTAGGCGTTGTATGCCCATGGAGACAGCCATACGGAGACCACACAGTAAGCCCTCGTATTCGGCTACGTTACTGGAGTCTGTGTATAGTATTTGGAGAATGTATTGGACGATGTCTCCAGTAGGGGATGTTAAAATGATGCCCGCTCCTAACCCTGCCAGTATTTTGGAACCGTCAAAATACATGACCCAATTGGAGTACGTGTCCTACTCTTTATGGAGTTCGGCCTCTGTCCATTCGGCGACGAAGTCGGCCAATACTTGGGATTTAATAGCTCGACGTGGCTTATATGTAATGTCAAATCACTACAAAAAAATACAAGTGAGGAAGGTAGATCCGGAGGGGTGTGAGGTCCACCGCTGCGGCAGAGGACTAGATTCGGCGGCTTGTCGTGGTTGGGGGGGTTGGGGAGGGGAAGGGGAGGGGCTCTGGGGAAGAATGTTGGGGGCAAAGAGGGGAAAACTATGGAGTTACCAAAGCAGCCCTTTTTCGTTCATGTGGCAGGGGTAAAACAGGAATATCGCAGGGCTAAACTTTCGGGCGCGTGATATTTCGATATGAGCGGGAAGTTTGAAAGCTTTTGGCGCCTAAAATTATAAGTATTCTGCTCTCGTACGGCCGACTATGATATCATGGCCGACAATTTGTTTGTTTTGCACGCAAAAAAATGTGCAAGTTTTGAAAATCAATGTCTCCAACTCGAAACTTAGATTGTCCATTCAGTTCAAATATGGATCATTGAGCTACTACAAGCAAATACCATCATACGGTCCAATTCAAATGAATTTCCAAATGTGTTTATCCTAAATATGATGACAAAAGCAAAAATGTGTATGTGTATGAATAAAGTGGATGATTATAAAGTTTGAACATGCCCGTATGTGTATATCTCTAGGTTTGATATATGATTTTGAAATCACGAAATCCCAGCTTAAAAAATGTACCTCCGTTTAAATGAATTACAAAAGCTAATGATGGAGTCGAATTCCAAAATTCCAATCTTAGGTTTGTAATTCTGGTACATCAAGGTATATCACACATGTTCAAAAGTATCGTTATCTCATAGTACAAACTGTGAAACAAATTGATCAACCATGAGTGCACAATATCTCAATTACGCTAAAGTCCCTCAAATATAGACACCTCACTCTTTATATGAAGTCAACCCCCCCCCACCACACACACACACACACACACACAGAGAGAGAAGTTGTTCTCTCCCCCAAACACCAACACACGAGCACATTAACACCCCTCTCTCTTGTAAAGTCCGGACCCCAACATAGGTCTCTATCACTTTGTCTCTCGGGCATGCACACATCTCTTCCCTCACTCTCTAGGTCTCCTGCTATCTCTCTTACCCATGCACATACACTATGTAGAGTGTATATTTCCCATACACACAAAACATCGCCCCCAAATGTCTATCTCCCTAGTTATGTGGTTCTCGCGCACTCACCTCATACACCAGCCCCACTGCAAACAAGCACACTTTGTCTCCTTGTGCACCACTCTCCTCTTTCTATCTCTCCCACATGCGGAGCCTCCCCAGCTCCTTCCCTATATACATATATGTCGTGACTCTTTGCATAGCTCCCTAATGTATAATCGTTCTCGATTTCGCACATTGTTCTCTACACCATCTATTCTAGCTCTCTCATGAAGTCCCTATCACACACACGATGACTCGCTTCCCTTGCGTCTCTATTCATAGGACAATTTTGGACAACATCAACATTGTCTCCCTATCTATACGCCATTTATGGACACAAACGCCCCCTCTCGCCCCCTCTCTTCCTCTCTCTCTCTCTCTCCGGCGCTAGCTCTCTCTTTCTCTCGCTCTCACACCCCTCTCCCCCCCACACACTCGATGTCTCTTCCAAATAGTCTGCTGCCCCCGCCCGCACCCGTGCTATCTCACTACTACACATGTCACACCATTCCCCCTTCCCTTATACTAGGTTTACATCATCAGTTGTCTCTCTACTCCACATACACTCTCTCCCTCTCACACACAAACACGTGCACAAACACACACGGATACGCACAAACACCCATTTACCTGGATCCTCATCTCTCCTCATGTCTGCATATGTATCTCACACACTCACTCTCTAATTATGTATATGTGTCTCCACGTTACACAACACAAAGCCCCATGTACATGTCTCTCTCTATCCTCCACGCACATAGACACAAAGAATCTATTATCATTGCCTCAGTCTCTAACATATCACACACGTACTCTCTCTCTCTCTCTCTCTCTCGCAAACACGCTGAACAAGGGTTTCCCCGTGAATAACTTACCGTCTACTCATGAACAGTCCTGGAAGTACGGCAAACACGAGACGTGAAAAAGAATAAATCTACACATGCTTAGACCACCTAGTATGACTACTAGGACTAGAGCAAGCCAAAAAGCGCGCCGCCGTCACCCCGTCCTTGTCGGCGATGGGAAAATCTTTGTTTTACACAGTCGAGAAGTCATTGTGCTAAGGCCCCACATGTCGAGGCATTGAATAGAATGTAGATGCTAGTTTACATAAGCAAGTATCTATAATACGTTTGTATCTCCATACTTATATTTCTTCTCTTATAAAAAACCGAGTTGGTGATGATGGTACGTGTGCCATCTTGCAATATAGACCGTTCGATCTATATCTGACAGATGGAAATTAAACTAAAAGATACCTACACCCCTCTCCACATTTGCAGACAAGGCCTTCCCTCGTTCATCCTTATCTCCAACAAACCTCATTGTTGAGCAATTAAGAAAGGAAGCCTCTGGAACAAACTGGCCTGGTGGCCGCTGCCGGCGTCGTCAATCCCCATGCCTCCGCTCAGTTCGACCACCAACCACCACCACACCCCACTCCTCTTCACCTTATCTCATATTTATCGAGATAAAATTAGTTTTTACACATGGGATTACTCCCGCAAGGGTCAATCACAACAAGTGTTTTATAAAAAAATGCATCTTGATGTTTCGTGCAATGCACGGATCTTGCTAGTACTCCTACGCAAGACTAAGTTGGTGATGCTGGTGTGTCAGCCATCCGTCGTTTCTGACCATTAGATCTACATCTAACGATTGTGAGGTAAGTTGTTGCCTTTTCTCACCAACATCCCACTTGTCTACCAATTTGCAGAAAAACCCATAATTAGTATCTTAAAACCAACCATATCCCTCCCCGACCTCACCAAAATAGCCCAAGGAATATATTCTAATTGAAACATAATATATCTCTAGTGACATATGTATATCAAAATTAGAGTGTTTTGTACCAAGTTTGTGAATAAGTATTATTCTAATTATGATTCGTTGCAACGAACAAGAACATTGCTAGTACTTCCAACCATGCATTTCTTTTCATAGTATTCCATAGTTTCGAGTTTTCCATCAAGATATTAGTCACTCATGGTTGATATTTACTTTCAATCATGTACACATATGCACTATGTAACTAGCCTTGCTTATTGGCTTCCAAAGCTTAACTTTCACTACTACTTACAATATGTAGAGTATTTAACAAAAAACTACCACTTTCAACCAGCCCTAGGAGTAATCTATTGTACAAAAAATAGCAAAAACATACCCAAAATTTCTTAATCCACGCCAAAACTACCTAGTACTCCTACCGATTAGGTTCGTTTAAACCCATTTATGACAGGGTTGGCCCACATGTCCGTGCTGACGAGGTAGCTTAAAACAACACATTTTGTTTGACCGTTAACACGAGGGACCCACATCTCACCTTCTATCCTATTATTCCCCCTCAAATCATTATTTTTCCTGAACATTACTTCAAACAGTACTGATGCGTGTTCGTCGGTGGCGCCGGTGATGAGCGAGTTGGCTGCCGCTCCGCTGGACGGGCCGAACGCCGCGCTAGCCTCCGCACGGGTTGGCAGGCTAGCCCGAGCGTGACTCACGAGCGAGAAAGCCATCGCGTTGGCCTTCACTCGAGCCAGATGGCTGGCCTTAGCGCGGCACGCGCAAGCAAGCCGCTGCGCTGCCTTCCCAATCTAGCTAGCAAACCTTGCAGACAAGCAGCTGGACGGAGCTATCTTGGCTAGCTAGCGTCCGCGAGCGCCGGACGAAGCTGGCATCCGGGCTGCTACAACATGGGCTCCGCACCGCCGGAGGTTTTAACCTCGCCTTCTGCCAGCGGAGGTAGCTGCATCCCATGGCCGAGGATGACTAGTTGGATGGGCCGGAGGTAGGAGGTCACTCGAGGATTTTTGTTGGTAAGAGCATGTACAATGGTTGATAATGTAGTCTTATCTTAAGTCTGCCACGTATGCAAGTGGTAGTAGTTTCTTGGCATTTTAGTGGTTTCTTGCATTATTAGAGCAAGTACAATAGAGCTGAGTCACCGGGCTATAAGAAATAAACTACTACTACATGTTGGCTATAAGATGGGCTGTAGATGACATGGCACTGGCTTATAGCCAGCAGCTGGCTATACTATTAACCATGCTCTTAGGGGTTTCTTGTAAGGAACAATGTACGTACTACTAGCGACAAAAGCCGATTCTACGTTGCGTTGTACTCCAACGAGTACTACTAGTGGTCGCGGGAGTGTATACCTCGTTTTGTGGGTTCGATCCCGGCCGAACGCACGGCAGCCTTTTAAAAAAAATAGTACTACTACACTTCGCTGCGAGCCAATATTATACACAGATAGTTTGAATTTTGAAGTCAAACGGACGTGCGGCCCCACAATCTGGGTGCACTGGACAGCCTAGCCACGTGAACGGGTTTTCCTTCCCAGCATCCCGTGGCTCGCGTGCTCGTCCTAGCCACACCTTGCTTGCAGCTTCCAGCTAGTAGCATATTTAAACAAGCGCCTCCCAATTAAGCCCGAGGAGCCGGAAAAGCCTGGCGGGGCATTAGGAACTGTGCAATATGGCTATGTACGTAAAGTGCTCTACTACTACTCTGTAGCTTGTGGCGTTGCATGCATGGACTTTAGTCCATTATCGGCTCTACTATAAAAGAAATTCCTCTTTCCGTGTTTTTTTTGAAATGGAGGCAAAAGCTTTGCTTCATCTCATTCATAAAGAAGGAACTACTAACAAAGTTCGACGAGATCCATTACACCTCCACAAATGGAAGCGAAAAGCCTAGTCTCGCTGTATCAAATAACTCAAATGTTCTGCCCCCGCAGTAGCCGTCGCTGATAAATAGACTGCTAGTGTGTGCGTGAGAGGAGCGGCTGAGTAGGCCAACTACGTGAGAGGAGCGGCTGAATAGAGCACCGAGAGTACCCACTAGGCCACTATGCAGGTGTACTTACCCTGCATTGATAGTACAGCGAAAGTTTTAGAGAATAGTAGTACCCTCCACTTCCAACTGTAGCTCCTTGGCCCTGAGATTCAAGAGTTCAAAACTGGTGCACTATACTAGACTAGACTAGAAGTACAGTACATCGCACTACTAGTTGAGAAAAGTAGTACTAGTACTGCTATAGTACGAGTACGTACTCCTCCGTCACATAATGTAAGACGTTTTTGACACTAGTTGGCATGTACAAAAAATGGCAAAAACATACCCAAAATTTCTTAATCCACGCCAAAAACTACTACCTAGTGCCAAAAATGTCTTACTAGTGCTATTATTTACAGTATAATGCAATCCCATAACGTTCCATAATCCCTTTCTTTCAAAAAAATCACTTCTGGAGAGAAGATTGCTATCTCCACGCGAGCTTCTCATAGGCCAGCGACACCGCATGCAGTCATGTGAGAGAGAGGGAGACATCCATGCAGCATGCAGAGAGAGGAGAACGCGGGCGGATAGCCAATGGGCTGCATGGGGCATCTATAGCTGCTAAATCCTCCCATCCATGCGCCAGGGGTATTTCCATCCAGAAAGCATGCAGTGAGCCCCTGCCTTGGTATCCGGGTCTGCTCTTATGCGTAGAGTAAAAAGAATCGGAGGGAGTACTAGTAGTAAATAATAGCCTCACCCCTCCGCTGAGGAACGATCTACAGTTGGAAGGGACAAGGCCCTGCGGTTACTACGCTCTTATCTCCTCCTCGCCAGTTCCCCTCCCCCCGAAGAGAAGGCAGTTTGTCGCTGCTACCATGGATTCGCCAGGCGGCTCTCCTCCTCGTCGGGGTTGGGAGACCTTGGACGACGATCCTGTGGGAGAAATTGCACGCCGCTCTGATGTCCTCACCGCCGCAAGACTCGGTGCTTCCTGCACCAACTTTTCCAAGATGCTGCTTAAACAAGCCATGCTTGTTGGTCTTCCATGCATCCTCGAGGAGAGGGTTCTTCTATGGGACAATCCTTCGAACAGTCCACCGCTCCCTGGCCATGGTTGCACGTTGACTCCGCTAGAGTTGCCGACGTTGAGAGGTAGTCGGATTTTGTTCGATGAGCAGGTCAGTAATGGAGTTTGATCATGTAGTACATAGTTATTCCATTTCAATCCCGTAATTTCTCCGCTGCCCACCGTCTTATATATAGGTCTGGGTCGGTGCCAACAAAGATTGGCTTGCATACCTCCCGCCGGATACCACCATCATTTTGCACAACATCCACAGTAGTGCGGCCGTTCCGGTAGACCCCTTCTCCACCATTGGGATCGGCCTTTCGGACTGGCTGGGCAAGAATACGTATGATGATGCCTACATGGGATTGAAGAAGATAGCAATTGCGGACTCGCCGACAAAGCGACCCGGCTACGATGATTACTATATCATCGCGGTGTTCGACATAAAGATTTCCATCAATGCAGGAGGCAGTAACGGCAGAGGCTGGCGCATGTTGGCGGCGGCAGATTTGTACCCCTACACGTTCAAAGACGCCGTGTGCCATCTAGGCTGCATCTTCGCGGTGACAAGCCAGGGGACTTGTTTCATCTGGTTGATATCCTACGGTACGGGAGATTACAAACGGAATGCACAAACCATCATTTGCATCCCTAACGGTACTCCATTATTTTGCAGGGACCAGTCATCCCCCGATCAAAATAAGATCGCCGATCCTGGATGTGCATTTGCATCCACGATTCGGTCTAACCTGGAACCTTGTAGCTGACTTTGGCATATTCGGATCAACTATCTTAGCAGTCGTTACCCATGGTACCACTGATGTGCAACATGGTCACATAATCTACCACGATCGGACCGTCACCATCTACCCAGGTATTCCATTTTTTAACCCTCTCGCCTTCTCTTTCATTGTTGTACTAGTAGTATACTTTGTAGTAGTAGTAGGAGTACTTTTTACCTTGGAGGACGCGTATAGCTAGGTAGGCCCTTGAAGACCTGAACCCACTAGCTGCCACCATTTTTGTTTTTCCATGTCTTACTATCTCATCCATGTAGCCAAGAGTGGCTATATATAATAAGCCGGTTATTTTACTTCCTCTATACCGGAGTAGTACTATTTGCTGCATGGTATTACTGATCGCCACATTTGAGCACAACATTATTATGCATGGACTTTGACTATGTACATCACCATGTGTCTAGATCTGGGATGCCGCGTGTACCGGATGAACGACGCCGAGTTCGACCCCCGTGATGCTACGTGGGTGTCGAGGAACACTCTTGGAGAGTACTCGCTTTTCATCGGGGACAGCTACCCCATTGTGAAGCGGATGCCACCTTCCGTGCACGACACGGAAGGCCTGCCATCCATGAAGCATGGTTGTGTCTTCAGTGCGCACCGCCGGATGAATGACATGATGGGACACGTTATCCCTGATTTATGCCGCTTCAGCTTGGATGAGTCTCCATCACGTGGAACCGGACTAGAAAGCTGTGACAATGGTTCCCGTTACCCACCGCTATGGATCGTGCCATCCATGAAGAACACCTGGGACTGGAACCTGGAGGAGGACATGTAGCCCATCTATAATGTGTAAGTGGAGTATGGTAATTGTGAACGGTAGCGCCATGAATATATGTAGACTAGTCGTGCACAAATTTATCACATGAGTTGGAGATGAACTTGTGTGGCATACTGGCATTTGTCCTTTAGAATTTATTACTAGTAAATGTGTTATGTGTGCATGCAACTTGTGTGGTTGTTGCACGGGCTCCAACACGCTCTTTGAGAAAAAAGGTGGCACAGCTTTGGATATACGTGACGTGGCGGCATCATACTAGTACACTCCTACTAGGACGACAACTCCTATAAAACCTTGCGCTTGGCTCTTTGCCTCTTCAGGAGGTTCAACAGTTCATACTCGTGTGAACCTTGCACTTGGCTCTTCGCCTCTTCTGAAGCGGGAATTTATGTCCATCTTGTTCTTGTTCAACGACGAGTACGACGCTCACCACCTAATGTGTTGCCGATATGTATAATAACATCGGTTCGCCGGTGTTTGGTGAGGCCAGGATTGGATTGCTTGCAAGAAGGGTTTTTATTTCCTCCAGTCCGGGTGTTGTCGCGTCCGTCCACTCAAAGTGGTCGGTTCGCCGTAGAAGGCGGTAGAGTGGAAGTGCCTTTTCTCCCCATCTGGAGATAAAGCGGCTTAGAGCTACTACGCAACCCGCGACCTTTTGAACTTGTTTAAGGTCTGTTGGCTTAGACAATTGTGATAAAGCCCGGATTTTGGCTGGGTTTGCTTCAATTCCTCTATTGGAAACGATGAAGCCCAGCAGTTTTCCAGCAGGGACGCCGAAAACGCACTTCTCCGGATTGAGCTTAATATCATACACGCGGAGGTTGTCGAATGTGAGACGTAAATCGTCTATTAGTGTTTCGACGTGCCTAGTTTTGATGATAACATCGTCCACGTAAGCTTCAACTGTCTTGCCGATTTGTTTCTCCAGGCATGTTTGAATCATGCGTTGGTATGTGGCGCCGGCATTCTTGAGCTCGAAGGGCATAGTGTTGAAGCAGAATGGCCCATATGGGGTGATGAATGCCGTTGCAGCTGGATCGGATTCCTTCATTTTGATTTGATGGTATCCGGAATATGCGTCAAGAAAACACAGTGAGTCGTGTCCTGCGGTGGCGTCAATGATTTGATCGATGCGGGGGAGGGGGAAGGGATCCTTGGGGCATGCCTTGTTGAGGTCTTTAAAATCGACACACAGGCGCCAGGATTCGTCCTTCTTTGGTACCATCACTAAATTTGCCAGCCAGTCCTGATGTTTTATTTCTCGAATGAATCCGGCCTCGATTAGATTGGCAAGTTCTTCCCCCATAGCTTGGCGTTTGGACTTGGAGAAGCGCCGCAGTGTTTGCTTAAGTGGTTTATGTCCCTTCAATATATTGAGGCTGTGTTCGGCCAACTCGCGTGGGATTCCTGGCATGTCAAGAGGGTGCCAGGAGAATATATCCCAATTCTCGCGTAGGAACTCCCGTAGAGCGGAGGCAACCGTTGGGTCTAGTTGCGCTCCTATGGATGCTGTCTTCTTTGGGTCCGTTGGGTGGACTTGGAATTTGACTATTTCTTCTGCCGGCTTGAATGAGGTGCATTTGGGTCGTTTGTCTAGGACCACATCATCTCTGTCCACCGTGGAGCACAGCGTGGTTAATTCTTTGGCCGCGAGGGCTTCAGGTAATGCCTCAAGGGCCAGGGACGTGGTTTTATTCTCGGTGCGAAGTGTTGTGTCCGGATCACTAACTAGAGTGATTATGTCATTGGGCCTGGGCATCTTAAGCTTCATGTACCCGTAATGGGGTATTGCATGAAAGCATGTGAATGCATATCGCCCCAAGAGGGCGTGATATCCGCTATTGAAGGGGGGAACCTGGAAAGTTATTTCTTTGGACCGATAGTTCTTCGGCGTGCCGAATACCACGTCGAGTGTGATTTTTCCCGCATACCGTGCCTCCCGACTAGGAATAATTCCTTGAAAGGTCGTGCTGCTTTGCTCAATGCGGCTCAAGTCTATTTCCATCTTTCGTATTGTATCCTCATAGATGAGGTTTAGTCCGCTCCCACCGTCCATGAGAACCTTGGTGAGCCGAAAGCCATCCAAAATTGGGCTGAGGACCAAGGCGGCCGGTGCTCGGACTGTTCTGTGTTGTGGTTCGTCGCCAGCGTTGAAGGTTATCGCTGTGTCGTTCCAGGGGTTTATTGTTGTGATCTGGCAGACTTCGGCGAGTTCGCGGAGTGCCCTTTTGCGCCTATTGTTTGAAGTGAATGTCTCAAAGACTGTCAATATTCTGGGTTCATCGTCTTCTGGAGGGTGTTGCTCCGGGATGTCCTTGGTGAGGATGTCCTCACCGTTTTTGGCTACCTGCCGGAGTATCCAACATGCTCTAAGGCTGTGAGTTGGTATAGTATTCGGTGTGGTGTGTATTTTACAGGGGCCATCAAGCCATCCCTCCAGAACGGTTCTGCACCGCATAATAGGTTTCTATTGCCTGGCTTTTGGTCTGGGCGCGTTACAGGGGTGCACCATTTTTGCCTGGACCAGTGGTTGAGTTGGGGCCGATAGCTCCCAAACTGTGTGATTTCTCCAGGCGCTCTCTGATGACCCACAAGTATAGGGGATCTATCGTAGTCCTTTCGATAAGTAAGAGTGTTGAACCCAACGAGGAGCAGAAGGAAATGATAAGTAGTTTTCAGCAAGGCATTCTATGCAAGTACTGAAATAAGTGGTAACAGATAGTTTTGTGATAAGATAGGTTGTAACGAGCAACAAGTAACAAAAGTAAATAAAGTGCAGCAAGGTGGCCCAATCGTATTGTAGCAAAGGACAAGCAGGAACAAACTCTTATAATAGGAAAAGCGCTCCTGAGGACACATGGGAATATCGTCAAGCTAGTTTTCATCACGTTCATATGAATCGCTTTCGATACTTTGATAATTTGATACGTGGGTGGACGGTGCTTGGGTGATGTTCTTACTTGAACAAGCATCCCACTTATGATTAACCTCTATTGCAAGCATCCGCAACTACAACAAAAGTATTAAGGTAAACCTAACCATAGCATGAAACATATGGATCCAAATCAGCCCCTTACGAAGCAACGCATAAACTAGGGTTTAAGCTTCTGTCACTCTAGCGACCCATCATCTACTTATTACTTCCCAATGCCTTCCTCTAGGCCCAAATAATGGTGAAGTGTTATGTAGTCGACGTTCACATAACACCACTAGAGGCTAGACAACATACATCTTATCAAAATATCAAACGAATACCAAATTCACATAACTACTCATAGCAAGACTTCTCCCTTGTCCTTAGGAACGAACGTAATTACTCACAAAGCATATTCATGTTCATAATCAGAGGGGTAATAATATGCATATAGGATCTGAACATATGATCTTCCACCAAATAAACCAACTAGCATCAACTACAAGGAGTAATCAACACTACTAGCAACCTACTAGCACCAATCCCGGACTTTGAGACAAGAATTGGATACAAGAGATGAACTAGGGTTTGGAGATGAGACAGTGCTGGTGAAGATGATGATGGAGATTTCCCTCTCCCGATGAGAGGAGCATTGGTGATGATGATGGTGATGATTTCCCCCTCCCGGAGAGAAGTTTCCCCAGCAGAACAGTTCTGCCGGAGCTCTAGATTGGATCCACCAAGGTTCCGCCTCGTGGCGGCGGAGTCTCGTCCCGAAAAGTGCCCTCTTATTTTTTCTGATCGAAAGACCTCATATAGGAGAAGATGGGCGTCAGAGAGCCACCAGGGGGCCCACGAGGTAGGGGGCGCACCCTATGGGGGGCGCCCCCACCCTCGTGAGAAGGGTGTGGGCCCCTTGGCCTTCATGTTTGGCGAGGATTTTTCTTTATTTATTTTAAGATGTTCCGTGGAGTTTCAGGACTTTTGGAGTTGCGCAGAATAGGTCTCTAATATTTGCTCCTTTTCCAGACCAGAATTCCAGCTGGCGGCATTCTCCCTCCTTATGTAAACCTTGTAAAATACGAGAGAATAGCCATAAGTATTGTGACATAAAGTGAAATAATAGTCCATAATGCGATAAATATCGATATAAAAGCATGATGCAAAATGGACGTATCAACTCCCCCAAGCTTAGACCTCGCTTGTCCTCAAGCGAAAAGCCGATAACAATAAATATGTCCTCGTGTTTAGAGGTAGAGGCGTCGATAAAAATAAAATACGGACATGAAGGCATCATGATTATTCTCATAACAGCAACATATATAGATTTTCTCATATGATTACTTATGTTCAAGTGATGATCTATTCACAATGCAAAAGTATAAATCATAAACCTTATTGGGCTCCGACAAACTATAATCTCAGTCATTTAAGCAATTGCAATTTATCATAACATCGGAAAGAGTCTATGTCAGAGCTAAAAAGCAAGTCCACATACTCAACTATCATTTAGTCCTCCATAATTGCTAACACTCACGCGATACTTGTGGTTACGGAGTTTTAATCGGACATAGAGAAAGATAGGGGCTTATAGTTTTGCCCCACAACCTTTTACCTCAAGGGTAATGTCAACAATAATGGTTCATGCTCCCCTACATCCAATTATATATATATATATATATCATGTTCTTTCCAACATGCTGAGCTTGCCAAAGGATAAAATGAAAAAGAAAAGGTGAAGATCACCATGAATCATGCAGGAGGTAGAATACAATAATAAAGGATAGGACCTTCGCAGAGGGAAGCAGAGGTTGCCATGCGCTTTCATGGTTGGATATATAAAATCTCAATGCGAAAGAACGTCACTTTATATTGCCCCTTGTGATATGAACCTTTATTATGCAGTCCATCGCTTTTATTACTTCCACATCACAAGATCGTATAAAGCTTATTTCTCTCACACCAATCAATCATACATATTTAGAGCAATTTTTATTACTTTGCACCGATGACAACTTACTTGAAGGATCTTACTCAATCCATAGGTAGATATGGCGGACTCTCATGGCAAAACTGGTTTAAGGGTATTTGAAGCACAAGTAGTATTTCTACTTGGTGCTGAGAATTTGGCTAGCATGAGGGGGAAATGCAAGCTCAATAAGTTAGAGGATCCATGACAATATACTTTATCTCAGATATAAGAAATACATAACTCATTATGTTGTCTTCCTTGTCCAACATCAACTCTTTAGCATGTCATATTTTAATGAGTGCTCCCAATCATAAAAGATGTCAATGATAATATATCTATATGTGAAAACCTCCCTTTCTTTATTACTTCCTATTATTTGCAACAATGACCAAAGCTATGTTTGCCAACTCCCAACAACTTTTAATCATCATACTCTTTCTATGTGAAGTCATTACTCTCAATAAGATCAATATGAACTTTTTGTTTCTTTTTATTCTTTTTCTCTTTCTTTTATTCACCCAAGATCATGGCAAAATAATCAAGCCCTTGACTCAACACTAATCTTTATTATATATAGATCACGGACTCGATTACATAGAGAGATCATAAAGCAAAACTCAAAACTAGATCATGCCATAAACTTTATTCTACTAGATCAAGATACTACTAATAGGATCGAACTAAGAAAAACGGTAAAGATAGGAGTTTGTGATTGTGATACGATACCGGGGCACCTGCCCCAAGCTTGGCAGTTGCCAAGGGGAGTGCCCATACCCATGTGATTATGTCTCCTTGGTTGGTGAAGAAGGTGGCGGTGACGGATAATTGCACATCGAGCGTAAGAGGTCCTCCAGCTTGCGAATAATGCCCTTGAGTGCAACAATATGCTCCTTCAACAAAATATTTTCTTGTGTGAGATACTTGTTTTGTATACGAGCTAACTCAATCATCTTGAAAGCTTCGATCTCAGTTGGGGTGAGAAGATTATGATCAAGTTGGAGGGTGTCTTTTGCTGCGGGAGCTTGATCCTCCGTGGCCTTCTTGATCCTTTCATCCTTGTTGACCCTCGTGGGTTCTTCCTCTTCAGATCTATCTTCATTAACCAAGCATCGTTGTCACCAATGTTGGAGGAGGAAGACGATATGATGCCTAGCCTAGAAAACCCTGACAAAAAACAGATCGAAACAAGAACAGAGGAGGTTTGCGTGATACGGGAGTCAAAACCTTCGGGAGAATATATAATGAATTTTTACCGACAAAAATACGTATCGTGCAAGAAAACGTAGTCCAGAAGGCACACGAGGTGCTCACGAGGTAGGGGGCGCGCCCAGGGGGTAGGGCGCGCCCACCACCCTCGTGGGGCCCTCGTGTCCTTCCCGGACTGCTACTTATTTTTCTATTTTTCTAAATATTCCAAAATGGAGAAATATTGCCTTAGAAATTGTTTTGGAGTCGGTTTACTTACCGTACCACATACATATTCCTTTTCGGAGTCTAAAACGTTCCGGAAAGTGTCTCTTATGTATTCCTCCGGGGTTACGGTTTCAATAATATTGGTTTCAACATTTATGGGATTACCTGAGATATAATGTTTAATTCTTTGACCGTTTACCACCTTCAGATTTGTGCCCTCGAAGTTGTTGATCTTTATGGCACCGGAACGATAGACCTCTTCGATAACATAGGGGCCTTCCCATTTAGAGAGAAGATTTCCTGCAAAAAATCTTAAACGAGAGTTGTATAGCAATACATAATCACCTACATTAAACTCACGCTTTTGTATCCTTTTGTCATGCCATCTTTTAACTTTTTCTTTAAACAACTTGGCATTTTCATAAGCTTGGATTCTCCATTCATCAAGTGAGCTAATATCAAATAACCTCTTCTCACCGGCAAGTTTAAAATCATAGTTAAGCTCTTTAATAGCCCAATATGCCTTATGTTCTAGTTCGAGAGGTAAGTGAGATGCTTTTCCATAAACCATTTTATATGGAGACATACCCATATGATTTTTATATGCAGTTCTATAAGCCCATGATGCATCATCAAGTTTCTTGGACCAATTCTTTCTAGACCTATTAACAGTCTTTTGCAAAATTAATTTGAGCTCTCTATTGCTCAACTCTACTTGACCACTAGACTGTGGGTGATAAGGAGATGCAATTCTATGATTAACATCATATTTAGCAAGCATTTTACGGAAAGCACCATGAATAAAGTCTGAGCCACCATCAGTCATTAAATATCAAGGGACTCCAAACCTCGGGAAAATAACTTCTTTAAGCATTTTAATAGAAGTGTTATGATCAGCACTACTAGTTGGAATAGCTTCTACCCACTTAGAAACGTAATCAACAGCAACTAGAATATGTGTGTATCCATTAGAGGCAGGAAAAGGTCCCATATAATCAAAGCCCCAAACATCAAACGGTTCAATAACAAGAGAATAAGTCATAGGCATTTCTTGACGTCTACTAATATTACCAATTATTTGACATTCATCACAAGACAAGACAAATTTACGGGCATCCTTGAAGAGAGTAGGCCAATAAAAACCAGATTGCAATACCTTGTGTGCAGTTCTATCTCCAGCGTGGTGTCCTCCATAAGACTCGGAATGACACTTTCGTAGGATCTGTTCCTGTTCATGCTCAGGTACACAAGGTCTAATAACACCATCTACTCCTTCTTTATAAAGATGTGGGTCATCCCAAAAGTAATGTCTTAAATCATAGAAAAACTTTTTCTTTTGTTGGTCTGTGAAGCTAGGTGGTATAAACTTAGCAACAATATAATTAGCATAATCAACATACCATGGAGTACTATGAGAAGTACTTATAACATTTAATTGTTCATCAAGAAAGCTATCATTAATAGGTAGTGGGTCATCAAGAATATTTTCTAACCTAGACAAGTTGTCTGCAACGGGGTTCTCAGCTCCCTTTCTATCAACAATATGCAAATCAAATTCTTGTATCAAGACAACCCATCTAATAAGTCTAGGTTTAGCATCTTTCTTTTCCATAAGCTATTTAATAGCAACATGATCAGTTTGAATAGTTACTTTAGAATCAACAATATAACATCTGAACTTATCACAAGCAAATACAACTGCTAAAAGCTCTTTTTCAGTAGTAGCATAATTTCTTTGAGCATTGTCTAGAGTCTTACTAGCATAATGAATAACATTTAATTTCTTATCAACTCTTTTCCCTAGAACAACACCTACAGCATAATTACTAGCATCACACATAATTTCAAAGGGTAGGTTCCAATCAGGTGGCTGAACAACAGGTGCAGTGACTAACGCTTTCTTAAGTATTTCAAATTCTTCTACACAATCATCATCAAAGACAAATGGTATATCTTTTTGCAATAAATTAGTCAGAAGCCGAGAAATTTTTGAGAAGTCCTAAATGAACCTCCTGTAAAATCCGGCAAGACCAAGGAAACTTCTTATACCTTTGATGTCCTTGGGACATGGCATCTTTTCAATAGCATCAACCTTGGCTTTATCAACTTCAATACCTCTTTCAGAAACTTTATGCCCCAAGACAATACCTTCATTAACCATAAAGTGGCACTTTTCCCAATTCAAGACAAGATTAGTTTCTTCACATCTCTGCAAAACTCGATCAAGATTGCTCAAACAATCATCAAAAGAGGAACCATAGATGGAACAGTCATCCATGAAAACCTCACAAATCTTTTCACAAAAGTCAGAGAATATAGCCATCATGCATCTTTGAAAGCTAGCAGGGTCATTACATAAACCAAAAGGCATACGTCTATAAGCAAAAGTACCAAAAGGGCATGTAAAAGTAGTCTTTGATTGATCTCTAGCCGACACAGGTATTTGAGAGAAACCAGAATAACCATCTAGAAAGAAATAGTGTGTATGTTTGCATAATCTTTCTAGCATTTGATTAATAAAAGGTAAGGGGTAATGATCTTTCTTAGTAGCTTTATTTAATTTGCGGAAATCAATTACCATCCTATAACCTGTGATAATTCTTTGTGGAATCAATTCATCTTTATCATTAGGAACAACAGTAATACCTCCCTTCTTAGGGACACAATGGACAGGACTTACCCACTCACTATCAGTAACGGGATAGATTATACCTGCCTCCAGAAGCTTTAGTATTTCTTTTCTTACCACTTCTTTCATTTTAGGATTCAGACGTCGTTGAGGATCACGAACTGGTTTGGCATCTGCTTCCAAATTTATTTATGTTGACATAGAGTGGGACTAATGCCCTTAAGATCATCAAGAGTATATCCAATAGCAGGACGGTGCTTCTTCAGAGTTTTCAATAATCTTTCTTCTTCATGCACTAAAAGGTTAGCACTAATAATAACATGATATATCTTCTTTTCATCAAGATAAGTATATTTAAGATTATCAGGCAAAGATTTAAGCTCAAACACAGGATCACCCTTGGGTGGAGGAGGATCCCCTAAGATTTCAATAGGCAAGTTGTGATGCAGAATAGGTTCCTGTTTAAAGAATACTTCATCTATTTTCCTTCTTTCATTCATTAACATATCATTTTCATGGTCTAGCAAATAGTGTTCTAAAGGATCACTAGGAGGTACGGCAATAGAAGCAAGACCAATAATTTCATACTTACTAGGTAATTCTTCCTCACGATGTTGTTTAATAAATTTAGAGAAATTAAACTCATGAACCATATCATCCAAGCCAACAGTAACAACATTCTTTTTGCAATCTATGGTAGCATTGACAGTATTTAAGAAGGGTCTACCAAATATAATGGGACAAAAGCTATCTTGCTGATAAGTAAGAACAAGAAAATTAGCAAGATACTTATTTTTCCCACACAAGACTTCAACATCTCTAACAATTCCAATTGGTGAAATAGTATCTCTATTGGCAAGTTTAATTGTGACATCAATATCTTCTAACTCAACAGGTGCAATTTCATTCTTAATTTCTTTGTATAAGTCATGAGGCATAACACTAGCACTAGCACCCATATCACATAAGCCATGATAACAATGATCTCCTATTTTAATAGAAATAACAGGCACGCCTACCACAGGTCTATGTATAACTTTAGCACAAGGATTAGCAATTCTAGCAGTTTCACCTTCGAACAAAATAACATGCCCATCAATATTATCAGACAAGAGATCTTTAACAATAGCAATATTAGGTTCTACTTTAACTTGCTCAAGAGGTGTATAAGTTCTAATATTGTTTTTACGGACAACAGTTGAAGCTTTAGCATGATCCTTTATTCTAACAGGGAAAGGTGGTTTCTCAATATAAGAAGTAGGAACAATAGGATCATTATAAGTGACAGTCTTTTCTTCAACTTTATAGGTGCAACTACTTTTACTTCTATGGGAGGATGATATTTAAACCACCTCTCCTTAGGGCGATCAACATAAGTAGCAAAAGATTCACAGAAAGAAGCTACTATCTCAGAGTCAAGTCCATATTTAGTGCTAAACTTACGGAAAATATCGGTGTCCATAAAATATTTAACACAATCAAACATAGGTGTCATACCTGACTCCTTACCTTCGTCGAGGTCCCAATCTTCAGAGTTGCGTTTAATTCTATCCAATAAATTCCATCTGAATTCAATAGTCTTCATCATAAAAGAGCCAGCACAAGAAGTATCGAGCATGGTGCGATTGTTATCAGAAAGCCGAGCATAAAAACTTTGCATAATTATTTCTCTTGAGAGCTCATGATTGGGGCATGAATATAACATTGATTTAAGCCTCCCCCAAGCTTGAGCGATGCTTTCTCCTTCGCAAGGCCAGAAATTATATATATAATTGCGATCACGATGAACAAGATGCATAGGGTAATACTTTTGATGAAATTCCAGCTTCAATCTTTTATAGTCCCATGATCTCATATCATCACATAGCCTATACCATATCAATGCATCTCCCTTCAAAGATAAAGGGAATACGTTCTTTTTAGCAACATCATCGGGTATACCTGCAAGCTTAAATAATCCACAAACTTCATCCACATATATTAAGTGCTCATCAGGATGCTTTGTTCCATCTCCTGTAAAAGGATTAGCTAGCAGTTTTTCCATCATACCCGAAGGAAATTTAAAAGGAGTTTCATTTTCAATAGGTTTAGTAGGTTGAGGAGCAACTCTTTGCTCTACTGGACGGGGTGAAGATACCCCAAACAAGCCCCTCAGAGAATTACTTTCCATAGTATCAAGTGACAGTAAATTTCAGCACACTATATCAATTTTTCCTTACCAAATTCCACCTACCAAAGGTGCTACACTCCCCGGCAACGGTGCCAGAAAAGAGTCTTCATGACCCACAAGTATAGGGGATCTATCGTAGTCCTTTCGATAAGTAAGAGTGTCGAACCCAATGAGGAGCAGAAGGAAATGATAAGCAGTAAGGTATTCTCTGCAAGTACTGAAATAAGTGGTAATAGATAGTTTTGTGATAAGATAGGTTGTAACGAGCAACAAGTAACAAAAGTAAATAAAGTGCAGCAAGGTGGCCCAATCCTTTTTTAGCAAATGACAAGCCGGAACAAACTCTTATAATAGGAAAAGTGCTCCCGAGGACACATGGGAATATCGTCAAGCTAGTTTTCATCTTGTTCATATGATTCGCGTTCGATACTTTGATAATTTGATATGTGGGTGGACCGGTGCTTGGGTGCTGTTCTTACTTAAACAAGCATCCCTCTTATCATTAACCTCTATTGCAAGCATCCGCAACTACAACAAAAGTATTAAGGTAAACCTAACCATAGCATGAAACATATGGATCCAAATCAGCCCCTTACGAAGCAACGCATAAACTAGGGTTTAAGATTATGTCACTCTAGGAACCCATCATCTACTTATTACTTCCCAATGCCTTCCTCTAGGCCCAAATAATGGTGAAGTGTTATGTAGTCGACGTTCACATAATACCACTAAAGGCTAGCACTAGTGTAGAACCGGGCAATAGCACCGGTTCGTAAGGCCCTTTAGTGCCGGTTCCGTAACCGGTGCTAAAGTGTTGGCACTAAAGCCCCCCCCCCTTTAGTACCGGTTCAGCACTAATCGGTGCTAAAGGGAAACCACGTGGCACGAGCCAGCTCCGGGGGCCGGGAGCCCTTTAGTACCGGTTGGTAACACCACCCGGTACTAAATGTTTATGGGTTTTTTGTTTTATTTTTTATTTTTCATTTAAATTTGTTTTATCAATTTAATTTAGGATTTTTTATGTTATAATGAGTTGTTATACTTGATATGGATATGGATATGGCATATATATATACTTGATCACTTAGCTAGGATCCATCCAGTTCAAACTAATTTGCGGTTTCTTTCATAAATGATATATATAATAACTCATCATCATCATCACATATTAATAAATAAATAAACTCTTGCATCATATCATCACCAACAACAGTATATATATATACTAGCTAGCTAAAAATCATCGTAGTCGTCATTAATTACCACTATTTAATCATCATAGTCATTACCGCTATCTAATCATCACCAACACTAGCTAGCTTAAAGAAGAAACATTCACTTGTAACAGAAGCAAAGATATCATCGAGTTCAGCATGGTCATGATATTATAAGCGTTCACAAGAAAATCACTATTTGAGATTAATTAAGTTCAGGACAATACAGACATGACAGAGGACAAGTACTAAGAGCATGAACTAGCTAAATCACTCCTGCTGCTCCCTCTCAGGTAGAATAGCATAGAACATGTATAGCTCTCCTAATTCATCATACTGGAGCATGCAGATGAATCTGTCTCCTAATCTTGGGTTGCGCTTCTCCTTGCTGCCCCCTAGTACTTCTCTGCGATCTTAACAATTTTGCTCCAATCTTTCACTATTAAGCATTCTTCGCTTTCAGAAATCCTGAATGCACTCATGTGCAATGTAGGAAATCTTGGTCGTAAGCTAACCATTGACATGCGACCTTTTGTCTCGATCCACTGAGGCAAAACTGACATCGGGAGTCCCTGTTGAAGAACATCGTATAGTAATTAATATACTTAGCAATGAAAGTTTAGCTTCAAAAATAATGTATGCAAAAGATGCACTAAGGACAAATAGTAAAAATCTTACCATCTTTCGATTATAGATGTGACCGTAGTTCAATACGATCACTATTGGTCACACGCTTTGAGTACTAACATTTCTAAGTTCAGGAAGAAAATTTGTCTTGACAGTATGAAGATCCTCAAGCCATGAAACATAATGACTTATCTCCTCGCAGTTTAGTTTAGCCCCGGGGCAGTACTAGGTCCTGTCTACCAAGCGCTGGACATGTTTGCTTGAACTAAAATAAGCTCACAATACAAATTAGTTGTCAACTATTTTTGAATAAACTGTATCAGAGACATAAACATATGCATGCATGGTTGAGAAAAACTCACATAATGGTAGAACTGGAGGCGTTTGCACATCGACCCAGATGTCTATATTACCTTCAATATCATCATCTTCCGGACGAATATCAAAGGTGATCACCATATCAGGCTCAAATGCATAAGCCTTTCATAGTTCTTGCCAAGTTTTGCATTCAAAATGGGTGTATGTGTCTCCATTATATAATTTGATGTTGAAAGTATACCCATGCTCGGTCTTCAAGTAAACTATCTTTACCTCCATATCATCTATAGCACTAAAACCTATCTTATCCAAGACAAAAATTCTTGCATGGCAGGGGATGCGCTAGTAGAATAGTGAAAATTTAAAATTATAAGTTGAAGCAAATGAAGCATAAGTCATGCTTTAAAATTATAAGTTGAAGCAAATGAAGCATAAGTTTTTCATTCAAATAATAATTGCCGTTTTGACTTACTGTATCCACTTCGAATGTCTCATCTAGCTTGATGCTGAAGCGCCTACCATCAACAAGGAAATTTCTGTCGCATAGGTCGCGCTGGTCTTCACAGTGTTCGCACATAATGAAATCTTTTTCGTCGTCAGATGACATTTCCTATGTTCATATAGGTGAAACATTAAATACTTATTACTATCTAACATTAATTAATATCTAGCTAATTCAAATATATATTCATCTAACATTTGACATTAATATATCTAACTATATTCATCTCTAACAATTAACATTATTATATATTTAACTTTTCTATCTAATTCATCTAACATTCGACATTAATCTAACATTTATATAAACTAAAAATATATAAAAAATTAAATAAACAGAAAAACTCATTAACTAAAAATATTTTAATTAGATCATCAAATCTCAGATACCTAAATTTTCTTACTAAAAATAAACTAGTTATATTAATTATTCAACTAGTTCAAATCTCATATACCTAAATAAACTAGTTCGACTATTTTCTTACTAAAAATAAACTAGTTATATTAATTATTCAACTAGTTCAAATCTCATATATATACCTAAATAAAGTAGTTCGATTATTTTCTTACTAAAAATAAACTAGTTATATTAATTATTCAACTAGTTCAAATCTCATATATATACCTAAATAAAGTAGTTTGATTATTTTCTTACTAAAAATAAACTAGTTATATTAATTATCCAACTAGTAAAAAAATTGTATGTGTATGTGTGTGTGTATGTGTGTGTATGTGTGTGTGTACTGCGTGTATACGTATACGTGTGGGGCGGGGGCGGCGGCGTACGGGGCGGGGCCACCGGCGTACGGGAGAGACGTACCGGGCGCGGCGACGACGACAGACGGCGGCGGGCGACGGGCCACGACGACAGACGGCGGGCGACGGGCGACGGGCGGCGGCACGACGACGACGGGATCGAGCGGCGCGCGCGGTTGGAGACGAAGTGGGGGATGAAAACTGAAATTTTCGTAAGTGCTATATATATAGGATGGGCCTTTAGTACCGGTTGGTGGCTCCAACCGGTACTAAAGGCCTATTTTCGCCACGTCAAGCGGCGGAAACGAAGCCTTTAGTACCGGCTGGAGCCACCAACCGGTACTAAAGGTCCAACCTTTAGTACCGGTTGGTGGCTCCAGCCGGTACTAAAGGCCTAGTGCTGCCACCCCGCGGTGCACAAAGTTTAGTCCCACCTCGCCGGGCGAAGGGCAGCCGCACTGGTTTATAAACCCAGCCGCGGCTGCATCTTTGAACTCCTCTATATAGCAGGCTTGTGGGCCTAACTTCTGCGCGCTGCCCTGTGAGTCTGCTGGGCCTTTAGGGCCTGTAATTGCACGCCCGTGGCCTAGCAGGCCCACAGGGCAGCGCCCCAAATTTTTTTATAGTTTTTTCTTTTCTGCTTTATTTTCTTTTATTTATTTCGGCGTAGTTTTTTGTATAGTTTTTTCTTTTCTGTTATATTTATTTTCGTCTATTTATTTCTTCTATGAAAAATAGCAAATATAATTTTTTTCTTTTCTGCTTCATTTTTTCTTCTATTTATTTTTGAGTAGGTTTTTTCTTTTCTGCTATATTTATTTTCTTCTATTTATTTCTAAGTAGTTTTTTATATAGTTTTTTTCTTTTCTGCTATAGTTTTTTCTTTTTTGCTATTTTTTATTTTCTGCTTTATTTATTTTTTCTATTCATTTATTTTTATATACCATGCCAAGTTGATGGTTAAAACTTGATGGTCAAAGTCTGGAGTTATAACCAAGGTTTAAAAAAATGAAACGTCGAAGTGCAACTAGTTTTTGCCATAACAGAAGAAGTCCGGAGTTGTAATAAGTTATTAAAAATAAAAAAGAGGTGTAATACTCGTTAATTAGCTTCAAGCCTTTCAGAATAGTGTAAACTGCACTGCACATAGCTCCGTGCAGTCTACCATATTCCTCAAGGCTTGAAGCTAAGCAACATGAGCATTGAGCATCTTCTTCTTCGTCTCTGCACTCAGGGCTTATAAACCGCTCCTAGTCCCCCTCTCTTCGCGAGGTGGGACTAAAAACAGCTTACTAAGAAACTATAGTACTGGTTCATGCCATGAACCAGTACTAAAGGTGCTCTTGGGGCCCCGGCCTTACGTGACACAACCTCATTAGTACCAGTTCGTGGCACGAACCGGTGCTAAAGGTTCGCCATGAACCGGTACTAAAGAGCTCCCTCCTGCCTAGTAGTTGGAACCGGTACTAAAGAGCTCCTCCCACCTAGCAGTTGAATGGTGCATACTAAATGCACAAAAATTCTAGAGTTGTAATAAGTTTAAAAAAATGAAATGCCTTTGTAACAGATGAGTTTAATTTCGTCAGAAACCCGAATACTTTGAAAGAGATTGTCCAGTTTGTAAACGAAGTGCATCCAGTTTTTGCCGTAACCCTCTCTACTTTTTTGAACATGATATGTGGGTGAAATGATGATACCATGCCAAGTTTCAACTTTTTCAGAGTTCATTTGTAGTGCTTTTCAATTTCCAGGTCATTTAGTTCTCAAAACAAATCATTAAATGCATGAAAAATAGCAAATGAAGGCATAAACGGTGAAAGTTGATGGCGTCACTTTGAATGGTGCATACTGAACGCAAAAAATATAAGAGCATTTAGATCATGATCTTATATTTCTTTACAGTCTGAATTATCAATATGATCTTATACATCAAAAATACTTTGATCATCAACGATCTTTGTGTGTACAATCTGAATTGTCAATATGAGTATAAAAACATTGAATGAGTATAAAAACGCTTTGAATGCTGCATACTGAACGCAAAAGAAGTCGGGAGTTCAAATAAGTATAAAAACATTGAAGTGCCCGTGTAACAGATGAGTTCTCGTCCGAAACCCTGATACTCCGAAAGACATTGTCCAGGTTGTACACGAAGTGCGTCCAGTTTTTGTCGTGACCCTCTCTACTCTTTTGCATATGCTATGCGGGTGAAATGATGATACCATGCCAAATTTCAACATTTTCACAGTTCATTTTGTAGTGATTTTCAATTTCACAGTCATTTAGCTCTCTAAACAATTCGATAAATGACTGAAAAACAGCAAATGATGTCAGAATGTGTTGGAAATTGATGACGCCGGTTTGAATGCTTCATATGAACGCAAAAGAAGTCCAGAGTTCAAATAAGTATAAAAAACATTGAAGTGCCCGTGTAACAGATGAGTTCTCTTCTGAAACCCTGATACTCCGAAAGACATTGTCCAGTTTGTACATGAAGTGCGTCCAGTTTTTGCCGTGACCCTCTCTACTCTTTCGCACATGCTATGCGGGTGAAATGATGATACCATGCCAAATTTCAACATTTTCACAGTTCATTTTGTAGTGATTTTCAATTTCACGGTCATTTAGCTCTCTAAACAATTCGGTAAATGACTGAAAAACAGCAAATGATGTCAGAACATGTTGGAAATTGATGACGCCGCTTTGAAACACAAGAAGTCCGGAGTTCAAATAAGTTATTAAAAATAAAAAGAGGTGCAATGCTGGTTAATTTGCTTCAAGCCTTTCGAAATAGTGTAGACTGCACTGCACATGGCTCAGTGCAATCTATGCTATTCTGAAAGGCTTGAAGCTAAGCAACGTGCAGGTGAGCATTGCGCCTCTTTGTCATTGTCTCTGCACTCACGGCTTATAAACCGCTCATACTGCCTCTCTCTTGGCGAGGTGGGACTAAAAATCAGATTACTAAGAAACTCTAGTACCGGTTCATGCCATGAACCGGTACTAAAGGTCTTCGTGGGGGCCCCAGCCTGGCCATAGCCTGACACAGCCTCATTAGTACCGGTTCGTGGCATGAAACGGTACTAAAGGTTTCCCACGAACCGGTACTAATGATGCCCGCCCGCCTAGCCGTTGGAACCGACACTAATGGTAACATTAGTGCCGGCTCAAATTCAAACTGGCACTAATGTGCTTCACATTTGACCCTTTTTCTACTAGTGTAGACAACATACATCTTATCAAAATATCAAACGAATACCAAATTCACATAACTACTCATAGCAAGACTTCTCCCTTGTCCTCAGGAATGAACGTAATTACTCACAAAGCATATTCATGTTCATAATTAGACGGGTAATAATATGCATATATGATCTGAACATATGATCTTCCACCAAATAAACCAACTAGCATCAACTACAAGGAGTAATCAACACTACTAGCAACCTACTAGCACCAATCCCGGACTTTGAGACAAGAATTGGATACAAGAGATGAACTAGGGTTTGGAGATGAGACGGTGTTGGTGAAGATGATGATGGAGATTGCCCTCTCCCGATGAGAGGAGCGTTGGTGATGACGATGGTGATGATTTCCCCCTCCCGAAGGGAAGTTTCCCTGACAGAACAGCTCTGACAGAGCTCTAGATTGGATCCGCCAAGGTTCCGCCTTGTGGCAGCGGAGTCTCGTCCTGAAAAGTTCCGTCTTATTTTTTTCTCATCGAAAGACCTCATATAGGAGAAGATGGGCGTCGGAGAGCCACCAGGGGGCCCACGAGGTAGGGGGCGTGCCCTGGGGGGGGGGGGCGCCCCCCACCCTCGTGAGAAGGGTGTGGGCCCCCTGGCCTTCATCTTTGGCGAGGATTTTTCTTTATTTATTTTAAGACGTTCCGTGGAGTTTCAGGACTTTTGGAGTTGCGCAGAATAGGTCTCTAATATTTGCTCTTTTTCCAGACTAGAATTCCAGCTGCTGTCATTCTCCCTCGTTATGTAAACCTTGTAAAATAAGAGAGAATAGCCATAAGTATTGTCACATAAAGTGAAATAACAGTCCATAATGCGATAAATATCAATATAAAAGCATGATGCAAAATGGACGTATCACTCTCCATTGCGATGTACTTCTGTACAATAGTTTCCAAGTCAGTGAAGTGTAGTATGCGGCGGCAATAATGGCGTTGAGGAGTCCTTCATTCATGCAGTTATTGCGAAACACTGATATCGTGTCCTCGTCGCGGCAATCCTTGACCTTGTCCTTGACAAGGAGAAATCTGGCCCAGAAGTGGTGGACCATTTCTCGAGACTGCTGTTTTGTGCTCGTGAGAGCACTTATGTCTAGGTGGGTGGGTGGAATTGGATCTGAACCCTGACCCGACCGATGATCCGGAGTCTGAGGTTTTTCCAAACTGAACAGTCTGGGCTCCGGAGTGTCTTCTGATTTTTGAAGCCTACCATCCGACTCTAAGTTCGGAGGGCAAGGCGTGTCCTTCTGCTGGTTGGTGTCCGGCTTCTCGAGGTCAGAGATCCGAACATAATTCATCATCAATGTAGATGAAGGGTTATCTTGCTCCTCGACTACCGCTATCTGGTGGGTGATCGGTGGAGAATTAATGTCTCTCTGGTCAGGTTTAAGCCCAATCCAATCGTAGTCTGTAGCGACTCCCAAGGCGGTAACGCGATCTAGGAGTTCGTTCAAAGACGATAACTCCGTCAGATCCATACGTTTGGCGTATTTAGAATCAATGCAGATGCGTTTTTCGATGACTCGAGAGGTCATCCTCGCTGGCTCAGAGGCCGAGCAGGCAATCATGGTAAAATCGCCCAGCCGGAGGGTTTGGCCCGAGGCCAGAGCTCCTCCGGAGGTAATATTTTCTTTGATGATAAGTCGAGCCATCAACCTCTGCGACGACGACACAGTGGAACTCTCAATGAAAGCACCAATGTCGGTGTCAAAACCGGCGGATCTCGGGTAGGGGCTCCCGAACTGTGCGTCTAAGGTTGATGGTAACAGGAGACAAGGGACATGAAGTTTTACCAAGGTCCGGGCCCTCTTGATGGAGGTAATACCCTACGTCCTACTTGATTGATATAGATGAATATGGGTATTACAAGAGTTGATCTACCACGAGATTGTAATGGCAAAACCCTAGAAGTCTAGCATGTATGACTAAGTTATTGAGTATCCCCCATCTGGACTAAGTCCTCCGGTTTATATAGACACCGGGGGGATCTAGGGTTACATAGAGTCGGTTACATGATATGGAATCTTCATAGTTATTCGCCAAGCTTGCCTTCCACGCCAAGGAGAGTCCCATCCGGACACGGGCACCGTCTTCGGTCTTCATATCTTCACAGCCCATCAGTCTGACCCATAGATAACAGGCCGGACGCCCGAGGACCCCTTAGTCTAGGACTCCCTCAGTTGATAAAGCTAACATTGATGCTATTGAAAAGATGTCGTGTCCTAAGGACATCAAAGGTATAAGAAGTTTCCTTGGTCATGCCGGTTTTTATAGGAGGTTCATTAAGGACTTTTCTAAAATTTCTCGGCCTCTGACTAATATTTTCCAGAAAGATGTTCCTTTTGTCTTCGATGATGATTGTGTAGATGCATTTGAAATACTTAAGAAAGATTTGATTTCTGCACCTATTGTTCAGCCTCCTGATTGGAATTTACGACTTGAAATTATGTGTGATGATAGTGATTATGTTGTAGGGGCTGTTCTAGGACAAAGAGTTGATAAGAAATTAAATGTTATTCAATATGCTAGTAAAACTCTAGACAGTGCTCAAAGAAATTATGCTACTACTGAAAAAGAATTTTTAGCAGTTGTGTTTGCTTGTGATAAGTTCAGACCTTATATTGTTGATTCTAAAGTAACTATTCCCACTGATCATGCTACTATTAAATATCTTATGGAAAAGAAATATGCTAAACATAGACGGAAAATAAAGATGCTAAACCTAGACTTATTAGATGGGTTCTCTTGCTACAAGAATTTGATTTGCATATTATTGATAGAAAGGGAGCTGAGAACCCCATTGCAGACAACTTGTCTAGGTTAGAGAATGTTCTTGATGACCCACTACCTATTGATGATAGCTTTCCTAATGAACAATTAGCTGTGATAAATGCTTCTCGTACTCCTCCATGGTATGCTGATTATGCTAATTATATTGTTGCTAAATTTATACCACCTAGTTTCACATACCAGCAAAAGAAAAAGTTCTTCTATGATTTAAGACATTACTTCTGGGATGACCCACGTCTTTATAAAGAAGAAGTAGATGGTGTTATTAGACGTTGTGTACCTGAGCATGAACAGGAACAGATCCTATGCAAGTGTCAGTCCGAGGATTATGGATGGCACCACGCTGGAGACAGACCTGCACATAAGGTATTGCAATCTGGTTTTTATTGGCCTACTCTCTTCAAGGATGCCTACAAGTTTGTCTTGTCTTGTGATGAATGTCAAAGAACTGGTAATATTAGTAGACGTCAAGAAATGCCTATGAATTATTCACTTGTTATTGAACAATTTGATGTTTGGGGCTTTGATTATATGGGACCGTCTTCTTCCTCTAATTGGTATACACATATTTTAGTTGTTGTTGATTACGTTGCTAAGTGGGTAGAAGCTATTCCAACTAGTAGTGATGATCATAACACCTCTATTAAGATGCTTAAAGAAGTTATTTTTCCAAGGTTTGCAGTCCCTAGATATATAATGACTGATGGTGGTTCACATTTTATTCATGGTGCTTTTCGTAAAATGCTTCCTAAGTATGATGTTAATCATATAATTGCATATCCATATCATCCAGAGTCTAGTGGTCAAGTAGAATTGAGTGCTACCTCTTGAGCACTGCGTTGGTTTTCCCTTGAAGAGGAAACGGTGATGCAGTAAAGCAGCGTAAGTATTTGCCTCAATTTTTTAGAACCAAGGTACCAATCCAGTAGCAGACCACGCACGAGTCACCTCGTACCTACACAAACAAATAAGAACCTCGCAACCAACGCGATAAAGGGGTTGACAATCCCTTCACGGCCACTTGCAAGAGTGAGATCTCATAGAGATGGTAATAATAAGATAAATATTTTTGGTATTTTTATGATATAGACTGAAAGTAAAGATTGCAAAATAAAATATATTGGAAACTTGTATGATGGAAAATAGACCCGGGACCATAGGTTTCACTAGTGGCTTCTCTCAAGATAGCATAAGCATTACGGTGGGTGAACAAATTACTGTCGAGCAATTGATAGAAAAGTGAATAATTATGAGAATATATAGGTATGATCATGCATATAGGCATCACATCTGTGACAAGTAGACCGACTCCTGCCTGCATCTACTGCTATTACTCCACACATCGACCGCTATCCAGCATGCATATAGAGTATTAAGTTCATAAGAAAAGAGTAACGCCTTAAGCAAGATGACATGATGTAGAGGGATAAACTAATGCGATATGATATAAACCCCATCTTTTTATCCTCGATGGCAACAATACAATACGTGTCGTTTCCCTTTCAGTCACTGGGATCGAGCACCGCAAGATTGAACCCAAAGCTAAGCACTTCTCCCAATGCAAGAAAGATCAATCTAGTAGGCCAAACCAAACTGATAATTCGAAGAGACTTGCAAAGATAAACCAATCATACATAAAAGAATTCAGAGAAGATTCAAATATTGTTCATTGATAGACTTGGTCATAAACCCACAATTCATCGAATCTCGACAAACACACCACAAAAGAAGATTACATCGAATAGATCTCCAAGAGAATCGAGGAGGACTTTGTATTGAGATCCAAAGAGAGACAAGAAGCCATCTAGCTACTAGCTATGGACCCGAAGGTCTGAAGTAAACTACTCACATATCATCGGAGAGGCCATGGAGTTGATGTAGAGGCCCTCCGTGATCAATGCCCCCTCCGGCGGAGCTCCGGAAAAGGCCCCAAGATGGGATCTCTTGGGTACAGAAGGTTGTGGCGGTGGAAATAGGGTTTCGTGGTGCTCCTAGATGTTCTCGGGGTATATGGGTATATATGGGAGGAAGAAGTAGGTTGGTGGAGAAACAAGGGGCCCACGAGGGTGGAGGGCGCGCCCAGTGGGGTAGGCGCGCCCCCTGCCTCGTGGCCTCCTCGATTGTTTCTTGACTTCCACTCCAAGTCCCCTGGATCACGTTTGTTCCAAAAATAACGCTCCCGAAGGTTTCATTCCGTTTGGACTCCGTTTGATATTCCTTTTCGGCGAAAACACTTAAATAGGCAAAAACATCAATTTGGGTTGGGCCTCCGGTTAATAGGTTAGTCCCAAAAATAATATAAAAGTGTAAAAATAAGCCCATTAACATCCAATACAGATAATATAATAGCATGGAACAATAAAAAATTATAGATACAGTGGAGACGTATCAAGCATCCCCAAGCTTAATTCCGACTCGTCCTCGAGTAGGTAAATGATAAAAATGGAATTTTTGATGTGGAATGCTTCCTAACATATTTCTCGTTGTAATTTTTCTTTATTGTGGCATGAATGTTCAGATCCAAAATATTCAAGATAAAAGTTTAATATTGACATAGAAATAATAATACTTCAAGCATACTAACTAAGCAATCATGTCTTCTCAAAATAACATGGCCAAAGAAAGTTATCCCTACAACATCATATAGTCTAGCTATGCTCTATCTTCATCACACAAAATATTAAATCATGCACAACCCCGATGGCAAGCCAAGCAATTGTTTCATGCATTTGATGTTCTCAAACTTTTTCAATCTTCACGCAATATATGAGCGTGAGCCATTGATATAGCACTATAGGTGGAATAGAATGGTGGTTGTGGAGAAGACAAAAAGGAGAAGATAGTCTCACATCAACTAGCCGTACCAATGGGCTATGGATATGCCCATCAATAGATATCAATGTGAGTGAGTAGGAATTGCCATGCAACGGATGCACTAGAGCTATAAGTGTATGAAAGCTCAACAAAAGAAACTAAGTGGGTGTGCATCCAACTTGCTTGCTCATGAAGACCTAGGGCAACTTGAGGAAGCCCATCATTGGAATATACAAGCCAAGTTCTATAATGTAAAATTCCCACTAGTTTATGAAAGTGACAACATAGGAGACTCTCTATCTTAAAGATCATGGTGCTACTTTGAAGCACAAGTGTGAAAAAATGATAGTAACATTGTCCCTTCTCTCTTTTTCTCTCATTTTTTTATTTGGGCCTTGTTTCTTTTTTTTCTTTTGGACACTTTTCTCTTTTTTATTTTATTTTATTTTCCATCCGGAGTCTCATCCCGACTTGTGGGGGAATCATAATATCCATCATCCTTTCCTCACTGGGACAATGCTCTAATAATGATGATCATCACACTTCTTTTTACTTACAACTCAATACTTAGAACAAAATATGACTCTATGTGAATGCCTCCGGCGGTGTACCGGGATATGCAATGAATCAAGAGTGACATGTATGAAAACATTATGAACGGTGGCTTTGCCACAAATACGACGCCAACAACATGATCATGCATGGCAATATGAAAATGATGAAGCGTGTCATAGCAAGAGCGGAACGGTGGAAAGTTGCATGGCAATGTATCTCAGAATGGCTATGGAAATGCCATAATAGGTAGGTATGGTGGCTGTTTTGAGGAAGGTATATGGTGGGTTAATGGTACCGGTGAAAGTTGCACGGTACTAGAGAGGCTAGAAAATGTGGAAGGGTGACGGTGCATATAATCCATGGACTCAACATTAGTCATAAAGAACTAACATACTTAATGCAAAAATCTATTAGTTATCGAAACAAAGTACTACGCGCATGCTCCTAGGGGGATATATTGGTAGGAAAAGACCATCGCTCATCCCCGACCGCCACTCATAAGGAAGGCAATCAATAAATAAATCATGCTCTGACTTCATCACATAATGGTTGACCATACGTGCATGCTACGGTAATCACAAACTTCAACACAAGTATTTCTCAAATTCACAACTACTCAACTAGCATGACTCTAATATCACCATCTCCATATCTCAAAACAATTATCAAGTATCAAACTTCTCATAGTATTCGATGCACTTATATGAAAGTTTTTATTATGCCTAAAAGAAAATCGCCATGTTGTTCTAAAGGACTCTCAAAATAATATAAGTGAAGCATTAGAGATCAATTATTTCTATAAAATAAAACCACCATCGTGCTCTAAAAGATATAAGTGAAGCACTAGAGCAAAAACTATATAGCTCAAAAGATATAAGTGAAGCACATAGAGTATTCTAATAAATTCCGATTCATGTGTGTCTCTCTGAAAAGGTGTGTACAGCCAGGATGATTGTGGAAAACTGAAAAGCAAAGACTCATATCATACAAGACGCTCCAAGCAAAACACATATCATGTGGCGAATAAAAATATAGCTCCAAGTAAAGTTACCGATGAATGAAGAAAAAAGAGGGGATGCCTTCCGGGGCATCCCCAAGCTTAGGCTCTTTCCACTCCTTGTTCCATAATCCATCAAATCTTTACCCAAAACTTGAAAACTTCACAACACAAAACTTAACAGAAAATCTCGTGAGCTCCGTTAGCGAAAGAAAACAGAACACCACTTCAAGGTACTGTAATGAACTCATTCTTTATTTATATTGGTGTTAAAACTACCGTATTCCAACTTCTCTATGGTTTATAAACTCTTTTACTAGGCATAGATTCATCAAAATAAGCAAACAACACACGAAAAACAGAATCTGTCAAAAACAGAACAGTCTGTAGTAATCTGTAACTAACGCAAACTTCTGGAACCCAAAAATTCTAAAATAAATTGCTGGACGTGAGGAATTTATCTATTAATCATATGAAAAAATAACTAACTAAATATCACTCTCCAATAAAAAATGGCAGCAATTCTGGTGAGCCCTAAAATTTTTGTTTTTTATAGCAAGATCAAAAAGACTTTCCCCAAGTCTTCCCAACGGTTCTACTTGGCATAGACACTAATTAAACACAAAAAACACAACCAAAACAGAGGATAGATAAATTATTTATTACTAAACATGAACAAAAATTAAGGAATAAAAATAAAATTGGGTTGCCACCCAACAAGCGCTATCGTTTAACGCCCCTAGCTAGGCATAAAAGCAAGGATAGATCTAGGTATTGCCATGATAATGATAAGGTAAATCGCAAAAGCTCATCTCATACTCCCTACGTTCAGCAGCAAGATTTCTTTGTGGCAAGCAAAAGTAATCAAAAGGGCTAAATTTAATGGGACAAAAGTCCCCAAGATCAAGCTCGGGAGGTGTTGGTTCCTCCTTTGGCCCCTCATATTGCCCAATCAATTCATCATCATAAGCATTCTTTTGGCAAAAAGTCATGAGCCTTTGTTCAAGGGAAAAACCTAGTCCATTGTTCTAGATAGCTAAATTATCATTGAGTTCAAAGATCTTGTTAACAAGTGCATCGGTAGGAACCTTTTTCTACGGTTTTCATTAAAAGCAACATGATCTAAGGATCGTAAACGCATAATGTCTTCTTGATAGAAAAGGATAGCTTCTATGGGAGGACTGCCAGCATCCACCCTATAATGCGTAAATATTTCATTGGCTTCTTTTATTATAAATCTGAACTCATGAGCTAAAAAGATGGTTGCAGCTCGCTTAACAGAAGAATGCTCAATATTAGAAAATTCTAGGAAAATCCTTTGAATTGAAGGATGCGTATGTAAAAATTGTCTTTCGAGTTCAACTATGAGCAAAGATATAGTATCTACGAGACTACTAGTTTTATGAAGGATAGATCCACTCATGGTGAGCAAAGCACCGGCACAAGTAAAGAAATCTTGAATAACTCCCTTCCCAATAATATTACCGCTACCAATACGAAACTTTTTAGTGTGCAAAATAATATGATTTTCAAGAGGATCATCAATAGCATCAAAGTTTTCCATATTATTATCCTTATCAATGGTAACCTCCGCAGTTTCAGACATGATGGCAACAAATTGCAAAAAGAACAAGCACACAGAAGGCAGGAAGGAAAAAAAGAGCCGGACGGAAAGAGAGGGCGAATAAAACGGCAAGAGTGAAGTGGGGGAGAGGAAAACAATAGGAAAATGGCAAATAATGTAATGCGAAGGATAAGAGTTGTGATGGGTACTTGGTATGTCTTCACTTGGCGTAGATCTCCCCGGCAATGGCGCCAGAAATCCTTCTTGCTACCTCTTGAGCACTACGTTGGTTTTCCCTTGAAGAGGAAACGGTGATGCAGTAAAGCAGCGTAAGTATTTCCCTTAATTTTTGAGAACCAAGGTATCAATCGAGTAGGAGACCACGCATGAGTCACCTCGTACCTACACAAACAAATAATAACCTCGCAACCAACGCGATAAAGGGGTTGTCAATCCCTTCATGGCCACTTGCAAGAGTGAGATCTGATAGAGATGATAATAATAAGATAAATATTTTTGGTATTTTTATGATATAGACTGAAAGTAAAGATAGCAAAATAAAATAGATTGGAAACTTGTATGATGGAAAATAGACCCGGGGGCCATAGGTTTCATTAGTGGCTTCTCACAAGATAGCATAAGCATTACGGTGGGTGAACAAATTACTGTCGAGCAATTGATAGAAAAGCGAATAATTATGAGAATATCTACGTATGATCATGTATATAGGCATCACGCCCATGAAAAGTAGACCGACTCCTACCTGCATCTACTACTATTACTCCACACATCGACCGCTATCCAGCATGCATCTAGAGTATTAAGTTCATAAGAACAGAGTAACGCCTTAAGCAAGATGACATGATGTAGAGGGATAAACTCATGCAATATGATATAAACCCCATCTTTTTATCCTCGATGGCAACAATACAATACGTGTCGTTTCCCTTTCTATCATTGGGATCGAGCACCGCAAGATTGAACCCAAAGCTAAGAACTTATCCCATTGCAAGAAAGATCAATCTAGTAGGCCAAACCAAACTGATAATTCGAAGAGACTTGCAAATATAAACCAATCATACATAAAAGAATTCAGAGAGGATTCAAATATTATTCATAGATAGACTTGATCATAAACCCATAGTTCATCGGATCTCGACAAACACACCGCAACAGAAGATTACGTCGAATAGATCTCCAAGAGAATCAAGGAGAACTTTGTATTGAGATCCAAAGAGAGAGAAGAAACCATCTAGCTACTAGCTATGGACCCGAAGTTCTGAAGTAAACTACTCACACAGCATCGGAGGGGCCATGGAGTTGATGTAGAGGCCCTCTGTGATCAATGCCCCCTCCGGCGGAGCTCCGGAAAAGGCCCCAAGATGGGATCTCTTGGGTACAGAAGGTTGCGGTGGTGGAAATAGGGTTTCGTGGTGCTCCTGGATGTTCTCGGGGTATATGGATATATATAGGAGGAAGAAGTAGGTCGGTGGAGCAATGAGGGGCCCACGAGGGTGGAGGGCGCGCCCAGTGGGGTAGGCGCGCCCCCTGCCTCGTGGCCTCCTGATTGTTTCTTGATGTCCACTCCAAGTCCCCTGGATCTCATTTGTTCCAAAAATAACGCTACCAAAGGTTTCATTCCGTTTGGACTCTGTTTGATATTCCTTTTCGGCGAAACACTGAAATAGGCAAAAAAATAGCAATTTGGGTTGGGCCTCCAGTTAATAGGGTAGTCCCAAAAATAATATAAAAGTGTAAAAATAAGCCCATTAACATACAAAACATATAATATAATAGCATGGAACAATCAAAAATTATAGATACATTGGAGACGTATCATTGAGTAATAAAGAGCTTAAATTAATTTTGCAAAAGTCTGTTAATAGATCTAGAAAGAATTGGTCCAAGAAACTTGATGATGCATTATGGGCTTATAGAAATGCATACAAAAAATCCTATGGGTATGTCTCCGTATAAAATGGTTTATGGTAAAGCATGTCACTTACCTCTTGAACTAGAACATAATGCATATTGGGGCATTAAAGAGCTCAGTTATGACTTCAAACTTGCCGGTGAGAAGAGGCTTTTTGACATTAGCTCACTTGATGAATGGAGAACCCAGGCTTATGAGAATGCCAAGCTGTTTAAAGAAAAGGTTAAAAGATGGCATGACAAAAGGATACAAAAATGTGAGTTTAATGTAGGTGATTATGTATTGTTATACAACTCTCGTTTAAGATTTTTTGTAGGAAAACACCTCTCTAAATGGGAAGGTCCTTACGTCATCGAGGAGGTCTATCATTCCGGTGCCATAAAAATCAACAACTTTGAAGGTACAAATCAGAGGGTGGTGATCGATCAAAGAATCAAACATTATATCTCAGGTAATCCTACAAACGTTGAAACTAATGTTATTGAAACCGTAACCCAGGAGGAGTACATAAGGGACACTTTCCAGAATGTTTCAGACTTCGAAAAGGAATAGGTGCGTCGTACAGTAAGTGAACCGATTCCAAAACAGTTCTAATGGCAATTTTTCTCCGTTTTGGAATATTTAAGAAAATAGGAAAATAAGAAGCAGTCCGGGAAGAACATGGGGCTTCCATGAGGGTGGAGGGCGCGCCCTACCCCCCTGGGCGCGCCCCCTTGCCTCGTGGGCACCCCATGTGCTCTCCGGACTCCGTTTTCTTGCATGATACTTCTTTTTGTCGGTAAAAATTCATTATATAATCTCCCGAAGGTTTTGACCACCGTATCACGCAAATATATTATGTCTTTGTTTCGAGCTGTTTTTCTGACAGATCTTGATTGCCATGGCGTCTTCAAGTGCCCCCAAGGGCAAGTTCTTCGAGAAGGTCATCAACCCCTACCTCGCAGAGGTGCTGCAACACCCTCAAACCATTGAGATGCGTGAGGGGTTGCTGCATATCCGCGATGTTGAGGGACCAAGGAGGACCGGAAGCATGGAGACAAGGCTCGAGGAATTGGAGCAACAATGTTTCAAGTGCCAGGAGATGGTGGAACATGGACTCGACTCCAATCATATAATGATCATGAAGTTCACCAACAACCACAAGCTGGATAACAAGAACATTGGGGAGGCCATCTTCAAGCTTCACGAGAAAACCGAGCGCCTCCAAGCCCAGATCTATGACCTGCAAAACAAAAACTTTGAGTATGAATATAGATTTGAGGATGAGTTTGGCTGCAGATTTGAGGATCCCGGAGACTCGATCATCCTTCTATGATGGTGAACCTATGCCTTGGAAGATGGACGACAAGCCTACATCATCAACAACTCCATCATCACCACCTCTGAGGAAGGAAACATAAACACATGGGTATGGGCATTCCCCTTGGCAACTGCCAAGCTTGGGGGAGTGCCCCGGTATCGTATCACCATCACACTTTTCTCTTTACCATTTTTCTTAGTTCTATCCTTTTGGTAATATCATGATCTAGTAGAATAAAGTTTTAGTATGATCTAGTTCTTTAGTTTTGCTTTATGATCCTTCTATGTAATCGAGTCCGTGAGCTATATATAATGAAGATCAGTGTTGAGTCAAGGGCTTGAGTATTTTACTATGATCTCGAGGGAATAGAATAAAAGAGAAGAAATAAAGAGATCATATGGGTCTTATGGAGAGTAATGACTTCACATATAAAGAGTATGATGAATAAAAGTTGTTGAGAGTTGACAAACATAGTTTTGGTCATCGTTGCAATTAATAGGAAGTAATAAAGAAAGAGAGGTTTTCACGCTTCGAGAGAGAGCCAACGCAGCCTTGGGCAACATCTGCGAGGCGGCTATTGGCGAGCCGCACGCAGTCAACTATGGTGGCAATCTTCAGTTCTTCACTGACGTGGTGACGCAGCTGGAGGCACGGTCAGTCAGGGCTGATAGATTGGTGGAGGAGAGGAGCCGCACCCTGCTTGGGCGCGCCTTTTCTCGCGTCTTCAGCCACCTCCTAAACACGGATCCCCACTTTGATTTTTACGCCGCCATCGCCCCAGTCCCCCAGGCCGTCCGAGGTGACCTGGCGCACTGGGTGGAGAACAATGTGGACGCTCTTATCAGGGCCTTCACTTCAGACAACGACGACGCGATCATGGCGGCCGACGAGGGCGCCGTGGTGAACGGCCCTGATGCCGCTGGTGGCGACGCGGACAGCGAAGGCGAGTTCAGCGACGCCAGCAACGGCTCGGGTGGTGCTCCTGAGAACGCATTGGGGGATTCATCTGACTGATTGTGCATCGCTCCTACTTCCTTACCCTGCATGAATAGAACTCAGGTTTTGTCCTGATTGCAGTGAGAGCATTTTGGAGGGGGAGCCCCTTATGTAAAACTTGTGTTCATCGTATTAGTAGATGCTACATTGCCCATGTGCCCGCGCCAAGTGGTTGGCCCAAGCGACGCGCTGGTCGGCTAGTTTACCTTTGTCCCATGATGGCCCTGAGGCAGCCCGCGGGGGGTTGTGGTGTTTCGAGTGTTCCCTGATTGGGTTCGTAGGATCTATAGTAAAATACCCTCCTGAGAGGTCACGTCAGCGGCAGTCTGGGCTGCGCGGAAGCTAGGCCTGACCCGGCTCGCGAGGGGCTCGTGAGGGGAGGAAGCTGAGGCGATGCGGTAACCAAAACGCGAGAAATTGCTCGAACGAGACTAAGCACCCCTTCACCGAACACACGGAAATCTAAAATTCGAATCCAACTTGAATCCAGCGGGGGAAAACGGCAACCAAAGGAAAAAGCAACGAAAGCAAACAAAAGGCCGCGTCCGACACCTAGTCTAGTCTTGGACGTCTTCTCACCATCACGGAGCTAAGTGCTGCCACTGGGCGTGGGAGGGAGCCCCAGGGCCTGAGGCCGGCACCCTTGAGACTCCGGGGCGTGTACAGCCCCACTCATTATTACGTGAGAGTGTCAGGGGGCGGCGAGCTTCACAGGCACTGGGCCTTCTTCACAGGTACTGGCCTTGCTTCATATCGCCAGATGAGGGCCCCGCCTTGCGCCACACTCTAGTGCCATCAACGACGACCGGAAACCAGGACGCCGCCGATGGGGTAGAGCGGTCGCCAGCGGTTCCCCCAACGACCACGGGTCCTCCGTCGGGGGCAGGCCCTGAGGCACCTCCCCAGCGGAGGGCCTACCTCCTGAGAGCACCTTGCTCCGAACGCCGCGGTGGTGATGTCGGATCCCGGCCCCTCTCCTGCAGCCCCCTGCGCCCTCCTCCCGAGGGGTAGGAGACTGTGGGAGCGGGGCAGCTGCTCGCTGTGGCAACCTGCACCTCCTGTGATCCATGGTTAGCGTATGCTTGCTCCTGAAAAATTAGCAGTACCCGATAATCGTTGGCGCCATCGTGGCCAGTGGGACCGTCCCGGAGCTCCCAGAAAGGCTCAGCTTCTGGCGCCTCGTCCCCCCAGCTTGGGCTGAGGAGCGAGCCTTGTTCGCTCTTGTGTGGGTGTCCTCGGTCCATCATGAGGGGCATGTATTCCTCCGGCGCCGTCATCCAGAATGCCACACCGTAATGCCCCGCATGCCACGCGGTCCTTCCTGATGCACCCACCGTGGGGTGGAAGCGCGGCTGTCCACTAGGGTCGCGGGTCGCGTCGAGTCCTTCTTCTTCGCGGACCGGGAGCGGGGGCAGCGCCACCGCCGGTCCGGTGCTGATAGCTTCGCTGGCGTTGGAGTAGCCTTGGAGCCCGCGGGCACGCGCAGAGCCCCCGCGCGGGCCGCCCTGGGCCTGAGATGGGAGCTGGGTGGAGAAGGGGTGAGCCCCCGAGGCGGCGAAGCCCAGGAGCTCTGCCACTCGCTCCAGCAGCACGTCGTGGCCGCCCTCCAGCAGCCTGCACTGCAGCAGCTCTCGGGCCACTATGAGCGCGGCCCTCGAGTTCGCCTGCTCCCTGCGGGTGTACGGTGTCGTGGTTGCGGCGTGATTGGAGGCCCTTGCTGCCGACCGGGCCTGCCGCGGTGTGAGAGCTGTCGGAGCCTGTCCGTGTCGCCCGCGCCCCGTAGCGCCCTGCGGACCGCGAGCTGCCTGGGGCACGGGGTCGCCCGAGGTAAGCGGCTCTGCGCGGGCGGGCCACGCCGCCCATGGATCTGGGTTGCCCGCCTGGTCGCCGGACATGGTGATGACGACGCGACGGGGCGCGAAGCGGTAGAAGGTGGATTCCGGCGCACCCCTACCTGGCGCACCAAATGTCGGATTTCGGGTTCCGGCAGACCCTTGAGGTTCAAACACTGGGGTGCGCGCGGAGATTTCGCCTCCTACCTACTTGCACCCCTCCGCCTCGCCAAGATCTAAACTAAGGAAAGAACAACACAAGAGACGCAGGGTTTATACTGGTTCGGGCCACCGTTGTGGTGTAATACCCTACTCCAGTGTGTGGTGTGGTGGATTGCCTCTTGGGCTGATGATGATGAACAATACAAGGAAGAACAACCTCGCTAGGGTATGTTCTTGGTCGGGGTGATGAACTGCTGGGAGGAGCTCAGTCACCTTTCTCTCTCTCTCTCTCTCTACCTGATCTTCTCTATCCTTCGATCCCTCTGGCAAGCTCTTTTTACCCAGCCCCCCTTTGCTCTGTGGGTGGCTAGTCCTATTTATAGAGGCCCTGGTCCTCTTCCCAAATATCGAGCGGGAAGGGAGCCAACAATGGCGGGCTAATTTGAAGGGGGAAAGCTAGTATCAACTATCCTGACAAAAGTAGTCTTCGCCTGCGCAAAGCTCTGGTGATGACGCCGTCTTGGGCTCCACGGTGACCTCCGTCTCGTAGTCCTCCTGGTCTTGGTCTCGTTGCACCGAAATGGCAACCTTTGCCTGATGCCTCGGTACTCCGCGGCTGCGCTTGCCCCCTTTGCACCAAAGAGGAAGGGAGGACACTGCGCGGGCTGGCACCCGCCTGGCGCCCCAAGTCGTCATGGCTTGCGTCACGGGCACCTCATGAGGTACCCCACCTTGATCTCTCCGCCTCCTCGTGAGCCAGCTTGATGAGGCCGCGCCCGAGGAAGCTCCGCGTCGTCCGCCCCGCGAGGCTTGGCCCCTCGCGAGGGTCTTGGGTTTGTGTTGGTGAAGATGGGCCGCGCTGGGCCCCCCTTTGAGCCATGCCGCAGGCCGCAGGCAAGCAACTCTGGGGACCCCCGTTCCCAGAACACCGACAGAATCTATTATGTTTTCATCAATATATGAGAGTTCTAGATCCTATCTTGCAAGTCTATAGTCACCTATTATGTGTTATGATCCGTTAACCCCGAAGTGACAATAATCGGGATACTTACCGGTGATGACCGTAGTTTGAGGAGTTCATGTATTCACTATGTGTTAATGCTTTGTTCCGGTACTCTATTAAAAGGAGGCCTTAATATCCCTTAGTTTCCAATATGACCCCGCTGCCACGGGACGGTAGGACAAAAGATGTCATGCAAGTTCTTTTCCACAAGCACGTATGACTATATTCGGAATACATGCCTACATTACATTGATGAACTGGAGCTAGTTCTGTGTCACCCTAGGTTATGACTGTTACATGATGAACCGCATCTGGCATAATTCTCCATCACCGATCCATTGCCTACGAGCTTTCCCTATATTGTTCTTCGCTTATTTATTTTTCCATTGCTATTATTATCATCACTACAAAACACCAAAAATATTACTTTTGCTACCGTTACCTTTTATCACTGTTACCACTACTATCATATTACTTCTCTACTAAACACTTTGCTGCAGATATTAAGTTTCCAGGTGTGGTTGAATTGACAACTCAGCTGCTAATACTTGAGAATATTCTTTGGCTCCCCTTGTGTCGAATCAATAAATTTGGGTTGAATACTCTACCCTCGAAAACTGTTGTGATGCCCTATACTTGTGGGTTATCAAGACTATTTTCTAGTACCATTGCCGGGGAGCGTAGCTCTATTCTTGGAGCCACTTGGGATTTATATCTGATTATCATTATGAAGAACTTGAAAGACGCTAAAACAAAAATTTATCCCTCAACTACGAGGGGAGGTAAGGAACTGCCATCTAGCTCTGCACTTGATTCACCTTCTGTTTTGACTAAGCTTGCGACACCTATACCTACTTCTGCTATTAATTCTGATATGCCGCGTGTCATTGATGATGCCACTTCTGCTATGCATGATACTTATGATGAAACTACTTCTATGCTTGATACTACTGTGCCACTTGGTGAATTTCTTGATGAACAACTTGCTAGGGCTCGAGAGAATGAAATTATCGAAACTGATAATGTTGATCAAAGTGATGATGAAGATTCTCCCCCTAGATATGAATTACATGTTGTGCCTGAGGGCTATGTTATGGATGAAGAAACTGCTAGAGATTCTCTTGCTTGCAATGATAGGAGTGATCTTAAGAAATTATTAGCTAAGCTGGAAAAAAAACTCTGAATGCTAGAATGAAATATGATCCTGCTTATGCTACTTCACCTATCTTTGTTCCTAATAAGGATTATGAATTCTCTGTTGATCCTGAGATAATTACTTTAGTAGAATGTAATCCTTTCTATGGTTATGAATCTGAAACTATTGTGGCACATCTTACTAAATTAAATGATATAGTCACCCTGCTCACTAATGATGAGAAAACTCGCTTTTATTATATCCTTAAATTATTTCCATTCTCATTAAAAGGTGATGCTTAGATATGGTTTAATTCTCTTGATCCTGGTTGTGTGCGTAGTCCCCAGGATATGATTTATTACTTCTCTTCTAAATATTTCTCTGCTCATAAGAAACAAGCTGCTTTAAGGGAAATATATAATTTTGTGCAAATTGAAGAAGAGAGTCTCCCACAAGCTTGGGGGAGGCTTCTCCAATTACTTAATGCTTTGCCTGATCATCCTCTTATGAAAAATGAAATACTTGATATCTTTTATAATGGACTAACCGATGCTTCCAGAGACCACCTGGATAGTTGTGTTGGTTCTGTTTTCAGGGAAAGAACACCAGATGAAGCTGAAATTCCATTGAATAATATGTTGACTAATGAAAATAATTGGACACTTCCTGATCCAATTCCTGAACCAACTCCTAAGCCAAATCCGAAGAAGTGGGGTATTCTATTTCTCACTCCTAAAGATATGCAAGAGGCAAAGAAATCTATGAAGGAAAAGGGTATTAAAGCAAAAGATGTTAAAAATTTACCTCCTATTGAAGAAATACATGGTCTTAATTTACCGCTTGTTGAAGAAATACATGGTCTTGATAACCCGACACAGGTAGTAAAGGTAAATTCTCTCTATAGATATGATAAAGTTGAAATCCCATTTACTAAGTTTCCTAGCCCATGCTTGGATGAGTTTGATGACTTTATGGTTAAGTAGGAAAAATTTAATGCTTATTTTGGTAGAGAATTAAAACGCAGTGCTGATATGCTTGAACACTTGGGTGATTTTATGGCTAATGTTAAAGGTGAACTTAAACTTATTAGTAAACATGCTTCTATGGTTACCACTCAAGTAGAACAAGTACTTAAAGCTCAGAATGATTTGCTCAATGAATTGAATAGTAAGAAGAATGATAATGCTGTTAGAGTTATGACTAGAGGTGGTAAAATGACTCAGGAACCTTTGTATCCTGAAGGCCATCCTAAGAGAATTGAGCAAGATTCTTAGAGAAATATTATTGATGCACATAGTCCTTCTAAGAGGAAGAAAAAGAAAAATGATAGGACTTTGCCTGCTTCTAGTGAACCTGTTGTAGACACACCTGAGAATCTCGATGATATTTCTATTTTTGATGCTGAAACACAATTTGGTAATGAGCATGAACCTAGTAATAATGTTAATGATGATGTTCATGTTGATGCTCAACCAAGTAATGACAATGAAGTAGAGATTGAACCTATTGTTGATCTTGATATTCCACAATCAAAGAATTAATGTTATGATAAGAGAGACTTTGTTGCTAGGAAGCACGGTAAAGAAAGAGAACCATGGGTTCAGAAACCCATGCCTTTTCCTCCCAAACCATCCAAGAAAAAGGATGATGAGGATTTTGAGCGCTTTGCTGAAATGATTAGACCTATATTCTTATGTATGCGTTTGAGTGATATGCTCAAAATGAATCCTTATGCCAAGTATATGAAAGAAATTGTTACTAATAAAAGAAAGATACCGGAAGCCGAAATTTCCACCATGCTTGCTAATTATACATTTAAGGGTGGAATACCAAAGAAACTAGGAGATCCCGGAGTACCAACTATACCATGCTCCATGAAAAGAAACTATGTTAAAACTGCTTCATGTGACCTTGGAGCTGGTGTTAGTGTTATGCCTCTCTCTTTATATCGTAGACTTGATTTGAATAAGTTGACACCTACTGAAATATCTTTGCAAGTGGCTGATAAATCAACTGCTATACCTGTCGGTATTTGTGAGGATGTGCCTGTTGTGGTTGCAAACATTACTATTTTAATGGACTTTGTTATTCTTGATATTCCCGAGGACGATAGTATGTCTATTATTTTTGTAAGACCATTTTTGAATACTGTAGGGGCTGTTATTGATTGCACCAAAGGCAATGTCACTTTTCATGTTAATGGCAATGAGCATACAGTACACTTTCCGAGGAGACAACCTCAAGGTCATAGTATAAACTCTATTGGAAAAATTCCATCGATTATTTTTGGAGGTTTTGAATTTCCTCTTCCTACTGTCAAGAAGAAATATGATATTCTTACTGTTGGGGATGTGCATATCCCCGTTGAGGTAACCTAGTGTTATTCGAAAATTCTCCGGTTCCATGTTATTCGGAATGAGTTTGTTAACATGACTTGATCAACCTTGTTAGTGGATTCCTTTGGATGAGCATGAGATGGAAGAATTTAGAAAACAAATCTCTCTATACCCTCTTTTTACTTTCTGTTATTTATATTGAAATAAAGCAAAAATAGTATTTTTCTTTCTATTTTCTGAATTATCCATGCAATAAAAAATACCCCGAAAATAAAAGTTCCCCAAATGCCTTGAAATTTAAATATGATTTTTTCTGGAATATTTGAGAATACCTGGCACTGAGAACACAACAAGGGGAGCAAGCACCTGGCCACGAGGGTGGAGGGCGCACCCTACCCGACCCCCCTGGGCGCGCCCCCTGCCTCGTGGGCCCATGATGGCTCCCCTCCACTTATTCCAGCTACCACACACTCCTTCTTCCTCCCACAAACACCACTAACCAGCTCAAACATGAGTCCAAGCTCATTTTGCTGCCAATTTCGATCTCCTTGCTCAAAGCTCCATTCAAAAAACTGCTTTGGGGAAATTTTCCTTGGTATGTGACTCCTCCAATGGTCCAATTAATTTTTGTTCTAGTGATTTATTCATTGCATATTTTTGCTGCTTAGGTGACCCTGTTCTTGAGCTTGCATGTCAAATTTATGTGGTCAAAAGTAGTTTTGATGCATGATATTGCCTCTAGGCACATATATGAGTAGTTGCTATCAATTTTGTTGAGTTTGGTTCACTTTTATTTTGAAGTTACTAAAATTTCAGAAATTTTTCAGAGGAAGAAATATGTTTAGGAAAATGTACCAAGGTGGTTCTTCAAGGAAGCAAGGACCCAGGCTCGCAATGCACGATGCCGACAAAGAACCACCGAAGGAAGCTCAAGTGTGGGCTTGTGAATGGCCTTCAGAGGACTTTATGGATCGAGCAGGAATCAAGGAAGAATTTAACGCATATGTGCATAATGCTGATCTTGAGAGCTTCGAGGCAGACAAATGCAGCCAGTACCACTATCTCACTGATTCATTTGTGAGGAGGTTTGAATTTTCATCATCGCGCAATTCTCAAACTGTCCTGTTTGATCTCTATGAAAATTCTTATACTATGGACTTAGAGGATTTTAACACTGCTTGCAAACTTCCACAATGGGGTAGTCCTAATGAACCTCGCAAATCTGAATTTAGAGATTTTCTTGCTAGTATAACCGTGGGGGAATCTAGAGACATAACACAAGCTACCATAGGGAGCATTCATTTTCCCGCTATACATTATTTTGCTCTCTTCATAGGTAGGTGCATAAATGGTAAGGATGAAGCATGTCACATGTGTGTCCCTAACCTCAGTGTTCTCAAGAGTGCTGTATTAGAAGGTAGGCATTATAATTTGGGAGCCATTGTTGCACGTAGGTTGCACAATAATAGATTTAGTGGAGATTTCTTTAGTGGAACCTGTCTAGCTAATTTTCTTGGTGTACCCAGATGTGGGTATGATATTGAGTTGCCTCCTGTTTATTTGGATTATGAGGCCATGGTTCGTCATCAGTTTGTTGAGAGGAACGATCATTTCCTCCAGTACCGACTAATCTTTGACAGACGACGCACCTATCACGTCGCTCTCCCTGCTCCTACTTTCTTTGAGTTTCAGGCAAAAGGGAGATATGTTACAACCAGGGAGGAGGTGGACGAGTATAAGAGGAGGACGGAGACTGCACGTCTCCAAGCGGCAACTCATGAGGCAATAGTTGTTGCATCTCAGTACGACCCCAACTATCACTTTGGATATCTGCTAGGCCAGCCATGGACATAGACCAACTTAGGCCAAAAGCCTAAGCTTGGGGGAGTACGTAGTTCTCACCGACATTACATTCATGTTCAAACACTCATTGATAGTTGTTGGTGCTCACACTTTTTCATTGTATCATCCATGCTAGTTTATTTTCCTTTTTTATGCTTTCTTCTTCTTTGTTTGATAAACCTTAAGAAAAACAAAAAAATAGTTGTAGCTTTTAATTAGTTTACTTTCCATGCTTGTAGTAGTAATTAAAAATAAAACTCAAAAAGATTTCTCGTTCTGTTTTTGCTTGTTGGGAGCTTTCCTGTGTAAATAGTTTTATTTCTTTTCTTTCCTTTGGGGGTTGATAGGAGAAGACCATGATGAAAATGTTAAAGTGGCTCTTATATGCATTATTGTTAATCTAACAAAGAGCCCATACTACCTTGTCTTCTCTCTTGAATTGAATGCTTGCAGATTCCAACTTAGTCCAATGCACGTGCACTATTATTATTATCCACACTATTCGGTCGTGCAAGTGAAAGGCAATAATGATGTTTATATGATGAACTTATTGAGATGAGAAAAGCTGGTATGAACTCGACCTCTCTTGTTTTTGTAAATATGATCAGTTCATCGTTCCTGATTTAGCCTATTATGAATAAACATGTTTGCAATGACAATTAGAGATTATAGTTGCTTATGCCATGCTTAATTAGCTAAGAGCTTATAATGGTTTACCTTGCATGCCAACATGCTATTAAAATGGTTGTGATGTGGTATGATAGGGTGGTATCCTCTTTTGAATGATTCGAGTGGCTTGACTTGGCACATGTCCATGCATGTAGTTGAAACAAAATCAACATAGCCTCTACGATATTTATGTTCATGATGCATTATATCCTACTCATGCTTGCATTCAGTGTTGATTAATTTTAATGCATGTTCATGACTATTGTCGCTCTCTAGCTGGTCGCTTCCCAGTTTTTGCTAGCCTTCACCTGTACTAAGCGGGAATACTGCTTGTGCATCCAATTCCATAAACCCCAAAGTTATTCCACATGAGGCCACCATACCTACCTATACACGGTATCTACCTACCGTTCCAAGTAAATTTGTATGTGCCAAACTCTAAACCTTCAAATAAATATCATGTTTTGTATGCTCGAATAGCTCATGTATCAACTAGAGCTGTCCGTATCTTCCCTGTTAGGCGGGTTATTCTCAAGAGGAGTGGACTCCGCTCCTCACTCACGAGAAAATGGCTGGTCACCGGGATGCCCAGTCCCATGCTTTATGCAAATCAAATCAAATCAAAATAACTGCAAACAAAACTCCCCCGGGACTCTTGTGATGGATTGATGCTTGTTGGTGGAGGGGAGTATAAACTTTACCATTCTGTTTGGGAACCGCCTATAATGTGTGTATCATGGAAGATATCATCATCTCTTGGTTGTTATGTTGACAATGAAAGTATACCGCGCAAAATGTTATTCATATCTATTTCAAAACCGAGCTCTGGCACCTCTAAAAATCCCTGCTTCCCTCTGCGAAGGGCCTATCTATTCACTTTTATGTTGAGTCATCATCCTCTTATTAAAAAGCACTAGTTGGAGAGCACCGCTGTCATTTGCATTCATTACTGTTAGTTTACATTGAGTATGACTTGACTGGATCTCTTTTACCATGAATTACAATTTCTAGTCAGTCCTTGATCTTTAAAGGTGCTCTGCATTTATGTTTTGCGGTCTCAGAAATGGCTAGCGAGATACCTTCTTGTTATATCATATCATGATTGTTTTGAGAAAGTGTTGCCATTCGAGATTTATTATTATTGCTCGCTAGTTGATTATGCCATTGATATGAGTAAACATTAGACCTAAATGTTATTGTGAATATGGTTAGTTCATAATATTTGCTGAAAAATTGAATGCTGGCTTTACATATTTACAAAACAAGAGCAAACAGAGTTTGTAAAAGTTTTTCTTTATCACTTTCAGTTTATCAACTGAATTGCTTGAGGACAAGCAAAGGTTTAAGCTTGGGGAGTTGATACGTCTCCGTCGTATCTACTTCTCCAAACACTTTAGCCCTTGTTTGGGACTCTAACTTGCATGATTTGAATGGAACTAACCCGGACTGACGCTGTTTTCAGCAGAATTGCCATGGTGTTATTTTTCTGCAGAAATAAAAGTTCTCGGAATGACCTGAAAATCAATGAAGCATTATTCTGGAACATATAATGAAGATTGGAAGGAAGATCCACGTCAGGGGGTGCCCCACCAGTCCATGAGGGTGGGAGGCGCACCTGCCCCCCTGGGCGCGCCCCCCTGCCTCCTGGGCCCCCTGACGCTCCACCGACCTCAACCTGGACTCCATATATTCACTTTCGGGGAGAAAAACAAAGAGAAGAAGGATTCATCGCGTTTTATGATACGGAGCCGCCGCCAAGCCCTAAACTCTCTCGGGAGGGCTGATCTGGAGTCCGTTCGGGGCTCCGGAGAGGGGAATCCATCGCCATCGTCATCATCAACCTTCCTCCACACCAGTTTCATGATGCTCACCGCCGTGCGTGAGTAATTCCATTGTAGGCTTGCTGGACGGTGATGGGTTGGATGAGATTTATCATGTGATCGAGTTAGTTATGTTAGGGTTTGATCCCTAGTATCCACTATGTTATGAGATTGATGTTTCTATGACTTTGCTATGCTTAATGCTTGTCACTAGGTCCCGAGTGCCATGATTTCAGATCTGAACCTATTATGTTTTTATCAATATATGAGAGTTCTACATCCTATCTTGCAAGTCTATAGTCACCTATTATGTGTTATGATCCGTTAACCCCGAAGTGACAATAATCGGGATACTTACCGGTGATGACCGTAGTTTGAGAAGTTCATGTATTCACTATGTGTTAATGCTTTGTTCCGGTACTCTATTAAAAGGAGGCCTTAATATCCCTTAGTTTCCAATAGGACCCCGCTGCCACGGGAAGGTAGGACAAAAGATGTCATGCAAGTTCTTTTCCACAAGCACGTATGACTTTATTCGGAATACATGCCTACATTACATTGATGAACTGGAGCTAGTTCTGTGTCACCCTAGGTTATGATTGTTACATGATGAACTGCATCCGGCATAATGCTCCATCACCAATCCATTGCCTACGAGCTTTACATATATTGTTCTATGCTTATTTATTTTTTTGTTGCTATTGTTATCATCACTACAAAACACCAAAAATATTACTTTTTCTACCATTACCTTTTATCAACGTTACCACTACTATCATATTACTTTGCTACTAAACACTTTGCTGCAGATATTATGCTTCCAGGTGTGGTTGAATTGACAACTCAGCTGCTAATACTTGAGAATATTCTTTGGCTCCCCTTGTGTCGAATCAATAAATTTGGGTTGAATAATCTACCCTCGAAAACTGTTGCGATCCCCTATACTTGTGGGTTATCAGTCCCTAAGAATGGAGGTATCACTGTTGTTCCTAACGATAAAGATGAATTGATCCCACACAGAATTGTTACAGGTTGTAGAATGGTAATTGGTTTCCGCAAATTAAATAAATCTACTAAAAACGATCATTACCCTTTACCTTTTATTGATCAAATGCTAGAAAGATTATCCAAACATACACATTTTTGCATTCTAGATGGTTATTCTGGTTTCTCTCAAATACCTGTGTCAAAAGAGGATCAAGAAAAGACACCTTTGACTTGCCCTTTCGGTACCTTTACTTATAGACATATGCCTTTTGGTTTATGCAATGCACCTGCTACCTTTCAAAGATGCATGACTGCTATATTCTCTAACTTTTGTGAAAAGATTGTTGAGGTTTTCATGGATGATTTCTCCGTTTACGGAACTTCTTTTGATGATTGCTCAAGCAACCTTGATCGAGTTTTGCAGAGATGTGAAGAAAATCTTGTCTTGAATTGGGAGAAGTGGCACTTTATGGTTAATGAAGGTATTGTCTTGGGGCATAAAATTTATGAAAGAGGTATTGAAGTGTATAAAGCTGAAGTTGATGCTATTGAAAAGATGTCGTGTGCTAAGGACATTAAAGATGTTGTGTACCTGAGCATGAACAGGAACAGATCCTACGCAAGTGTCATTCCAAGGCTTATGGAGGACACCATGCTGGAGACAGAACTGCACATAAGGTATTGCAATCCGGTTTTTATTGGCCTACTCTCTTCAAGGATGCTCGTAAGTTTGTCTTGTCTTGTGATCAATGTCAAAGAATTGGTAATATTAGTAGACGTCGAGAAATGCCTATGAATTATTCACTAGTTATTGAACCATTTGATGTTGGGGGCTTTGATTATATGGAACCTTTTCCTTCCTCTAATGGGTATACACATATTTTAGTTGCTATTGATTATGTTACTAAGTGGGTAGAAGCTATTCCAACTAGTAGTGCTAATCATAACACCTCTATTAAGATGCTTAAAGAAGTTATTTTTCCAAGGTTTGGAGTCGCTAGATATTTAATGATTGATGGTGGTTCACATTTTATTCATTGTGCTTTCTGTAAAATGCTTGCTAAGTATGATGTTAATCATAGAATTGCATCTCCTGCCTCGTGGGCACCTCGTGTGCTCTCCAGACTCCGTTTTCTTGCACGATACTTCTTTGGTTGGTAAAAGTTCATTATATAATCTCCCGAAGGTTTTGACCACCGTATCACGCAAATATCTTCTGTCTTTGTTTCGAGCTGTTTTTCTGACAGTTCTAGATCGCCATGGCGTCTTCAAGTGCCCCCAAGGACAAGTTCTTCGAGAAGGTCATCAACCCCTACCTCGCAGAGGTACTGCAACACCCTCAAACCATTGAGATGCGTGAGGGGCTGCTGCACATCCGCGATGTTGAGGGACCATGGAGCAGCAAGTTTTCAAGTGCCAGGAGATGGTGGAACATGGACTCGACTCCAATCATATAATGCTCGCGGAGTTCACCAACAACCACAAGCTGGTTGACAAGAACATTGGGGAGGCCATCTTCAAGCTTCACGAGAAAATCGAGCACCTCCAAGCCCAGATCTATGACCTTCAAAACCAAATCTGTGAGTATGAATATAGATTCAAGAGGATAGGTTTGGCTGCATATTTGAGGGTCCCGGAGACTCGATCATCCTTCCATGATGGTGAGCCTATGCCTTGGAAGATGGAGGACAAGCCCACATCATCAACAACTCCATCATCGCCACCTCCGAGGAAGGAAACATAAACACATGGGTATGGGAACTCCCCTTGGCAACTACCAAGCATGGGGGAGTGCCCCGGTATCATATCACCATCACACTTTTATCTTTACCGTTCTTCTTAGTTCGATCCTTTTGGTAATATCTTGATCTAGTAGAATAAAGTTTTAGTATGATCTAGTTATGAGTTTTGCTTTATGATCCTTCTATGTAATCGAGTTCGTGAGTTATATAAAGATTAGTGTTGAGTCAAGGGCTTGAGTATTTTACTATGATCTTGAGGGAATAGAATAAAAGAGAAGAAATAAAGAGATCATATGGGTCTTATGGAGAGTAATGACTTCACATATAAAGAGTATGATGAATAAAAGTTGTTGAGAGTTGACAAACATAGTTTTGGTCATCGTTGCAATTAATAGGATGTAATAAGGAAAGAGAGGTTTTCACATATAAATATACTAACTTGGACATCTTTTATGATTGTGAGCACTCATTAAAATATGACATGCTAAAGAGTTGACATTGGACAAGGAAGACAACGTAATGGTTATGTTTCTTACATCTAAAATAAATTATATTGTCATGGACCATACAACATGTTGAGATTGCCTTTCCCTCTCATGCTAGCCAAATTCTTTTCACCAAGTAGAGATACTACTTGTGCTTCCAAATATCCCTAAACCCAGTTTTGCCATGAGAGTCCACCATATCTATCTATGGATTGAGTAAGATTCTTCAAGTAAGTTGTCATCGTTGCAAGCAATAAAAATTGCTCTCTAAATATGTATGATTTATTAGTGTGGAGAAAATAAGCTTTATACGATCTTTTGATGTGGAAGAGATAAAAGCGACGGACTGCATAATAAAGGTCCATATCACAAGTGGCAATATAAAGTGACATTCTTTTGCATTAAGACTTCGTGCATCCAACAATAAAAGGACATGACAACCTCTTCTTCCATCTGCGAAGGATCTATCTTTTATTCTTGTCTTATACTTCATACAAGAGTCATGGTGATCTTCACCTTGCCTTTTTACATTTTATCCTTTTGCAAGCACAATGTGTTGGAAAGATCCTGATATATATAGCTAATTGGATGTGAGTTTTCATGAACTATTATTGTTGACATTAGCCTTGAGGTAAAAAGTTGGGAGGCAAAACTATAAGCCCCTATCTTTCTCTTTGTCCGACTAAAACTTCATACCCATAAATATTGTGTGAGTGTTAGCAATTGTTAAAGACTAAATGATAGTTGAGTATGTGGACTTTCTGAAAAGCTCTTATATTGACTCTTTCCGATGTTATGACAAATCGCAATTGCATCAATGACTAAGATTATAGTTTGTTAGTTTTCAATGAAGTTTATGATTCATACTTGAAACTGTGAATGAATTGTTACTTTAGCATAAGAGGTCATATGACAATTTATGTATATGTTGTTTCTCTAAGAATGATCAAGATGCCCTCATGTTCGTATTTTATTTTTATCGACACCTCTATCTCTAAACATGTGGACATATTTTTTGATTTTGGCTTTCGCTTGAGGACAAGCGAGGTCAAAGCTTGGGGGAGTTGATACGTCCATTTTGCATCATGCTTTCATATCGATATTTATTGCATGATGGGATGTTATTACACATTATGTCATAATACTTATGCATATTCTCTCTTATTTTACAAGGTTTACATGAAGAGGGAGAATGCCGGTAGCTGGAATTCTGGGCTGGAAAATGAGCAAATATTATAGACCTATTCTGCACATCTTCAAAAGTCCTGAAACTTCACGGGAGCACGTTTCAGAATATATAAAAAATATTGGGCGAAAAAAGTACCAGAGGGGGGCCACCCACCATCCACGAGGGTGGGGGCGCGCCCTACCCCCTAGGCGCGCCCCCTACCTCGTGGGCCCCCTGGCAGCCCTCTGATGCCCATCTTTGGCTATATGGAGTCTTTCGTCAAGGAAAAAATCATAAGCAATCTTTCGGGACAAAACTCCGTCGCCATAAGGTGGAACCTTGGCGGAACCAATCTAGAGCTCCGGCGGAGCTGTTCTGCCGGGGAAACTTCCCTCCGGGAGGGGGAAATCATCACCATCGTCATCACCAACGATCCTCTCATCGGGAGGGGGTCAATCTCCATCAACATCTTCACCAGCACCATCTCATCTCAAACCCTAGTTCATCTCTTGTATCCAATCTTTGTCCCAAAGCCTCAGATTGGTACCTGTGGGTTTCTAGTAGTGTAGATTACTCTTTGTAGTTCATGCTAGTTGGTTGACTTGGTGGAAGATCATATGATCAGATCCATTATGCATATTAATACCCCTCTGATTATGAACATGAATATGATTTGTGAGTAGTTACGTTTGTTCCTGAGGACATGGGAGAAGTCTTGCTATAAGTAGTCATGTGAATTTGGTGTTCGTCGATATTTTGATGAGATATATGTTGTCTCTCCTCTAGTGGTGTCTTGTGAACGCCGACTACATGAAAGTTCACCATTGTTTGGGCCTATAGGAAGGCATTGGGAAGTAATAAGTAGATGATGAGTTGCTAGACTGACAGAAGCTTAAACCCTAGTTTATGCGTTGCTTCGTAAGGGGCTGATTTGGATCCATATGTTTCATGCTATGGTAAGGTTTACCTTAATACTTCGGTTGTAGTTGTGGATTCTTTCAATAGGGGTTAATCATAAGTGGGATTCTTGTCCAAGGAAGGACAGTACCCAAGCACCGGTCCACCCACATATCAAATTATCAAAGTACCGAACGTGAATCATATGAACATGATGAAAACTAGCTTGACGATAATTCCCATGTGTCCTCGGGAGCGCTTTCCATTATATAAGTGTTTGTCTAGGCTTGTCCTTTGCTATAAAAAGGATTGGGCCATATTGTTGCACCTTATTTACTTTTATTACTTGTTACCCGTTACAAATTACCTTATCACAAAACTATTTGTTACCGATAATTTCAGTGCTTGCAGAGAATACCTTACTGAAAACTGCTTATCATTTCCTTCTGCTCCTCGTTGGGTTCGACACTCTTACTTATCGAAAGGACTACAATAGATCCCCTACACTTGTGGGTCATCAGGGGCAGACTTGGGCTTTGAAGTACCGGCCCCAGTCCTGATGGTACCCCCCATCAGCTTCTGTGTTTTGGCAGGAGGTGCAGCATGCTCTTCCTCCTCCTCATCATCATCTTCCCTCATGGAAGGCCTTCCAAGTGCCTTTGCAGTAGTGGTTCTAGCTCCCATCTTCTTTCCCTCAGTAGCCTCATCATCAGATTGTTCCAAAGTAAATTTCATGGTTTCTTGGGTTGAGGCTCTTACTTTGGACATTGGAGCTCTCCTAGGTGGAGCGTTCTTCTGTAGTCCAGGTTTTGTGGCAGTGGCAGCATACTCTTTCTTGAGCACCTTTTTATTGGAGGTCACTTCCTCCTCAATCACAAAGTCTTCATCTTCGCTTTAAGAAGTTCTTTTCTTCCTTTGCCTAGTAGCTCCCTTAGGCAAGTTGCTGGGAGTGCTTCTTCTCCCATCATCATAGCTGCTATTGGGACTAGTGCCCTCACTGAGATTGAGCTGCTCTTTAGACTTAGTCGGACTGTCACTGGCCTCTGACATAGCTACAACTGACCTTGTGAATAGATGGTTGTGGATAGAGTAGATGAGCATCACAAAGTACAACATGTTTTTGCAAAAGGTGAAACAAAAACTTAACTTTAGTTTCCTACAGAAATTTTTTCGGAGCTACTGATTTGACAAACTCGGTAACACCGAAGCACTAATAGAGTCTAAACATACAGTTTTGGTCAGACCGAGACGCAGTTCGGTGACTCTGAGATGCTAGGGTTTCACAGAGGAAGGGATTTCAGTCTCACCGATCAGTACACTTCGGTCAGACCGAGTTGTACTTAGTGCAATGGCCAGGGCCAATCAGTGTGACAGAAATCCTCAGATTGGTCAGTCCGAGATGGGTTCGGCAGAAACCTAACCCCAAGTTTTTGCATCAAATCTATTCTAAAGGATTTCTTTGCTCGATAGAATGATTTCATACGTGGGAGGAATAAAGGCGTTATACTTTGTGCAAGAATCGAAGTAAAGGATAGCACAAAGGATCGAATCCGTACCCTAACTTGGTGACGGATCGCTACGGCGGCAACAGCGGTGAAGATACTCATTTACGGCGATGGAGACCAGCGGTTGAGCGTCACTGGTATATACGATGATGATCCGGAGACCTCGGGGCGGCAGTGCTGGGGAGGAGCGGGCGAGTGTGTTTGAAGAAATTTCCAAACTTCAAGCCACGATATATATATATACCCAAACACTGTCGGTGGTGCCGAGTGGAACGTCTCGGTGGGACCGAGATGCAAAACCGCTAGCGGTTCCTACAACTCGGTGTGACTGAATCATTCTAATCGGTGGCACCGAGATGAAAGCCTAGATCAACTTACTTATTTCGGTGAGACCGAGTCGGATAAGTTGGTCTGACCAAAATTCATTAAGAAGTTTGTAAGTTAATCCCTTAACGGACCGGTGGCTCCAAGTGCTCCTCACCTAGAGGGTCCAAAAGTGACTTGTTCAAACTTTGTGATGTAGCATGAATAGAGTTTGAGATGAGAAAAAGCATAGATAGCTAGAGGGAGTGCTTAGGCATTCTTGTCCATCCATTTGGCAAAACAAAAACCAAACAATCAAAACAACAAATGGATTCCCTCGAATGGAGAAAATTATGCAACCAAAATGCTCACACAATAAGATAGCAAATAAAACATGTGGCAAAGCATGCACGTACACTCTAGAATCTATCAAGCAATTGGCGCTGACTGGGTCATCTATATATGAGTATATTTACTGAGGAGTCAAATGAGAACATTTGATCGTAGGTCATACTCATCGTTTAAGCACAAGTGGGTTACCACTTTTACATAAAGTATTTTTGTGTTCACGTCATTAGAGTTGCTTTAGCTCAATTTTTTTAGAGAAAAGCTCCCCCTAGATGTGATATCCCCCCTAAGAGGGATGAACTAACCTTGGGTTTTGTCAATGATGACTTCATGATGTTGAAGATGTGGATGCTCAATTTTGATGTAGATCTTTTGGAGCAATCCATTGGAGTGTTGCACTTCCAATACCTACATGGGTTAGTCCCACAAGGAACATACGAGGATATCCATAGACATAGAGTGAAAGACACATATGATGATGTCCGTGAAAGCATTAGGCTAACTTGTCCCTTGTCTTACCAATAAGAGAGTTTGTAACTCCATGAACTAGTGCAAGATATGAAAGTTGATTGCACTTGTCCTTGAAAAAAAGAATATGCGTGAAGTATGTTGGCGGAGTCACCCTCAAGAACACTCTAGTTCTTCTTCTTTGGTATCCACATCAACTTGATGGGAATCCTAGGAGTTGTAGTCGTACTTGACGAAGTAGAGCTTAATGTAGTCTTGGGAACCCACTTGACCATGGCCTTAGGAGCTTCTTCAAATGAATCAATCTCTTCTTGAAGCTTGTCCTTGCCCTTTAGCTTGTGGTCTTGTGGTGGAAGATCATCTTGAGCTTGTGTTCCCTTGAAAGAAGTGGGGTCATACTTCTCTTGTTGAGGAACAAACTTCGTCTTGGGGTATTGATCTTCTTCCCACTCAACTCCATTGGCATTAAACTTTTGTTCAAAACCAACACCTTGATTCTTCCGGTGCCTTCCTTGCTTGCGTACAATTTCCTCAAATGGCTTACTTCCGCCAAGGCTCTTGTAAACATCTTTCTATATAATTCCCTTCAATAAGCTATTTTCATGCTCAAGTGTAACTTGGCTAAGAGAATCATTAGTGGAATCAAGAGAACTACTAGAAGCAACAATATTGGATTTAAGATGGTTATTGTTACTACTAGAGGAAGAATCTTTGTTGCTCTTATTGCTAGATTTTACCTGCTTTATATAAGTAGACAAGAGGAGACGTTTGGCAAGATAACAAGAACTCTTCTTTCAAAGATCATCATTGATAGCTTTTAGGAACTCATGCTCTTGCTCTAAAATTAGCTTCTCAAAGCGTAGCTTCTCATGGGTCCTTTTGAGCTCTCTATGATCCTCTAGAGTTGTTTCATGAGCTAACTTAAGAGTTTTTAGTTCTTTAGTTAGACGCTCAATCTCCTTCTTATCATTGTCATTTGTTTCATCTTGATTAGCGTGATTAATAGCAAGTTCATCATAGTATTCATCGCTAGTGTTGTCCACAAGTAAATCATCATCACCTAGCAAATCATCTTCATCACTATTGAAATCAACATACTTGGGGTGTGATATCTTAGGGCCTTTAGCCGTGAAGCATCTTACAATTCCTTCATTTGGTGAGTCAAATATTTCATAGGAGTTGGATGACACAAGAGCAAGTCCGGCAACACCTTCATCTTAAGTATATTCAGAGTCGGAGTGATAGCTTCTCTCGGAGTAGTTGTCGGAGTCAGAACCGGATACCCATTCATCAATGTGAGCTTGATGTCTTCGTCTTGTGTAGCTCTTTGATAACTTGTCCTTCCGTTCTGAGTCCTTGCTTCTATGAGATGGTCTTCATTCATAACGATCATCTCTACTCCTTCTCTCTCTTTGTGGTGATTCATCTCTTTTACTTCTCCTTCTTGGTGAATCTTCTCTTTTCTTGTAGGGAGTTGTACACTCATTGGAGTAGTGTTTGTGCCTTCCACAATTGTAGCAATTACGATCACGACTAGAAGATCTTTTGTAATTGTAGGATCTTGACTTGGAGCTTCTCTCTTTGCTTCTATTCTTGTACAACTTGTTGAAGTTCTTCACCATTAAGCTCAATTCATCATTGGAAACTTGTTTCTCACTTGATGTTGTAGGAGGATCACTTGAAGCTTTGTAAGCACCACTAGACTTGTTGTGGAGCTCTTCCTTATCCTTGAGTGACATCTCATGAGCAACAATTCTACCAATGACTTCCATGGGCTTGAGATCTTTATAATTAGGTATCATTTGGATCAAGGTGGACATGGTATCATATTTTCCATCCAAGGCTCTTAGGATCTTCTTGATGATGAATTTGTCAGTCATCTCTTTGCTTCCTAAGCCAGCAATCTCATGAGAGCAAGCCTAGAGTACATCTCAGTGACTCCTTCACCATCCTTCATCTTGAACTTGTCAAGTTGACTTTGAAGCACATCCAATTTGGATTCCTTGACAGACTCAGTACGTTCATGCATATCAACCATGGTATCCAAAATTTCCTTCGCATTCTCAAGGCGGCTGATTTTGTTGAATTCTTCGGGGCACAATTTGTTGAAGAAAATATCTCAAGCTTGAGCATTGTATTGCAACATCTTCATTTCTTCCATTGTCGCTTCATGATCCAGTTATTTTCCATCCTCGAAGAAATCACCTTGCAAGCCAATACGCACAACAGCCCAAACGGCGGGGTTATGACCAAGAATATGAATTTTCATCTTATGCTTCCAACTAGCAAAATTAGTACCATCAAAGTAAGGACCTCAAAGGTGGTAATTTCCCTCGCTAGACGCCATACTCTCCTAGGTTCTGAAACTAAGGCTATGATCACCAAAGCTATGGAAATCAAGGCAAGTGAAGACCAAAGCTCTGATACCACCTGTAGGATCGAAAGTAGGTCTAGAGGGGGGTGATTAGACTACTTGACCAAATAAAATGAAACCTTTTCCCAATTTTAGTTGTGGGCAGATTTTATCAATTTGCACAAGTCAAGCAATCAACATACACATGCAATTCTAAGAGTGTAGCAGGGGAAAGTAAGACATTCATATGAAGTTAAAGAGAAGGGTTTGGAGAGTGCAAACACAATGATGACATGGAGATTTTTGGCGTGGTTCTGATAGGTGGTGCTATCGTATGTCCACGTTGATGGATACTTCAACCCACGAAGGGTAACGGTTGCGTGAGTCCATGAAGGGATCCACCCATGAAGGATCCACGAATAAGCAACCTTGTCTATCCCACCATGGCAATTGCCCACGAAGGACTTACCTCACTCAGGTAGATCTTCACGAAGTAGGCAATCTTCTTGCCCTTAAAACTTCTTGGTTCAATTCCACAATCTTGTAGGAGGCTCCCAAGTGACACCTAACAAATCTAGGAGACACCACTCTCCAAAAGTTAATAGATGTTGTGTTGATGATCAACTCCTTGCTCTTGTGCTTCAAATGATAGTCTCCCCAACACTCAACTCTCTCACACAGATTTGGATATGGTGGGAAGATAATTTGAGTGGAAAGCAACTTGGGGAAGGCTAGAAATCAAGATTCTTGTGGTTGGATTGGAATATCTTGATCTCAACACATGAGTAGGTGGTTCTCTCTTAGCAAATGTAAGCTGGAAGTGTAGGCACGTTCTGATGGCTCTCTCACATATGGAGAAGGGGGTGGAGGTGTATATATAGCCTCCACACAAAATCCAACCATTACACACATTTGATCCAACTCAGTTAGACTGAATAAAAGAACTCGGTGAGACCGATTCAGTTCAAAATGTGAATGTTAGGAATCTCAGTGGGACTAACTAGAACAACTCGGTGGGACCGATGTGCTAGGGCTAGGGCAAAACCTCATCTCGATGAAGCCGATTGTGTGAACTCGGTGGGACCGATTTCAGCAAAGAGCAAACTAAGAGTTGGTTAAGGAAACTTGGTGTGACCGATCGTTCATTTCGGTTAGACCGAAATGTTACAAAAATGAAACAGATAGTTTGCAGGGCCATCTCGCTGAGACCGAGATCCGTATCAGTATGACCGAAGTATTAGGGTTTTTGGTAGTGGCTATGTCAATTGAACTCAGTGGCGCCGGATAGAGAATTTTGGTGGGTCGAGTTTGACTTTGGGTTTTGGACATATTTGGAATGAGCAAGTGGTTGTGGGATTTGGAGCAATATCACTAAGCATTTTGAGAAAGTAGACCATTAAGCAACACATCATCCCCTTTTAATAGTATTGGCTTTCCTATGGACTCAATGTGATCTTGGATCACTAAAACAGAAAATGAAGAGTCTTGAGCTCTTGCCAATATGTGTCCTCTTCATTTCGAGGGGTCCACATCTCTAGTCCATGCCATGCCATTCATTGAATTTTCTGAAATATTAAACTTGAATGGATATTAGTTCAATGAGCTATATGATGTTATGAATTACCAAAACCACCCGGGGATTAGTTGCACTTTCAACAAGGCATCAAGGCGCGCCTACCCCCTGGGCGCGCCCTATTGCCTTGCCATCTCCTGCTTTGCCTTCTAGTCTCCCCCCGAAGCTTCTAGGGTCCCTCTTGTCTAGAAAAAAATCGTCAAAAAGTTTCATAGCATTTATATTTCGTTTGGTACCAATTTTCTGGAAAAACCAAAAATAGGCGAAAAACAACAACTAGCACTTTGCACTAGGTTAATAGGTTAGTCCCAAAATTATAGATATATTGGAGATGTATCAAGCATCCCCAAGCTTAATTCCTGCTCGTCCTAGAGTAGGTAAATGATAAAAACATAATTTTTGATGTGGAATGCTACCTGACATGTTCATCATGTAATTTTCTTTTATGGTATGAATATTTAGATTGAAATGAATCAAAGCGATAGTCTATAATTTGACACAAAGACATCAATACTCAGGCATACCAACAAACAATCATGTCTTTCAAATAAAAATGCTAAAGAACGATATCCCTACAAAATCATATAGCCTTGTCGTGCTCCATCTTCTTAACACAAAGTATAAATCATGCACTACCCTGGTGTCTGCCAAGCAATTGGTTCTTACTTTTCAACGCGCTTCAGCTTTTTCAACCCTCATGCAATACATGAGCGCAAGCCATGGATATAGGACTATGGGTGGAGTAGAATATGGTGATAGAGATTAATATGGAGAAGACAAAAAAGGAGCAAGTCTCACATCGATGAGGCTAATCAACGGGCTATGGAGATGCCCATCAATTGATGTCAATTCAAGGAGTAGGTATAGCCATGCAATGGATGCACTAAGAGCTATAAGTGTATGAAAGCTCAAAATAAAAAATAACTGGGTGTGTACCCAACTTGCTTTCTATAGAAGACCTCGGGTATTTGAAGAAGCCCATCTTCAGAATATACAAGCCAAGTTCTATAATGAAAAATCCCCACTAGTTATATGAAAGTGACTACATAGGAGACTCTCTATATGAAAAACATGGTACAACTTTGAAGCACAATTGTGGAAAAGATAGTAACATTGCCCCTTCTCTCTTTTTCTCTCATTTTTTGGTGGGCTATTTTTGGCCTCTATTTTTTATTTTCTCACTGGGACAATGTTCTAATAATTAATAATGATGATCATCACACTTCTGTTTAGTTAGACAACTCAAAATTACACCTCGATACTAGAACAAAATATGACTCTATATGAATGCCTCCAGCGGTGTATGAGGATGTGCAATGATCTAGCATAACATGTATGAAAAATGATGAGGTGGATGGGACACAAATACTATGTTAGCTATATGATCATGCAAAGCAATATGACAATGATGATGTGTGTCATAATAACGGAACAGTGGAAGTTGCATGGAAATATACCTCGGAATTGCTATGGTAATGCCATAATAGGTAGGTATGGTGGCTATTTTCAGGAAGATATAAGGAGTCTTATGTCTGATAGAGCATATCATATCACAGGGTTTGGATGCACTGGCGAAGTTTGCACCACATCTTGAATTGGGAAAGGGCAATGCACGTTACCAAAGAGGCTAGCAAATGGCGGAAAGGTGAGAGTGCATATAATGCATGGACTCATATTATTCATAAAGAACTCACATACTTATTGTGAAAGTCTATTAGCCCTCGAAGCAAAGTACTACTATGCATGCCCCTAGGTTAAGGTTGGTAGGAGTTAACCACCGCATGCCCCCGACCTTCATGCAAAGAAAGACACACAATAATAAATCGTGCTCCCACATCTTAGCATAAAGAGAGACCATTCGCGCATGCTTCGAGAATCACAAACCTTAACACTAATATTCTTACTAAACCACAATCATTCACTAGTACCTCTCACATATTACCATGTTTACATCACAAAACTATTGCAAGGAATCAAACTTATCATATTCAGTGATCTTCATGAAAGTTTTTATTTTATCCCTCTTGAATACATATCATATTAGGACCAATTTCATAACCCATGCATATGGCCATTACTATTATCAAACTCTCAAAGTGATATAAGTGAAGCATGAGAGTATAACTATTTATTTAAAATATAAGCACCACCGTACTCTAAAAGATATAGGTGAAGTACTAGAGCAACTGCCTAGCTCAAAAGATATAAGTGAAGCACAAAGAGTATTATAACAAATCACAAAATGAATGTGTGTCCCTCTCAAAAGGTGTGTCCACCAAATATTATTGTGGAAAACTAAAAGAAAACAAAGCAAAGGCTCATATAATACACGACGCTCCAAGCAAAACTCATATCATGTGATGAATAAAAATAGCTCCAAGTAATTTACCGATGGTTGGTTGAAGAAAAAGGGGATGTAATCCGGGGAATCCCCGAGATTAGAGTCCTGGGTGTCCTTGAATATTACCTTGGGGTTCCTTGGGCATCCCCAAGCTTAGGGTCTTTCCAATCCTTATTCCTTCATCCATCATGATCTCACTTAAAACTTGAAAACTTCAGCACACAAGACTCAACAGAAAATTCGTGAGATCCGTTAATATAACAAGCAAATCATAAACTTTACGAGCTATTGTAAACACATTCATATATTGTTATTGCATAATACTGTTGGGGAACGTAGTAATTTCAAAAAAATTCCTACGCACATGCAAGATCATGGTTATGCACAGCAATGAGAGGGGAGAGTGTTGTCTACGTACCATCGTAGATCGACAACAGAAGCGTTATGACAACGCGGTTGATGTAGTCGTATGTCTTCACGGCCCGACCGATCAAGCACCGAAACTACGGCACCTCCGAGTTTTAGCACATGTTCACCTCGATGATGATCCCCGGACTCCGATCCAACAAAGTGTCGGGGAAGAGTTCCGTCAGCACGACGGCGTGGTGACGATCTTGATGTTCTACCGTCGCAGGGCTTCGCCTAAGCACCGCTACAATATTATCGAGGAGTATGGTGGAAGGGGGAACCGCACATGGCTAAGAAAATGATCACGAGGATCAACTTGTGTGTCTAGAGGTGCCCCCTGCCCCCGTATATAAAGGAGCAAGGGGGGAGGCCGGCCGGCCCTTGGGCGCGCCAAGGAGGAGGAGTCCTCCTCCTAGTAGGAGTAGGACTCCCCTCTTTCCTACTCCTACTAGGAGGGGGAAAGGAAGGGGGAGAGGGAGAAGGAAAGGGGGGCGCCGCCCCCCTCTCCTAGTCCAATTCGGACCAGAGGGGAAGGGGACGCGTGGCCCACCCTGGCCGCCCCTCTCTCTCTCCACTAGGGCCCATAAGGCCCATTACTTCTCCTGGGGGGTTCCGGTAACCCTCCGGCACTCGGGTTTTCTCCGAAATCACCCGGAACACATTCGGTGTCCGAATATAGCCGTCCAATATATCAATCTTTATGTCTCGACCAATTCGAGACTCCTCGTCATGTCCGTGATCACATCCGGGACTCCGAACATACTTCGGTACATCAAAATATATAAACTCATAATGAAACTGTCATCGTAACGTTAAGCGTGCGGACCCTACGGGTTCGAGAACAATGTAGACGTGACCGAGACATGTCTCCGGTCAATAACCAATAGCGGAACCTGGATGCTCATATTGGCTCCCACATATTCTACGAAGATCTTTATCGGTCAAACCGCATAACAACATACCTTGTTCCCTTTGTCATCGGTATGTTACTTGCCCGAGATTCGATCGTCAGTATCTCAATACCTAGTTCAATCTCGTTTTCGGCAAGTCTCTTTACTTGTTTTGTAATACATCATCTCGCAACTAACTCATTAGTTGCAATGCTTGCAAGGCTTATGTGATGTGCATTACCGAGAGGGCCCAGAGATACCTCTCCGACAATCGGAGTGACAAATCCTAATCTCGAAATACGCCAACCCAACATGTACCTTTGGAGACACCTGTAGAGCTCCTTTATAATCACCCAGTTACGTTGTGATGTTTGGTAGCACACAAAGTGTTCCTCCGGCAAACGGGAGTTGCATAATCTCATAGTCATAGGAACATGTATAAGTCATGATGAAAGCAATAGCAACATACTAAACGATCGGGTGCTAAGCTAATGGAATGGGTCATGTCAATCACATCATTCTCCTAATGATGTGATCCCGTTAATCAAATGACAACACATATCTATGGTTAGGAAACATAACCATCTTCAATTAACGAGCTAGTCAAGTAGAGGCACACTAGTGATGTTTAGTTTGTCTATGTATTCACACAAGTATTATGTTTCCGGATAATACAATTCTAGCATGAATAATAAACTTTTATCATGATATAAGGAAATAAATAATAACTTTATTATTGCCTCTAGGGCATATTTCCTTCAGTCTCCCACTTGCACTAGAGTCAATAATGTAGATTACATAGTAATGATTCTAACACCCATGGAGCTTTGGTGCTGATCTTGTTTTGCTCGTGGAAGAGGCTTAGTCAACGGGTCTGCTACATTCAGATTCGTATGTATCGTGCAAATCACTATGTCTCCCACCTGGACTAGATCCCGGATGGAATTGAAGCGTCTCTTGATGTGCTTGGTTCTCTTGTGAAATCTGGATTCCTTTGCCAAGGCAATTGCACCAGTATTGTCACAAAATATTTTCATTGGACCCGATGCACTAGGTATGACACCTAGATCAGATATGAACTCCTTCATCCAGACTCCTTCATTTGCTGCTTCCGAAGCAGCTATGTACTCCGCTTCACATGTAGATCCCGCCACAACGCTTTGTTTAGAACTGCACCAACTGACAGCTCCACCGTTTAATGTAAACACGTATCCAGTTTGCGATTTAGAATCGTCCGGATCAGTGTCAAAGCTTGCATCAACGTAATAATTTACGATGAGCTCTTTGTCACCTCCATATATGAGAAACATATCCTTAGTCCTTTTCAGGTATTTCAGGATGTTCTTGACCGCTGTCCAGTGATCCACTCCTGGATTACTTTGGTACCTCCCTGCTAGACTTATAGCAAGACATACATCAGGTCTGGTACACAACATTGCATACATGATAGAGCCTATGGCTGAAGCATAGGGAACATGTTTCATTTTCTCTCTATCTTCTGAAGTGGTCGGGCATTGAGTCTTACTCAATTTCACACCTTGTAACACAAGCAAGAATCCTTTCTTTGCTTGATCCATTTTGAACTTCTTCAAAACTTTGTCAAGGTATGTGCTTTGTGAAAGTCCAATTAAGCATCTTGATCTATCTCTATAGATCTTAATGCCCAATATGTAAGCAGCTTCACCGAGGTCTTTCATTGAAAAACTCTTATTCAAATATCCTTTTATGCTATCCAGAAATTCTATATCATTTCCAATCAACAATATGTCATCCACATATAATATCAGAAATGCTATAGAGCTCCCACTCACTTTCTTGTAAATACAGGCTTCTCCAAAAGTCTGTATAAAACCATATGCTTTGATCACACTATCAAAACGTTTATTCCAACTCTGAGAGGCTTTCACCAGTCCATAAATGGATCGCTGGAGCTTGCACACTTTGTTAGCTCCCTTTGGATCGACAAAACCTTCTGGTTGCATCATATACAACTCTTCTTCCAGAAATCCATTCAGGAATGCAATTTTGACATCCATCTGCCAAATTTCATAATCATAAAATGCGGCAATTGCTAACATGATTCGGACAGACTTAAGCATCACTACGGGTGAGAAGGTCTCATCGTAGTCAATCCCTTGAACTGTCGAAAACCTTTTGCGACAAGTCGAGCTTTGTAGACAATAACATTACCATCAGCGTCTGTCTTCTTCTTGAAGATCCATTTATTCTCAATTGCTTGCCGATCTTTGGGAAAGTCAACCAAAGTCCACACTTTGTTCTCATACATGGATCCCATCTCAGATTTCATGGCTTCAAGCCATTTTGCGGAATCTGGGCTCACCATCGCTTCTCCATAGTTCGTAGGTTCATCATGATCTAGTAGCATGACTTCCAGAACAGGATTACCATACCACTCTGGTGTGGACCTTACTCTGGTTGATCTACGAGGTTCAGTAGTATCTTGTTCTGAAGTTTCATGATCATCATCATTAGCTTCCTCACTAATTGGTGTAGGTGTCACAGAAACCGGTTTCTATGATATACTACTTTCCAATAAGGGAGCAGGTACAGTTACCTCATCAAGTTCTACTTTCCTCCCACACACTTCTTTCGAGAGAAACTCCTTCTCTAGAAAGTTTCCGAATTTAGCAACAAAAGTCTTGCCTTTGGAACTGTGATAGAAGGTGTATCCAATAGTTTCCTTTGGATATCCTATGAAGACACATTTCTCCGAGTTGGGTTCGAGCTTATCAGGTTGAAGATTTTTCACATAAGCATCGCAGCCCCAAACTTTCAGAAACGACAACTTTGGTTTCTTGCCAAACCACAGTTCATAAGGTGTCGTCTCAACGGATTTTGATGGCGCCATATTTAACGTGAATGCGGCCATCTCTAAAGCATAACCCCAAAATGATAGCGGTAAATCAGTAAGAGACATCATAGATCGCACCATATCTAGTAAAGTATGATTACAGCGTTTGGACACACCATTACGCTGTGGTGTTCCGGGTGGCGTGAGTTGCGAAACTATTCCGCATTGTTTCAAATGTACACCAAACTCGTAACTCAAATATTCTCCTCCACGATCAGATCGTAGGAATTTTATTTTCTTGTTACGATGATTTTCAACTTCACTCTGAAATTCTTTGAACTTTTCAAATGTTTTAGACTTATGTTTCATTAAGTAGATATACCCATATCTGCTTAAGTCATCTGTGAAGGTGAGAAAATAACGATATCCGCCATGAGCCTCAACATTCATCGGACCACATACATCTGTATGTATGATTTCCAACAAATCTGTTGCTCTCTCCATAGTACCGGAGAACGGTGTTTTGGTCATCTTGCCCGTAAGGCACGGTTCGCAAGTACCAAGTGATTCATAATCAAGTGGTTCCAAAAGTCCATCAGTATGGAGTTTCTTCATGCGCTTTACACCGATATGACCTAAAGGGCGGTGCCACAAATAAGTTGCACTATCATTATCAACTCCGCATCTTTTGGCTTCAACATTATGAATATGTGTGTCTCTACTATCGAGATTTAATAAGAATAGACCACTCTTCAAGGGTGCATGACCATAAAAGATATTACTCATATAAATAGAACAACCATTATTCTCTGATTTAAATGAATAACCGTCTCGCATCAAACAAGATCCAGATATAATGTTCATGCTCAACGCTGGCACCAAATAACAATTATTTAGGTCTAATACTAATCCCGAAGGTAGATGTAGAGGTAGCGTGCCGACCGCGATCACATCGACTTTGGAACCATTTCCCACGCGCATCGTCACCTCGTCCTTAGCCAATCTTCGCTTAATCCATAGTCCCTGTTTCGAGTTGCAAATATTAGCAACAGAACCAGTATCAAATACCCAGGTGCTACTGCGAGCATTAGTAAGGTACACATAGATAACATGTATATCATATATACCTTTGTTCACCTTGCCATCCTTCTTATCCGCCAAATACTTGGGGCAATTCCGCTTCTAGTGACCAGTTTGCTTGCAGTAGAAGCACTCAGTTTTAGGCTTAGGTGCAGATTTGGGTTTCTTCTCCTGAGGAGCAACTTGCTTGCTGTTCTTTTTGAAGTTCCCCTTCTTCTTCCCTTTGCCCTTTTTCTTGAAACAAGTGGTCTTGTTGACCATCAACACTTGATGCTCCTTCTTGATTTCTACCTCCGCAGCTTTCAGCATTGCGAAGAGCTCGGGAATTGTCTTATTCATCCCTTGCATATTATAGTTCATCACGAAGCTCTTGTAGCTAGGTGGAAGTGATTGGAGAATTCTTTCAATGACGCAATCATCTGGAATATTAACCCCCAATTGAATCAAGTGATTATTATACCCAGACATTTTGAGTATATGCTCACTGACAGAACTGTTCTCCTCCATCTTGCAGCTATAGAACTTATTGGAGACTTCATATCTCTCAATTCGGGCATTTGCTTGAAATATTAACTTCAACTCCTGGAACATCTCATATGCTCCATGACGTTCAAAACGTCGTTGAAGTCTCGATTCTAAGCCGTAAAGCATGGCACACTGAACTATCGAGTAGTCATCAGCTTTGCTCTGCCAGACGTTCATAACATCTGGTGTTTCTCCAGCAGCAGGCCTGGCACCCAGCGGTGCTTCCAGGACATAATTCTTCTGTGCAGCAATGAGGATAATCCTCAAGTTACGGACCCAGTCCGTGTAATTGCTACGATCATCTTTCAACTTTGCTTTCTCAAGGAACGCATTAAAATTCAACGGAACAACATCACGGGCCATCTATCTACAATCAAACATAAACAAGCAAGATACTATTAGGTACTAAGTTCATGATAAATTTAAGTTCAATTAATCATATTACTAAAGAACTCCCACTTAGATAGACATCCCTCTAATCCTCTAAGTGATCACGTGATCCAAATCAACGAAACCATGTCCGATCATCACGTGAGATGGAGTAGCTTCATTGGTGAACATCACTATGTTGATCATATCTACTATATGATTCACGCTCGACCTTTCGGTCTCCGTGCTCCGAGGCCATATCTGTATATGCTTGGATCGTCAAGTATAACCTGAGTACTCCACGTGTGCAACTGTTTTGCACCCGTTGTATTTGAACGTAGAGCCTATCACACCCGATCATCACGTGGTGTCTCAGCATGAAGAACTTTCGCAACGGTGCATACTCAGGGAGAACACTTCTTAATATTAGCGAGAGATCATATTAAAATGCTACCGTCAGTCAAAGCAAGATAAGATGCATAAAAGATAAACATCACATGCAATCAATATAAGTGATATGATATGGCCATCATCATCTTGTCCTTGCGATCTCCATCTTCGAAGCACCATCATGATCACCATCGTCACCGGCCCGACATCTTGATCTCCATCGTAGCATCGTTGTCGTTTCGCCAATCTTATGCTTCTACGACTATCGCTACCGCTTAGTGATAAAGTAAAGCATTACAGGGCGATTGCATTGCATACAATAAAGCGACAACCATATGGCTCCTGCCAGTTGTCGATAACTCGGTTACAAAACATGATCATCTCATACAATAAAATTTAGCATCATGTCTTGACCATATCACATCACAACATGCCCTGTGAAAACAAGTTAGACGTCCTCTACTTTATTGTTGCAAGTTTTACGTGGCTGCTACGGGCTTAAGCAAGAACCAATCTTACCTACGCATCAAAAACCACAACAATAGTTTGTCAAGTTGGTGTTGTTTTAACCTTCGCAAGGACCGGGCGTAGCCACACTCAGTTCAGCTAAAGTTGGAGAAACTGACACCCGCCAGCCACCTGTGTGCAAAGCACGTCGGTAGAACCAGTCTCACGTAAGCGTACGCGTAATGACGGTCCGGGCCGCTTCATCCAACAATACCGCCGAACCAAAGTATGACATGCTGGTAAGCAGTATGACTTATATCGCCCACAACTCACTTGTGTTCTACTCGTGCACAACATCAACGCATAAAACCTAGCCTCTGATACCACTATTGGGGAACGTAGTAATTTCAAAAAAATTCCTACACACATGCAAGATCATGGAGATGCACAGCAACGAGAGGGGAGAGTGTTGTCTACGTACCCTCATAGACCGACAGCGGAAGCGTTATGATAACGCGGTTGATGTAGTCGTACTTCTTCACGGCCTGACCGATCAAGCACCGAAACTATGGCACCTCCGAGTTTTAGCACACGTTCAGCTCGATGACGATCCCCGGACTCCGATCCAGCAAAGTGTCAGGGAAGAGTTCCGTCAGCACGATGGCGTGGTGACGATCTTGATGTTCTACCGTCGTAGGGCTTCGCCTAAGCACCGCTACAATATTATCGAGGAGTATGGTGGAAGGGGGCACCGCACACGGCTAAGAAAACGATCACGAGGATCAACTTGTGTGTCTAGAGGTGCCCCCCTGCCCCCGTATATAAAGGAGCAAGGGGGAGGCTGGCCGGCCCTTGGGCGCGCCAAGGAGGAGGAGTCCTCCTCCTAGTAAGAGTAGGACTCCCCTCTTTCCTACTCCTACTAGGAGGGGAAAGGAAGGGGGGAGGGAGAAGGAAAGGGGGCGCCGCCCCCCCTCTCCTACTCCAATTCGGACCAGAGGGGAAGGGGGCGCGCGGCCCACCCTGGCTGCCCCTCTCTCTCTCCACTAGGGCCCATAAGGCCCATTACTTCTCCCGGGGGGGTTCCGGTAACCCTCCGGCAGTCCGGTTTTCTCCGAAATCACCCGGAACACATTCGGTGTCCGAATATAGCCGTCCAATATATCAATCTTTATGTCTCGACCATTCGAGACTCCTCGTCATGTCCGTGATCACATCCGGGACTCCGAACAAACTTCGGTACATCAAAATATATAAACTAATAATGAAACTATCATCGTAACGTTAAGCGTGCGGACCCTACGGGTTCGAGAACAATGTAGACATGACCGAGACATGTCTCCGGTCAATAACCAATAGCGGAACCTGGATGCTCATATTGGCTCCCACATATTCTGTGAAGATCTTTATCAGTCAGACCGCATAACATACTTTGTTCCCTTTGTCATCGGTATGTTACTTGCCCGAGATTCGATCGTCGGTATCTCAATACCTAGTTCAATCTCGTTACCGGCAAGTCTCTTTACTCGTTTCTTAATACATCATCTCGCAACTAACTCATTAGTTGCAATGCTTGCAAGGCTTATGTGATGTGCATTACCGAGAGGGCCCAGAGATACCTCTCTGACAATCGGAGTGACAAATCCTAATCTCGAAATACGCCAACCCAACATGTACCTTTGGAGACACCTGTAGAGCTCCTTTATAATCACCCAGTTATGTTGTGACGTTTGGTAGCACACAAAGTGTTCCTCCGGCAAACGGGAGTTGCATAATCTCATAGTCATAGGAACATGTATAAGTCATGAAGAAAGCAATAGAAACATACTAAACGATCGGGTGCTAAGCTAATGGAATGGGTCATGTCAATCACATCATTCTCCTAATGGTGTGATCCCGTTAATCAAATGACAACACATGTCTATGGTTAGGAAACATAACCATCTTCGATTAACGAGCTAGTCAAGTAGAGGCACACTAGTGAAGTTTAGTTTGTCTATGTATTCACACAAGTATTATGTTTCCGGATAATACAATTCTAGCATGAATAATAAACTTTTATCATGATATAAGGAAATAAATAATAACTTTATTATTGCCTCTAGGGCATATTTCCTTCAAATACCTACTATATTTTAACTTCACCATGACTTATACCCCCCAATACAATCCATAGATTCATTAAAATAAGCAAACATTGCAACAAAAACATAACCTGTCAAAAATAGAACAGTCTGTAATGATCTGGACAAATTCAATACTCCTGTCACTCGAAAAATTCTAAAAAATTAGGACAACGTGGGAAATTTGTATATCAATCATGTGTGAAAACTTTAGAATTTTATCATGTTGCAGTGATGTTAAACAATTCCTCTACCAGGTGCAAAAGTTTCTGTTTTTCACAGAATCAAATCAACTATCAAGAAACTCATCCCAAAGGCTTTACTTGGCACAAATACTAATTTAAACAGAAAAACACAAACATAACACTAGCATAATTGTGTACACACTCAAAAACAGAAAACAAAAACAAAAATAAAGATAACTATTAGGTTGCCTCCCAACAAGAGCTATTGTTTTATGCCCCTAGCTATGCGTAATGCATAGTTTCAAGTGTTGTCATCCTTCATTCCCATGTCCTTTTTAATCAAATCTTCCAAAACTTTTTTTAGTAAATATCTATTCTCATGTTCTTCTTTCCTAATGTGGAAGCTTAAACTATTGAAGGACTTTGTTCGGTAATTTTAACATTCGCTACTTCAAATTCTGATTCATCACCATAAACATATTCATATAAAACATGTATTTCATCATAAATAGGGTCCCTAGCCATCTCCTCAAACCACTGATTACTAAATCCTTCATCAATCCCTTTAGTGATCCACTCCAATTTATCATAAGTATGGTGGTACAAAGTCTTAATAACTTCAGCATAAGGAACTCTCCGACTAAGGTTTTCACTATATGCAAAATAATCTTTAGATTCCAAACTACGTATAGTGTCTTTATCATGGCGAATTTCTTCTATTGGAGGATGCTCAAAATTTATCCTATAATAAGCAAAGATTTCTCTAGCTTCTCGGATTATATAGTAAAATTCACACATAAGGATAATAGTAGCAATCTTCTTAATTTTGGGATCATGAATGTTGGGAAGTTCATATAATATCTTTTGTAGTGTCAGATGAGTATGCAAAAAAAATCTTTCTAACTTAACCACGAGCATAGCAATAGCATCCACATAGCAATTCTTTATCAAGAATTGATCCTCTAATTATGGGCATGACTCCCGGGCAATCAAAGAATCCCCGAATAATATTCTTCCCAATAATATTCCCGCTACCCACGTGATAGATTTTAGTTTTGAAATTGGTGGGGGCTTTAGTTTCCAGATGATCATGATAAAGATCACAAGGTTCAAGTTTTTCCTCAAGAGTCTCACTAGTGCTATCTTCATTAGTGCTTTCAACAATAACTTTCTCAAATTCAGAGATAACGAGTTCAAGCAAGCAAAGTAGCAAACCAAAAAAAATGTGTTTTTTTGAAAACATTTTAGAAGTGGGGGAGATGAAAATGAAAGGCAAATGGGAAATGAAAGTAAGAAAAAGTAGATGATAGTTTATGCGAAGGTACTTGATAGGTTTTGGTGATATCTCCCCGGCAATGGCGCCAGAAATTCTTCCTGCTACTTGTGTGCTACATTGGGACTTCCTCAAAGATGAGAGGATGATGCAGTACAGTAGAGATAAGTATTTCCCTTAGTTAAGAACCAAGGTTATCAATCCAGTAGGAGAACCAGGCGAAACCATGTTAACAACACCTACACACAAAGCAACAAATACTTGCACCCAACGTGATCAAGGGGGTTGTCAATCCCCTTGGCGATTATTTCAAGGATCAAATCTGATAGTGATAGATAGATAAATAAAACACAAAATAAAATAAAGGTAAATAAATTGTAGATCCGGGGGCCATACTTTTCACTAGAGGCTTCTCTCTCGAACAAAAAGCATATGGTGGGTAAAGAAATTACTGTTGGGCAATTGGTAGAAAAGCGCAAAATTATAACGATATTCAAGGAAATGATCATGTATATAGGAATCACATCCGAGACAAGTAGACCGACTCTTGCCTGCATCTACTACTATTACTCCACCCATCGACCGCTATCCAGCATGCATCTAGAGTATTAATTTCATAAAAACCGAGTAATGCCTTAAGCAAGATGACATGATGTACACAAAGTAAATCCAACCAATATGAATAAACCCCGTCATTTTCCCCTTAATGGCAACAATACAAATACATGTCATGCCCCCTTCTGTCACAGGGATTGAGCACCGCAAGATTGAACCCATTACAAAGCACCTCTCTCATTGTAAGATAAATCAATCTAGTTGGCCAAACCAAATGGATCGATTGGAGAGAAATACAAAGTAGAATAGTCACGCATAAAAGAATTCAGAGAAGAATTAATCAATATTCATGAATAATCTGATCGTAAACCCACAATTCATCTAATCCCAACAAACACACCGCAAAACAAGATTACATCGAATAGATCTCCAAGAACATTGTATTGAAGATCAAAGCACTACAAAAAAAATACACTTCCGTGATGATACGTGCTTGTCACAGTAGGTCACGTTTTCTATCATGCATGTACATCCATGACGATTTTATGATAGAATCAAGATAGTCATACATGTGCTGTCGTAGAAGTGTTATATGACATTACCAAAATTATCATCACTGAAGTGTCCACTTCCATGACGATAAATGGCGCGTCATGGAAGTGCTTTCGTCAAGGATGACCGACACGTGGCATCCATCGTAACGGGTCGCCGTTAAGCTTTCGGGTCCAATTTTGGATCCGATAACCCGTTAACAGCCTGGACCAATGGGAATTTTCCACATGTAAAATTCGCATTGGCCGGAGGAAACACGTGTTGGCTCACCGTTGGGACAGATGTCATCCAGTCATTGGACAGGAGGCGCCTATGATATGTCAACACATGGCACGGCCCAACAGAGGCACATTCCGGTGAAAAGGCCGGCCCGTTTGACTTGGTCAAAGAGGTAGCGGGCCGGCCCACGGAAAGCCTATTAACGGCCAGTTAGCATAGAGCCCATTTACAACCCGCTAGGTCACGGCCCGTTACGGCTTACCCGAATTAGGCCTAGTAGCGTCATCTGGGCCGTCCAATATGATTCCAGCCCGTTGTAACTTCCGGCCCATGTATGGCCCATGACGTCTTTCTGCCCATATGAGGCCCTTTCTAAATCTTGGCCCATTAATGGGCCGTGGTGAAACTTGCCCGTAATGAACAGTGTATCGCTTTATACCCTTTAACGGCCCATTAGTCCGTCGGCCGTTTCCAGCCCACGTTAACTTTCGGCCTTCTAAGGGCCCATTTATTCTTGGGCTCATTTCCAGAATTCGATTACTTATGGCCCGTTACTGGCCTATTCAGCTTGTGGGCCAAGTTCAGCCCATGGTTACGGTCGGCCTACTTGTGGCTCGTTAACACGTTGGGTTATTTTCGTAGTGTCATCAATTACGTCCTATTAACGGCCTGTTATGGTCGGGCCATAAAATAGATGATTTTGACTCTAGCTCGTTTATGGCCCATTTTTGTGGTTTGTAATTGGTCCAGGAATAGTACGGCCCATGTTTGGTGAAACGATTATATGGCTCGTAAAGGCCCATAGATGAGACAGCCCGTAGAAGGCCCATGGATCCTACGGCCCATATAAGGCCCATGGATCCTATGGCTTGTGGAAGGCCCATGGATCCTATAGCCCGTGGAAGGCCCATGGATCGTACAGCCCGTGGAGGGCCATGGTCACTATAGCAGATAGCAGGACCATGGACACAACAGTCCGTGTGTTGCCATGGTTATTGTGGCCACTAGAAAAACGCGGAAAAAGAACTACATTGACTACAAGCAAACAACTAAACAAGACAAAAAGGAAATAAATAAGCAAGGAACTAACGCTAGGCTATTACGGCTATTACACATATTACATCCACTAGGCATCAAAGTTCGCCACTAGTGCAAATATTGGGAACAAAGCAGCATATGACATACATTGGCTGTCAAAATTGGCCACCAGTGCAAATAAGCGGCAACAAAACAAGTCCATAACTAAAACAACTTTAGAAGAGCTCAAGAAACGTTATCCTGGGTATCCACCATGCTGGCAATAACCTTAACAATCTTATTAGCTTTGTCCTATTTGGCGCTAAACTCCTCCAACGCTTGTTGTTGCACCAGAAAGTATGCATCTGAATGCTCCAGGGACTTCCGCAGTCCTTCCGCTTCTTGTCATAGCACAGCTGATCAATGTCTTTCTTCTTGTAGTTGAGACTCAAGAAACCGAACTGATTCAGATAGTGAGTTCGAATAGCTTATGCAAGCGGTAGTGCCCAGTAACTCGAACACTAAACCAAGATGGGACTTTGTGGTTGTCTCACTGTCTTCAAGATAGTTTTTCTTAGCTGTTTTATCAGCTTTATTGGAGACCAACAAGGATGTCTCACTATCCCAAACCTTATCTACATTACTTCCTTTACCATTGCTTAATAAGGCACTCTTCCCCTGCAATTTCAAAAAATTTCCTACGATCACGCAAGATCTATCTAGGAGATGCATAGAAACGAGAGGGGAGAGTGTGTCCACGTACCCTCACAGACCGAAAGCGGAAGCGTTAGTTTAACGTGGTTGATGTAGTCGAACGTCTTCTCGATTCAACCGATCAAGTACCGAACGTACTACACCTCCAAGTTCTGCACACGTTCAGCTCGATGACGTCCCTTGAACTCTTGATCCAGCAAAGTGTCGAGGGAGAGTTTCGTCAGCACGACAGCGTAGTGACGGTGATGGTGAAGTGATCCATGCAGGGCTTCGCCTAAGCACTATGACAATATGGCCGGAGGAGTAAACGGTGGAGGGGCCGCTGCACACGGCTTGGAACAATTGATGTGTGTTAGAGGCTCCCCCTACCCCCGTATATAAAGGAGGGAGAGGGGAGGAGGCTGGCCCTAGGGCGCCCCAAGTGGGAGGAGTCCCACTTGGGCTCCTAGACCAATTTGCCACCCCCTTTCTTTTATCGGAGGGGGAAAGGGGGAAGGAGAGGGAGAAGGAGAAGGAAAGGGGGTTGCCGCCCCCTCCCCTAGTCCAATTCGACTCCTCCCTTGGGGGAGGGTCCGCGCCACCCCTTTGTGGGCTGGCCTGCCTCCCTCCTATTGCCCATATCTTCCCCCGGGGGGTTCAGGTAACCCCCAGTACTCCGATACGTACCCAATACATTCCAAAACACTTTCGGTGTCCGAATACTATTGTGCAATATATCAATCTTTACCTCTCGACCATTTCGAGACCCCTCATCATGTCCGTGATCTCATCTGGGACTCTGAACAAACTTCGGTCACCAAAACACATAAAATCATAATACAAATCGTCATCGAACGTTAAGCGTGCGGACCCTACAGGTTTGAGAACTATGTAGACATGACCGAGACACCTCTCCGGTCAATAACAAATAGCGGAACCTAGATTCTCATATTGGTTCCCACGTATTCTACGAAGATCTTTATCGATCAAACCATAATGACAACATACGTCATTCCCTTTGATATCGGTATGTTACTTGCCCCAGATTTGATCGTCAGTATCTTCATACCTAGTTCAATCTCATTACCTGCAAGTCTCTTTACTCGTTCCGTAATGCATCGTCCCACAACTAACTCATTAGTCACATTTCTTCCAAGGCTTATCACGATGTGCATTCACGAGAGGGCCCAGAGATACCTCTCTGATACTCGGAGTGACAAATCCTAATCTCGATCTATGTGATAACCCACAAGTATAGGGGATCGCAACAGTTTTCGAGGGTAGAGTATTCAACCCAAATTTATTGATTCGACATAAGGGGAGCCAAAGAATATTCTCAAGTATTAGCAGCTGAGTTGTCAATTCAACCACACGTGGAAACTTAATATCTGCAGCAAAGTGTTTAGTAGCAAAGTAACAGTGATAAAAGGTAACGGTAGCAAAAGTAATATTTTTGGTGTTTTGTAATGACGATAACAATAGCAACGGAAAAGTAAATAAGCGAAGAACAATATATGGAAAGCTCATAGGCAATGGATCGGTGATAGAGAATTATGCCGGATGTGGTTCATCATGCAATAGTCATAACCTAGGGTGACACAGAACTAGCTCCGGTTCATCAATGAAATGTAGGCATGTATTCTGAATATAGTCATACGTGCTTATGGAAAAGAACTTGCATGACATCTTTTGTCCTACCCTCCCGTGGCAGCGGGGTCCTATTGGAAACTAAGGGATATTAAGGCCTCCTTTTAATAGAGTACCGGAACAAAGCATTAACACATAGTGAATACATGAACTCCTCAAACTACGGTCATCACTGGTAAGTATCCCGATTATTATCACTTCAGGGTTAACGGATCATAACACATAATAGGTGACTATAGACTTGCAAGATAGGATCTAGAACTCTTAGATATTGATGAAAACATAATAGGTTCAGATCTGAAATCATGGCACCCAGGCCCTAGTGACAAGCATTAAGCATAGCAAAGTCATAGCAACATCAATCTCAGAACACAGTGGATACTAGGGATCAAATCCTAACAAAACTAACTCGATTACATGATAAATCTCATCCAACCCATCATCGTCCACCAAGCCTACAATGGAATTACTCACGCACGGCGGTAAGCATCATGAAATTGGTGATGGAGGAAGGTTGATGATGATGATGGCGACGGATTCCCCTCTCTGGAGCCTCGAACGGACTCCAGATCAGCCCTCCTGAGAGAGTTTAGGGCTTGGCGGCGGCTCCGTATCGTAAAACGCGATGAATACTTCACCTCTAGTTTTTTCTCACTGAAAGTGAATATATGGAGTACAGGTTGAGGTCGGTGGAGCGTCAGGGGGCCCACGAGGCAGGGGGCACCTAGGGCGGCTGGCGCGCCCCCACCCTCATGGACAGGTGGGACATGCCCTAATGTGGATCTTCCTTCCAATCTTCATTATATGTTCCAGAATAATGCTCCGTTGATTTTCAGGTCATTCCGAGAACTTTTATTTCTGCACAAAAATAACACCATGGTAATTCTGCTGAAAACAGCATCAGTCTGGGTTAGTTCCATTCAAATCATGCAAGTTAGAGTCCAAAACAAGGGAAAAAATGTTTGGAAAAGTAGATACGACGGAGACGTATCAACTCCCCCAAGCTTAAACCTTTGCTTGTCCTCAAGCAATTCAATTGATAAACTGAAAGCGATAAAGAAAAACTTTTACAAAATCTATTTGCTCTTGTTGTTGTAAATATGTAAAGCCAGCATTTAAGTTTTCAGCAAAGATTATGAACTAACCATATTGACAATAACATTTATGTATCATGTTTACTCATATCAATGGCATAATCAACTAGCGAGAAATAATAATAAATCTCGGATGACAACACTTTCTCAAAACAATCATGATATGATATAACAAGATGGTATCTCACTAGCCCTTTCTGAGACCACAAAACACAAATGCAGAGCACCTTTAAAGATCAAGGACTGACTAGACATTATAATTCATGGTAAAAGAGATCCAGTCAAGACATACTCAATGTAAACTAATGGTAATGAATGCAAATGACAGCGGTGCTCTCCAACTGGTGCTTTTTAAGAAGAGGATGATGACTCAACATAAAAGTAAATAGATAGGTCCTTCGCAGAGGGAAGCAGGTATTTGTAGAGGTGCCAGAGCTCGGTTTTGAAGTAGATATGAATAATATTTTGAGCGGTATACTTTCATTGTCAACATAACAACCAAGAGATGGCGATATCTTCCATGCTACACACATTATAGGCGGTTCCCAAACAGAAAGGTAAAGTTTATACTCCCCCTCCACCAACAAGCATCAATCCATGGCTTGCTCGAAACAACGAGTGCCTCCAACTAACAAGAGTCCCGAGGGAGTTTTATTTGCAGTTATTTTGATTTGATTTACATAAAAGCATGGGACTGGGCATCCCGGTGACCAGCCATTTTCACGTGAGTGAGGAGCGGAGTCCACTCCTCTTGAGAATAACCTGCCTAACATGGAAGATACGGACAGCCCTAGGTGATACATGAGCTATTCCAGCATGCAAAACAGAATGTTTGTTTGAAGGTTTAGAGTTTGGCACATACAAATTTACTTGGAACGGCAGGTAGATACCGTGTATAGGTAGGTATGGTGGAATCATATGGAATAACTTTGGGATTTAAGGAATGGATGCACAAGCAGTATTCCCGCTTAGTATAGGTGAAGGCTAGCAAAAGACTGGGAAGCGACCAGCTAGAGAGCGACAACAGTCATGAACATGCATTAAAATTAATCAACACCGAATGCAAGCATGAATAGGATATAATGCACCATGAACATAAATATCGTAGAGGCTATGTTGATTTTGTTTCAACTACATGCGTGAACATGTGCCAAGTCAAGCCACTCGAATCGTTCAAAAGAGGATACCACCCTATCATACCACATCACAACCGTTATAATAGCATGTTGGCACGCAAGGTAAACCATTATAAGCTCCTAGCTAATTAAGCATGGCATAAGCAACTATAATCTCTAATTGTCATTGCAAACATGTTTATTCATAATAGGTTGAATCGGGTACGATGAACTGATCATATTTACAAAAACAAGAGAGGTTGAGTTCATACCAGCTTTTCTCATCTCAATAAGTTCATCATATAAACATCATTATTGCCTTTCACTTGCACGACTGAATAGTGTGGATAATAATAATAGTGCATGTGCATTGGACTAAGATGGAATCTTCAAGCATTCAATTCAAGACAGAAGACAAGGTAATATGGGATTTTTATCAGATCAACAATAATGCATACAAGAGCCACTCTAACATTTTCATTATGGTCTTCTCCTATCGACCCCCGAAGGAAAGAAAAGAAATAAAACTATTTACACGGGAAAGCTCCCAACAAGCAAAAGAAGAACGAGAAATCTTTTTGAGTTTTCTTTTTAATTACTACTACAAGCATGGAAAGTAAACTAACTAAGAGTTACAACTGACTTTTTTTGTTTTTCTTAAGGTTTATTAAACACACAAGAAGAAAGCATAAAAAAGGAAAATAAACTAGCATGGATGATACAATGAGAAAGTATGGGCACCGACAACTAGCAATGAGTGTGTGAACATGAATGTAATGTCGGTGAGAAATATGTACTCCCCCAAGCTTAGGATTTTGGCCTAAGTTGGTCTATAGCCACGGTTGGCCTGGCGGATATCCAAAGTGAAAGTTGGGGTCGTACTAAGATGCAGTAGCTATTGCCTCATACTCGTCCGCCTCCTCCTGGTTATAACATATATCCCTTTTGCCTGAAAGTCAAAGAAAGCAGGAGCAGGGAGAGCGACGTGATAGGTGCGTCGTCTGAGCATTCCTCTTAACAAACTGATGACGAACCATGGCCTCATAATCCAAATAAATAGGAGGCAACTCAACATCATACCAACGTATGGGTACACCAAGAAAATTAGCTAGACGGGTTGCATAAATTCCACCGAAGAAATCTCCACTAAATCTATTATTATGCAATCTACGGGCAACAATGGCTCCCAAATTATAATGTCTATCTTCTAATACAGCACTCCTGAGAACACTGAGGTCAGGGACACACATGTGACATGCTTCATCCTTACCATTTATGCACCTACCTATGAAGAGAGCAAAATAATGTATAGCAGGAAAATGAATGCTCCCTATGGTAGCTTGGGTTATGTCTCTAGATTCCCCCACAGTTATACTAGCAAGAAAATCTCTAAATTCAGATTTGCGAGGTTCATTAGGACTACCCCATTGTGGAAGTTTGCAAGCAGTGTTAAAATCCTCAAAGTCCATAGTATAAGAATTTTCATAGAGATCAAACAAGACAGTTTGAGATTGCGTGATGATGAAAATTCAAACCTCCTCACAAAGGAATCAGCGAGATAGTGGTACTGGCGGCATTTGTCTGCCTCGAAGCTCGCAAGATCAGCATTACGCACATATGCGTTAAATTCTTCCTTGATTCCTGATCGATCCATAAAGTCCTCTAAAGGCCATTCACAAGCCCGCACTTGAGCTTCCCTCGGTGGTTCTTCGTCGGCATCGCGCATTGCGAGCCTCGGTCCTTGCTTCCTTGAAGGACCACCTTGGTACATTTTCCTAAACATATTTATTCCTCTGAAAAATTTCTGAAATTTTAGTAACTTCAAAATAAAAATGAATCAAACTCAACAATATTGATAGCAACTACTCATATAGGTGCCTAGAGGCAATATCATGCATTAAAACTACTTTTGACAACATAAATTTGACATGCAAGCTCAAGAACAGGGTCACCTAAGCAGCAAAAATATGCAATGAATAAAGCACTAGAACAAAAACTAATTGGACCATTGGAGGAGTCACATACCAAGGAACAATCCCCCAAAGTAGTTTTTTGAATGGAGCTTTGAGCAAGGAGATCGAAAATGGCAGCAAAATGTGTGGTAGCTGGAATAAGTGGACGGGAGCCACCATGGGCCCACGAGGAAGGGGGGCGCGCCCAGGGGGTAGGGCGCGCCCTCCACCCACGTGGCCAGGTGCTTGCTCGCCCTATTGTGTTCTTAGTGCCAGATATTCTCAAATATTCTATAAAAAATCATATTTAAATTTCAAGGCATTTGGAGAACTTTTATTTTCATGGTATTTTTTATTGCATTGATAATTCAGAAAACAAACAGAAAAATACTATTTTTGCTTTATTTCAATCAAAATAACAAAAAGTAAAAAGAGGGTACAGAGAGTTGTGTTTTGTAAATTCATCCATCTCATGCTCATCAAAAGGAATCCACTAACAAGGTTGATCAAGTCTTGTTAACAAACTCATTCCGAATAACATGGAACCGGAGAATTTTCAAATAACACTAGGTTACCTCAACGGGAATATGCACATCCCCAACAATAAAAATATCATATTTCTTCTTGACAGTAGGAAGAGGAAATTCAAAACCTCCAAAAATAATCGATGGAATTTTTCCAATTGATTTTATACTATGAACTTGAGGTTGTTTCCTTGGAAAGTGTACCGTATGCTCATTGCCATTAACATGAAAAGTGACATTGCCTTTGGAGCAATCAATAACAGCCCCCGCGGTATTCAAAAAGGGTCTTCCAATAATAATAGACATACTATCGTCCTCGGGAATGTCAAGAATAACAAAGTCCATTAAAATAATAACGTTTGCAACCACAACAGGCACATCCTCACAAATACCGACAGGTAAAGCAGTTGATTTATCAGCCATTTGCAAAGATATTTCAGTAGGTGTCAACTTATTCAAATAAAGTCTACGATATAAAGAGAGTGGCATAACACTAACACCGGCTCCAAGATCACATAAAGCAGTTTTAACATAGTTTCTTTTAATGGAGCATGGTGTAGTTGGTACTCCGGGATCTCCTAGTTTCTTTGTTATTCCACCCTTAAAAGTATAATTAGCAAGCATGGTGGAAATTTTAGCTTCCGATATCTTTTTTTATTAGTAACAATTTCTTTCATGTACTTAGCATAAGGATTCATTTTGAGCATATCAGTCAAACGCATACGTAAGAAGATAGGTCTAATCATTTCAGCAAAGCGCCCAAATTCCTCATCATCCTTTTTCTTGGATGTTTGGGAGGAAAAGGCACGGGTTTCTGAACCCATGGTTCTCTTTCCTTACCGTGCTTCCTAGCAACAAAGTCTCTCTTATCAAAATGTTGATTCTTTGATTGTGGGTTATCAAGATCAACAGTAGGTTCAATCTCTACTTCATTGTCATTACTAGGTTGAGCATCAACATGAACATCATCATTAACATTATTAATAGGTTCATGCTCATTAACAGATTGTGTTTCAGCATCAGAAATAGAAATAACATTAGGATTCTCAGGTGTGTCAATAACAGGTTCACTAGAAGCATGCAAAGTCCTATCATTTTTCTTTTTCTTCATCTTTGAAGAAGTAGGTGCATCAATAATATTTCTCTGAGAATCTTGCTCAATTCTCTTAGGATGGCCCTTAGGATACAAAGGTTCCTGAGTCATTTTACCACCTCTAGTCATAACTCTAACAGCATTATCATTTTTCTTACTATTCAATTCATTGAGCAAATCATTCTGAGCTTTAAGTACTTGTTCTACTTGAGTGGTAACCATAGAAGCATGTTTACTAATAAGTTTAAGTTCACCTTTAACATTAGCCATATAATCACCCAAGTGTTCAAGCATAATAGCATTGCGTTTTAATTATCTACCAAAATAAGCATTGAAGTTTTCTTGTTTAACCATAAAGTCATCAAACTCATCCAAGCATGGGCTAGCAAACTTAGTAAATGGGATTTCAGCTTTATCATATCTATAGAGAGAATTTACCTTTACTACATGTGTCGGGTTATCAAGACCATGTATTTCTTCAACAGGCGGTAAATTAAGACCATGTATTTCTTCAATAGGAGGTAAATTTTTAACATCTTCAGCTTTAATACCTTCTTCCTTCATAGCTTTCTTTGCCTCTTGCATATCTTCAGAACTGAGAAATAGAATACCCCTGTTCTTCGGAGTTGGCTTAGGAGTTGGTTCAGGAATTGGATTAGGAAGTGTCCAATTATTTTCATTAGTCAACATATTATTCAATAGAATTTCAGCTTCATCTGGTGTTCTTTCCCTGAAAACACAACCAGCAAAACTATCCAGGTGATCTCTAGAAGCATCGGTTAGTCCATTATAAAAGATATCAAGTATTTCATTTTTATTAAGAGGATGATCGGGCAAAGCATTAAGTAATTGGAGAAGGCTCCCCCAAACTTGTGGGAGACTCTCTTCTTCAATTTGCACAAAATTATATATTTCCCTTAAAGCAGCTTGTTTCTTATGAGTGGGAAAATATTTAGCAGAGAAGTAATAAATCATATCCTGGGGACTATGCACACAACCAGGATCAAGAGAATTAAACCATATCTTAGCACTCACCCTTTAATGAGAACAGAAATATCTTAAGGATATAATAGTAACGAGTTTTCACATCATTAGTGAACAAGGTGGCTATATCATTTAATTTAGTAAGATGTGCCACAACAGTTTCAGATTCATAGCCATAGAAAGGATCAGATTCAACTAAAGTAATTATCTCAGGATCAACAGAGAATTCATAATCCTTATCAGTAACAAAGATATGTGAAGTAGCATAAGCAGGATCATATTTCATTCTAGCATTCAAAGTTTTTTGTTTTAGCTTAGCTAATAATTTCTTAAGATCACTCCTATCATTGCAAGCAAGAAAATCTCTAGCAGTTTCTTCATCCATAACATAGCCCTCAGGCACAACAGGTAATTCATATCTACGGGGAGAGTCTTCATCATCACTTTCATCAATATTATCAGTTTCAATAATTTCATTCTCTCTAGCCCTAGCAAGTTGTTCATCAAGAAATTCACCAAGTGGCACAGTAGTATCAAGCATAGAAGTAGTTTCATCATAAGTATCATGCATAGCAGAAGTGGCATCATCAATAACATGCGACATATCAGAATTAATAGCAGAAGTAGGTATAGGTGTCGCAAGCTTACTCAAAACAGAAGGTGAAAAAAGTGCGAAGCTAGATGGCAGTTCCTTACCTCCCCTCGTAGTTGAGGGATAAATTTTTGTTTTTGCGTCTTTCAAGTTCTTCATAATGATAAGCAGATATAAATCCCTAGTGACTCAAAGAATAGAGCTATGGTCCCCGGCAACGGCGCCAGAAAATAGTCTTGATAACCCACAAGTATAGGGGATCGCAATAGTTTTTGAGGGTAGAGTATTCAACCCAAATTTATCGATTCGACACAAGGGGAGCCAAGGAATATTCTCAAGTATTAGCAGTTGAGTTGTCAATTCAACCACACTTGGAAACTTAATATCTGCAGCAAAGTGTTTAGTAGCAAAGTAATATGATAGTAGTGGTAACGGTGTTAAAAGGTAACGGTAGCAAAATATTTTTGGTGCTTTATAATGATGATAATTATAGCAACGGAAAAGTAAATAAGCAAAGAAAAATATATGGAAAGCTCGTAGGCAATGGATCGGTGATAGAGAATTATGCCGGATGCGGTTCATCATGCAACAGTGATAACCTAGGGTGAGCCAGAACTAGCTCCATTTCATCAATGTATTCCGAATATAGTCATACGTGCTTATGGAAATGAACTTGCATGACATCTTTTGTCCTACCTTCCCGTGGCAGCGGGGTCCTATTGGAAACTAAGGGATATTAAGGCCTCCTTTTCATAGAGTACCGGAACAAAGCATTGGCACATACTGAATACATGGACTCCTCAAACTACGGTCATCACCGGTAAGTATCCTGATTATTGTCACTTCGGGGTTAACGGATCATAACACATAATAGGTGACTATAGACTTGCAAGATAGGATCTAGAACTCTCATATATTGATGAAAACATAATAGGTTCAGATCTCAAATCATGGCACTCGGGCCCTAGTGACAAGCGTTAAGCATAGCAAAATCATAGCAACATCAATCTCAGAACATAGTGGATACTAGGGATGGAACCCTAACAAAACTAACTCGATTACATGATAAATCTCATCCAACCCATCACCGTCCAGCAAGCCTATGATGGAATTACTCAAGCACGACGGTGAGCATCATGAAATTGGTGATGGAGGAAGGTTGATGATGACGATGGCGACGGATTCCCCTCTCCAGAGCCCCGAACGGACTCCAGATCAGCCCTGCCGAGAGAGTTTAGGGCTTGGCGGCGGCTCCGTATCGTAAAACGCGATGAATCCTTCTCCTCTAGTTTTTTCTCCCCGAAAGTGAATATATGGAGTCCAGGTTGAGGTTTGTGGAGCATCTGGGGGCCCACAAGGCAGGGGGCGCGCCCCCCACCCTCGTGGATAGGTGGCACACCCCCTAACGTGGATCTTCCTTCCAATCTTCATTATATGTTCCAGAATAATGCTCCGTTGATTTTCAGGTCATTCCGAGAACTTTTATTTCTGCACAAAAATAACACCATAGCAATTCTGCTGAAAACAGCGCCAGTCCGGGTTACTTCCATTCAAATCATGCAAGTTAAAGTCCAAAACAAGGGCAAAAGTATTTGGAAAAGTAGATACGACGGAGACGTATCACTATGCCAACCCAACAAACACCTTCGGAGATACATGTAGAGCATCTTTATAATCACCCAGTTACGTTGTGACGTTTGATAGCACAGAAGGTATTCCTCCGGTATTTGGGAGTTGCATAATCTCATAGTCAAAGGAATATGTATAAGTCAAGCAGTAGCAATAAAACTTAACGATCATTATGCTAAGAAAATGGATGGGCCTTGTCCATCACATCATTCTCCTAATGATGTGATCACGTTCATCAAATGACAACACATGTCTATGGTTAGGAAACTTAACCATCTTTGATCAACGAGCTAGTCTAGTAGAGGCATACTAGGGACACTGTGTTTTGTCTATGTATCCACACATGTATCAAGTTTCTGGTTAATAAAATTCTAGCATGAATAATAAACTTTTATCATGATATAAGGAAATATAAATAACAACTTTATTATTGCCTCTAGGGCATACTTCCTTTAAAATTAGCTCTGGACGTGAAGCGCTACCAGATTGTGAAGGTTGCAAGCTTGCAGCCAAGTAGAGGGGTCGTGCTTTTGGTCTTTGGTTCGAGGGACTTGTTCATCGACGGTTCGAGGGACTCCAAGTGCGATCTACACCGACACGTTCTTCTTCCGCTGCAACTCGGTGATGATAACGATCGTGATCCCAATCCATTATGCATCTTGATCTTGGGTGTACGTAGGCGTGATTTTTTTCATTTCTGCTACATTTCCCAACAATCAGAACCCCATATCCGGATCAGGATGCTGCCCCACTAAGAGAGAGGGCACGTCCAAGATACCCGTCACAACACCTCCTGTTGGCCACACAACCCGAGAGGGAGGCCACCACCATCGCAATGATGCCTGTCGACAAGCAACCATGCATACCGCCATTTTGGTCCACCGCTCCGGCGTCCCTGTCGTGAGATACCGTGTGCCGCCCACATCACAACACACTCAACCATAGTCAAAAGAGCGACACTACTCCATCTACTCCTAGCCCGGCATCAGTCCCCGAGTCTGGGTAGCTATGCGCCTCCACCGTAGGAGGAACCCACTCCTGCGTCCCCAATCAATACTCAATGGACTGGGGGGACACGACTCCGAGATTGTCGATGGCTAGCGGCGAGCTAGGTGAGCTCACACGGCTCCATGTCCATGGTCACCAGTGGTGATCCACACACCAGCACAATGCTGACATGACCACCACCACCGAGCACCACCCGGACCGCGCCTACCCCACCTACTCGGAGAAAAATATCTGACCCATCTTGGGCCTAAAGCTAGCCCACCTAAGCATGAGCCCCACGTCGCCATCATCCCCATCATGTGAGCAACTCACCCGTTGCCAGATCCGACCCAGGAGAAGGCATGGCACTACCACCACCCGCACCCCGCCACCGACCACAAACCGCCTTAGCCAAAGCAACCACGGTCGCATCGGCGACCCAAGCCATCACCTACGGCCATCGCCGGACCTTCACATCACCAATAGAGCACTGGGCCACAACCATCCAGCAATGACACCCTTCCTTGCCAAGGACAGAGGGAACGGAGAAGACCCAGCGTGGTGCAGGAGATGACAACCATGCACAAGGACAAGTTCCCCGGTGGCCATCCACACATGATCAGCCGCAGCTGGAGGGCAACCGACGCCACCCCGCTAGATCTGGCAATCCAGATCTAGGTGAGGCTCGCCAAGGGCACCAGGTGCCCAGGTGAGGCACGACAGTAGCCGCAACCGCGAGACGCCCTCCAGCCAAGCCCGCACCGCATCCCGTCCCTTCAACCATCGACGAAGACCTCCCGCTTCCCGCACCGAGCCCAGTATTGTGGTGAAGAGGACACCAGCGCGCGCGCCACCACACACCCAGGCACCCGCGCACGGCCACCACTCGCCTGAATGCGTGTGTCACCGTCGCAATGCCCCACATCAGTGCCGTGTCCCCGACAGGCAACCACAGCCCACACTGTTGATCCCCACTGACAGCGGCACAACGGCATTGTGAAGTCACAAAACATGGGCCCACATCTTACATCATCTAGTCCAACTTTAGTTGTTGTACCAACCAAGTGGGAGAGAAGCGGGCCATCATATGCAGCCGCCAATTCCTCCTTGGTTTTTGGGTGAGATATGGGGCTCAAACACTTAGGAGAACCTTTAATCGGTCAATCTCCACATGTTTAAGCAAAGCTAGCCAAATGGGTTTGAAGGAAATATGCCCTAGAGGCAATAATAAAGTTGTTATTTATATTTCCTTAAATCATGATAAATGTTTATTATTCATGCTAGAATTGTATTAACCGGAAACTTAGTACATGTGTGAATACATAGCCAAACAGAGTGTCCCTAGTATGACTCTACTTGAATAGCTCGTTAATGAAAGATGGTTAAGTTTCCTGACCATAGACATGTGTTATCATTTGATGAATGGGATCACATCATTAGGAGAATGATGTGATGGACAAGACTCATCCGTTAGCTTAGCAAATGATCGTTTAGTTTTATTGCTATTGCTTTCTTCATGACTTATACATATTCCTCTTACTATGAGATTATGCAACTCCCGAATACTGGAGGAACACCTTGTGTTCTATCAAACGTCACAATGTAACTAGATGATTATAAAGATGCTCTACAGGTGTCTCCGAAGGTGTTCGTTGAGTTGGCATAGATCAAGATTAGGATTTGTCACTCCGTGCATCGGAGAGGTATCTCTGGGCCCTCCCGGTAATGCACATCACTATAAGCCTTGCAAGTAATGTGACTAATGAGTTAGTTGTGGGAAAATGCATTACGGAACGAGTAAAGAGACTTGCCGGTAATGAGATTGAACTAGGTATGAAGATACCGATGATCAAATCTCGGGCAGGTAACATACCGATGACAAAGGGAATGACGTATGTTGTTATGCGGTTTGACCGATAAAGATCTTCATAGAATATGTAGGACCAAATATGAGCATCTATGTTCCTCTATTGGTTGTTGACCGGAGATGTGTCTCAGTCATGTCTACATAGTTCTCGAACCCGTAGGGTCTGCACGCTTAACGTTCGATGACAATTTGTATTATGAGTTATGTGTTTTGGTGACTGTCATGGGTTTGTCACGACAGATGTCCTTGTGAAAGGACTTAGTCGTGGAGCCATCGCTATGGGTTAGCTCAAAGGGATTAAACCAGACAAGGGGACACGGGGAGTTTTATACTAGTTCGGCCCCTTCAAGGAAGGTAAAAGCCTACGTCTAGTTGTGATTGGTATTGCTAGGGTTTCGAAGGCCAGGGAGCGAATCCGCTTTGTCTGGCTCTCGAGTTGTTGTTTGTCCCTAAAATGCTATCGAGTCGTCCCTTTATATACATAGGTTGACGCCCGCCGGGCTACAGTGTCCCGAAGCCGGATCATAAATGTGTCCGGTTCGATCTCTATCCTTCCTATCTTACAATACAAGTTACATGACTAGGTCAGTTTACATTTACAGGCTTTAACCCGCCTTTGGGCCTTGGGCCTTCGTGAAGCGCCATCATCCTTGCATCTTCATGGGATTCTAATCTTCAAGGAGTTAACCCGGCTACACCTGGCCGGTTTACATCCAGTAGTAATATTCCCAACATTAGGATCCAGATTGGTTTGAACTTGTTCATGTCAATCTTTCATACTTAGAAAAATTCCTCCCTCATATCTTCACCTTGATCTTGTAAACCGCCGTGACGTCATACTTCAAGATTATGATAAACCGCCCTGATGTCATCCATCCATTGATGTCGAAGATTACCTTCATTTAATGTGTATTCAGTCACCGAGGCGACACACTTATTAACTTATCCATTTTTGGGCTCCTCGATTCCCGCACTTGCTGTTTCATCGCTTCGCCTTATAAATAGGGGCAGAGGACCCCTTTATTTTCTTTCCGTTCTCCTTTCCTCCCTTCTTCTTCCTCGTGACGTCTTCACACCTGAGCGCCGACGTCATCGCCAAGCCTCGCCTCTGCTTCACTGTCGGCTGCTGGATCGACCCGTTCGCACCAGAGCTCTGCAGCACACCTCCGCTGCTCCCGCGGTCGCAGTAAGTCCCCCCTTCCTTTCTAGATCCATTAGGGTTTCCCTGCTCTTCGCGGTTCTTGCAGTTCATCGGAGCTTTTGGTGCTATTCTTCCTTGGCCTGTACATGAATGCTTCACACTTATCGTATCCCTTGCCGTGGCTAATCTTCTGTTACCACCATAAATCCTTATGCGCAAAAGCTGATGTAGTCCTTCATAAACTATTTCGGGTCTTACCCTTTTTAGGTTAAAATATTTTTGCTTTTCTGTCTTACCTTAGATCCGAAATTTTCATATGTCTCTGTGAAATCTGTTTCTCCTCACGCCAACCTAGGCGGTTTAACTTTGCATAATCAATCTGTACCATTAGCCCTCTGATAAACCGGAGGAGCCCTTTACCTTTACAGTTATACTCCGGTTTAACAGTGTCTGAGTACCCCTGTCCTTGTATTACCTTTTTTCCCTTATTGCATTGGTCTCCGGTTTATGCCATTTCGCATATCAGTATGTTTCTTACTCCATTGTATCTTTCATATCATCATGCGTGATTTATAAACTGGCCTTTCATTTTCATCTTGTTCATTTCACGATGGCCAAACAATTCACTGCTTGCAACTTGGCTCGTTCTCGGGTTACTGAAACTCAGCTGAATGAGATGGTTAGCATCGGCTCCTTGCCTAAGAAAACTGAAATTAAATGGCGAGTTCCAGGAACAGAAAATCCTCCGACCCCAAGGCAGGGTGAGGTGGTGGTCTTTGTTGACCACATAAGCTGTGGCTTCAAACCGCCAGGATCAAAGTTTTACCGGGATGTGCTAGCCAATTTCCAACTCCATCCCCAAGATATTGGGCCAAATTCAGTATCCAACCTACGCAACTTTCAGGTCTTCTGTGAAGCATACCTACAGGAAGAACCTACTACAGAACTGTTCCGGGATTTCTTTCACTTAAACTGGCGCACAGAGTTTGTAAATGGCCCGAACACAGAACTTGGTGGTGTCTCGATTCAAAAGTGGAAAGAAGTTGAGTTTCCTCATGCGAAACATCACAGCCACCCAAAGGAATGGAACCAAACTTTGTTTTATTGCAGAGACACTTCGCCTGAAGATGAAAATCCCCTTCCAGGTTTTCGTGATCACCGGCTTTCTAATACCCATCCGATGCCGCAACGCTTGAGCTCCACCGAAAGAGCGAAATATGCCCCTCAACTCGCCAAACACCGGGCCTTTATGGCCAATAGTTTAACAGGTGTGGATTTCATGCGCTGTTCGATATCTTGGAGCATCTTGCCTCTAAGCCGGCGTCCCGGTTTAATGTGTGAGTATACCGGTGAGGTTGACGACCCTCAACGCCATTGCAACCTTCAACTATCTGATGAAGAAGTCACTGAAGGTGTAAAGAAGATCCTAAATGAATCGGAACTAATCTGTAGCCAAACCGGTTTGAGTCCCTTCTATGCCAAGAACAAACCACCTGTTGTAAGCATTATACTTCCTTTTTATCTCTAATATTTTCATTTTGTGCAACCTGTAGTCCTTCTTCTGTGTATGTATGTATAGGGTGATGACCCCTTCTAGAAACGGAAAACCGTAGAAAAAACGGTAAAACCAACTGTGGACAAAGCGGTCAAACCATATCGCCCCAAAACCAAAGCCGTCAAACGGACGTCAAAACGGACAACGGCTGACCGGATCAACATGGAACTTGATGACGACACTGATGATCCGGAAGTTGAGGTAGAACTTGACTCACTTGGCTCTCTTTTCATGCATCTCGTTAACAATGATATTCCTCAGGAGGACGTAGAAGGCAGTCAAGCTGATGATGTAGAGGTAATTACCCTTTCCTCCGGTTCATACTCTATGGCAATACAAAAAACCCGCCAAGCAGTCCGGAAAGTAAGCTTTTCTCATCCTCTTTCTCACTTGGATCCAAAATTTATTTTGAAGACTCAGCAGCATGAAGCTCGCCGGACAACCCGGTACAGTGGCCAACAGGTCACTTCAGCCGGTTTACCTGACACCCCAGTTCGGAAGCGCCGGTCTGAGGTCTCCCCTTCTCCTGTCCATTCTTACCCCAAGGCAGGTTATTTCAGACAACCTCTTAATCCATCCGATTCAAATAATCAGGTGACACCTCCCTCATCATCTGGCGAGTCAACAACAACTCAACTCCCTCCTCTGAAAACTGTGGCCAAGTAAGTTGTAAAACCTTTTACTCCAATGCATCATAGAACTTTGAATAAGATATTAATCCTTTTATGTTTTTGTTTGCAGGGCCAAAGCCAGACCCAGCAAGAAAGCCCGGGTCACCAATCTGCCCGAAGACCCGGCCACTTTTGAAGAACCCAGAGGTGACCCAGAACAAACTTGTGAATCGGAGGGCCTTCATCCTGAAGCCGCCTCTAGTGAACCGCCCCTTTAGGGCGAAAATACTGATGAACCAACTGACCCTGAACCAGATGCACCTGACATTGAACCGGCAGAGCCAAACCGAGCTAGTCCTGTGAGAAATGTTGATACTCAATTGTCCCCAGCGAAACATACTGAAGGTCAAGGAGACGATGTTATCATTACTGGAATGGGCCATAGCTCTCTTGGCCATCCCGTCATCTTGGCTCAACATAGTGCCAAAGAAGAGCAAGCTGCTAAGGAAAAAGGCAAGTGGAGCAGCGATTTATCAACTTATGCTCATTTCAACGCTGAAGAGCTTCACTTCGGCTTCTTGAACCGTCTGCACTAAAACCGGGACTATGAAGCCGGTTTGGTGAACTTGATGAAAGAGCGATATGAGGTAAATTCGTCTCCCTTTGTTTATTGATTCATAGCTGAGACAGTAGCCCAAGTAGCCCCCAAGGGTCGTTTTATGATGTTAATCATAAACCGGGTCTTTGTAACGAAGACTCATCTTTAACAATTAGATACCCTTGTGTAGCATATCCCCCAAAGGCCGGTTTAACTGGGCGAGTTAATCCGGGTTTTAATCCATGCATCCACTTTAGAACAGACGCACATTAGCCCCCAAGTGTCCAGGATAATGCTTGTATTATTCTGGAGACTTGTATAAAATGCAGCACTTTAGAACGAACAGGCATTAGCCCGCAAGTATGAAGTGCATAACTTGTTATACGCTTTGTACTTCTAACATATACAACTTGTTGCTTAATATACCTTCAACGTTGCAGGCTGAACTGAGAAGCAAAGATGCTCGAAACTCTGACTTACAAGAGAATGTGAAGTCTCAACAGGTAGAGGCTACAAAAGCCAAAGAGGAGCTGACCCAAGCCCTGGCCGTAATGGAGAGGCTGAAGGAATCTTTTAACAAGGATCGGGCAAACTGGGAAACCGAAAAATCCGGTTTAACCAAAAGAGTGGAAGACGCCGAGGCAGCCCTGAAACTAGTTGTAGATGAACTAGCTGGTTTGAAGCGGCAAATCAATGCTATGACTTCTGCTATCTTTGGTAAGTGTCTGATTATGTATTTTGCGCAAGTCAATGAACCTTATCACTGACCAGCACATTGAAAAAATCTTTGGCCTGTACTCGGATCGCTCATCTTGGTACAGATATGCGGATGAAGCTCAAAGTGGCATATACATTGGTTGAACAGCTGTACTCTGGGTCTCAGCGAGCTATTTGCACATCATCTTACAACAAACCGGCCCCAACTTTGATTAAAGAAACACTTGAGAAGTTGGCCATGTTACCAGCCTGTATCACCGAATTGAAGAGGGCAGCTGCCAGGTCCGGAGCTTTAACCGCACTTATTCGAGCCAAGGCCTGGATTCCAGACCTTGAAGCTGATGATATCATTAAAGGATAGCCAGGTGTGAAGGAAGATGGTTCAAACTTTGATAATGATGACCTCCGGCGGCTGACTAAACAGATGCGGCCAGTAGCCAGCAAACTGGCCGATGATACAGACTTGTCCCATTTTCAACGGGTTTATGATGCTGAAGGGAAAAGACAGCCGACCAACATCCATGAAGTTGAAGAACTTGTGCCTCCGATTGGTAAGCACACTTATGCTCCTGATATTAACCTCTCCAATCTTATCCATGAGGAAGCAGTATTTCAAGCTTTAACTGGAATCGATTGGTCGACGGTTGATTTCCAGCGTCTGGGGAGGGATGAATAAGGGCCCACACCAACTGACCCTCAACCATCAAACCGTTCAGACGAAGCGTCCTAAACCGGTCGCCGGTTTACTGGCCACTGTGTGCCGATCTTGTGAAAAACAATTATGCCATTGGAGCCGCTTTGAAAGCTTCTTGTAATAGGATAGCCAAAACTCTGTTATTTGCCATGCCATCGAGCATGTTTTATAATGCCTCATGACAACTTGTGCCACCTTTTGGGATATTTTATGCATAACCCATGATGAACTGTGTTCCTGGGTTCAACAACTTAGAAGTGTCTAGCAGTTTACCGCTAAACGGGTCATTATGTCCAGGAAGTGTACAGTACTGTAACACCCCGGATGTGTTTTACCCAATGTGTACTCCAACTCTTGACGTTTCCGGCGTTAAGTTATTTTATTTTCTCGGGTTCGGGTTTTTGTCTCCGTGTGTTGTTGTCGCTGTCATGCATCTCATATCATGTCATCATGTGCATTCCATTTGCATACGTGTTCATCTCATGCATTCGAGCATTTTCCCCGTTGTCCGTTTTGCATTCCGGCGCTTCGTTCTCCTCCGGTGGTCATTTCTACCTTTCGTTCATGTGTGGGGATTAAACATTTCCAGATTGGACCGAGACTTGCCAAGCGGCCTTGGTTTACTACCGGTAGACCGCCTGTCAAGTCTCCTACCATTTGGACTTCGTTTGATTCTCCAACGTTAACCGAGGGACCGAAAAGGCCTTGTGTGTGTTGCAGCCCAACACCCCTCAAAGTTGGCCCAAAACCCACCAAAACCCTCTCCATCATCTAGAGTGTTCTATCACGATCGCGTGGCCGAAAACCGCACCTCATTTGGACTCTCCTAGCTCCTCCTATGCCTATATTTAGCCCCTTCCCGAAAATCCCGGATCTCCTCTACCCCAAAACCCTAGCCCCGCTCCATTCGCGTGCCGGACGTCCCGCGCCGCCGCCCCTCAGCCACTAGCGAGCCGCCACATGGCCTCGTCCCCGCCGCCACCGCGAAGACCCGCCGGCCCTCTCCCCGCGCCAGCCGGGCTAGAGGACGCGCGCCGCCCGCGCCTTCCTTCTTCGCCGCGCAGCCCGCCTCCTCCTCGCCGGCGCCGGCTGCCGCCGCCCCACTCCGCCACGCTCCTCACCGGACGTCGCCCGCGCCACCACGTCGCCTCGTCGCCGGGAGCAATTCCGATGAGCTCCGCCGACCTCCTCCACCGCCTCGGCTCCCTACTCCTTCCTCCGGCCACCTCGGCTTCTTCTCCAGCGAACAGCTCCGGCGACCTCGGGAGACGTGCCAGATCTGAGATCTAAACTCGTGGTTGACTTTTTGTCCTGAAACCCTAGTTCATATGCTCATGTTCATAGCATCGTAACTTTTCATCCGTAGCTCCGTTTTGGGCATATAGCATATCAAAATGTTCGCCTCAAAGAGTACATCATTTCATCTCATTGCATCATTTTCATTTGGGTTCATCTTGATGCCCGAAATGCTGTTGGAAGAGTGCTACTTGAGATAATTGTCAGATCTGCTGCTCCATTTAGCTATTTGTCATTTTTGCCATGATTATTGTATGCATGATATGCCCCTGAGCTCTACATATGTTTTGTTAAGGGTTTTGCCATCTTTCCAGAGGTGCAACCCATGTATTTTTGTGATGTGTGTGGTGACTAGCACAAGCTTGCAAAGTGAGGCACTTGGTAATGCTGATTTCACGGACTTAGCATTTCCACAAAGTCCTTGAGCTGTTTATCTCAATATGCCATATGTTCATGTTGTTTCCTAGTGATCCATGCCTCTTTTGAGGATGATCAGTAAGGATGTTTTGTTAATCTTGTAGTGATCTATCCATCCATGTCTTTGTTTGAAATTATGGAGCACCCTTGCTTGAGCCAATCGAGCTCTACTTTTGCTATTTCGTGAATCTAGGCAAATTGTCCACTTGTTAGCAATTTTACCGAGGATGTTGTAGTTGATCCGTGCATGCTATGGTATTTTTCTTGCCATGTCTAGCTTGCATTTTGTGTATTCTTGATGGGTGTATGCTTATATTATCATGACATGCTCTGTAGTGAGTGCATCGAGCTCGTAAACATGCCTACTTGATATCTGTTTCAGTATGCTCCAGTTTTCACTAAGTCTGTTGTCACATCCCTGGTCCTGTTATGCACTAGGCTAGACCCTCATGTGAGCATCATGTTTTAATTCAAATGAAATTTGAATTGAGGAATTTTCAAAAGCCTCAGAAGACCTATAAAAATAACCAACATTTAAATCTCTTCAAATGAGTCCAAAGAAATGTTCCTGTTACTCTGTGAAAATATTGGTAAGAGGTAAAATTCAAACCAATATTTTTGGAATCACATAATTATTTATTTTTGGGCCTTTGACTTAAACCAATGACATATTTGAGTTGAATTTATTTCTATTATATAAGAAATAAAGTTCAAATATTTTTGTAAGTTGCCTGTGACCTTGGACTAGTTCCTGAGCTCACATCCAATTTACAGAAAGTTTTAGAAAAATGATTTGATATTTTAAATCAAATCAAAACCAATTGCAAAAAATAGAAAACAAAACAAAAATAGAAAACGGAGAGAGAGAGAGAGAGGAAACTACCTGGGCCGCTTACCTGTCCAGCTTGGCGGCCCAGTTGGCCAGCCCAGCCCACCAGGCGCCCCCCCTGTCGCCTTCCTCCTCGCGCCAGTAGGCACAGGCGCGTGGCCGACACACGCCGGTGCACGCCCCGGCCACCTCCTGCTTGCCGCTCCACCTCGACGCTCTGGACGCCTCCCCCGAGCGCCACGCACCCCCCCTGACCCCTCTCTCCCTCGCCCGTGGCCTCTCCCCTTCCCTGGCTCTCTCCCGAGCGGAGATCGTCGCCGCTGCTCGCCGTAGCCACGCCTACCGTGCTCCCCTCGCCTCCCCGTGTCGCCTGAAAGCTCTGCCACCATCCATTACACCTCCTAGAGCAAGCCCCGAGTGCCGGACGCCCCAAGACGACCGCCTCGACTCCGTCTTCAAGCTTCGGTCGCCGGCGATCGCCCTCGACGATTCGTCATCCTCAGCACGCCCCCGGCTACCCCGAGCATCGCTTCGTGATCTACGTGAGCCCTGCCGTCTTTCCCCTCTCTTCTCGCTGGAGAACGCACCCTCTAGCCGCCCTAATCACCGGAGCCGATTGCTCCTCGCCGCCGGCCATGGCGCCGCCGTGGCCGGGGCCACCCCAGCTTGCGCCCGAGCATGTTACCAAGTTCGCCGCCCTCCCAGGAGCCAGCAGCGCCCTTCCGTTTCCCCTCTAGTGCACCGCAGTGCCGTGTTCGACCTCGGCCGAACTCCGGCGGCCACCTAGATCGTCGCCGGCGCCGATTCCGGCCACCCCGACCCCAGCTAACTCCACCAAGAGCTTCGGCTCGTTCCCAGCTCCACCTAGATGCCCTCCGCGGCCCATTTGGTCGTCGGAGTGGCCAAAACCACTCTCGCCGCCGCGTCGGGCTCGCCGGCGGCTAAACGCCGGTGTAGCCGATGTTGACCTTGACCACGGGTGGGCCCTGGTTGACTCTCCTGAGTAAATGACAGGTGGGGCCCAGCCCTGTTAACTATTTAGGATTAGTTTAAATTAATTTTAGTTTAACTAATTACACTGACACGCGGGACCCACTGTCAGGTTTGACCCGGACCGTGTCCCGTTGACCCACTGATGTCACACTGACGTCAGGCTGACGCAGTAATTGATTTTCTGGATTTATTTTAATTCAGGAAATTCCAGAAAATAGTATAAACTTCTAAAATTCATAGAAATTCAACCGTAACTCCAAATTAAATAATTTATATATGAAAAATGATCAGAAAAATATGAAGAATCTGTTTATGCCATGATAATGCATGTTTGAACAAGTTAACCTCACTTAATAGGATGAATCATGATTAGGGTAATTTGTGAAAGAACATTTGGAGTTGGAGTTTAACCTTGTTTGAATTCCACTTCAATTAATTTGGCTTACAGCTGCATTAGCTCAAAACACCAGCATATTGCCATGTCATTATCATGCATCATATTGTTGCATCGCATTGATTGTGTTCTTTCTTGTTTGCCGGTAATTGGCCCCTCTCAGTAGACGACGTTCCGACGATTGTTCGATGACACCGATGAAGAACTATATTATCTTCAGAAGTGCCAGGCAAGCAAAAACCCCTTGTTCATTCCGATACAATCCTACTCTCTCGCCCTGCTCTCTTTTACTGCATTAGGACAACAACGAGTCATTTGTTACTTGCCGCGGTAGCTGAACCCCTTTATCCTCTGCATGACCTGTCATTGCCACAGTAAATAGATGAAACCCACTAGTATGAGTAGGAGTTGTTTGAGCCCTGTTGTGCCTACTCATTCATGTTTGCTTGTCATGCCTGCTACTGCTTAGAGTTGAGTCAGGTCTGATTCATCGGGGATGAATCAGAGGTGTGTGAACATGTCCTGCTATGTGTGAGCTAAGTGTGTGAACACGATTTGGTAAAAGGTAACGGTGAGAGGCCATGTAGGAGTACATGGTGGGTTGTCTCATTGAAGCCGTCCTCAGGAACTGAGTTCTGTGTTTGTGATCCATGATTCAGCTACTACCATGCATTGGGCCCGAAACCAATGGACCCTCTCGGCTTCTTATTCACCCTAGTTCTCTGTCCAGGAGTTGCAAGTAGTTTCTGGTGTTTGTAGCCTACTGGAGGCCGTGGACAGCGCTGACCGTAGGGGTGGGCTGTGATGCGGTAGGTACGTGGCCGGGAATACCGGGCACCCGTTAGGTGTCACGGAACCCTGTACACATCGTTCGGGGCCGTATGGGAAACCTCGGCCGGACTCCCTGCGGATGGAACTGGATAGGCGATAAACCTGGATTGGAGACTTAGGTGATTAGGTAGGTCGTGGCCGACACCCACGTTGGGCTTCCGCTTGAAGGTTGCCGAGTACATGTCGTGTAAACGGCGATAAGTGGTGAGAGCGTGTATGAAGAAGTACACCCCTGCAGGGTTAACATCATCTATTCGAATAGCCGTGTCCGCGGAAAAGGACTTCTGGGTTACCTATAACACTTCATAGACAAGTGAAAGTGGATACTTTAAAATACGCAAGATAAGCGTGAGTGCTATGGATGGTGTTCTCGTAGGGAGACGGGAGCGGATCCATAGTGGTGTATTGATATGGTGAATATGTGGACTCGTGTGCGCCACCTCAAAGAGTTGCTTGCAGTCGTAGTTCAGGATAGCCACCGAGTCAAAGCTGGCTTGCTGCAGTTAAACCCCACCATCCCCTTGTTGATAATGATGCATATGTAGTTAGTTCTGATGTAAGTCTTGCTGGGTACATTTGTACTCACGTTTGCCTATTTTATGTTTTTGCAGAGAGACGTCAGTCTCGCTAGTAGTTCCGCGTGGTCTTCGATGTTTAGCTTGATACCTCAGCTACGATCTTGTGCCCTCGGCAGGATCTGGTAGATAGTCAGGCTTCTCAGCCTCTTTCATTTGCAGATGTCTGTACTCAGACATATTAGCTTCCGCTTGTGTTTTGATCTGTATGCTCTGAATGTTGGGTCATGAGACCCCTGTTTGTAATATCTCGCTCCTCGGAGCCTATTGAATAAATACTTGAGTCGTAGAGTCATGTTGTGATGCCATGTTGTATTTGCACATATCGAGCATATTGTGTGTATGTTATTGAAATGCTTGGTATGTGTGGGATCTGACTATCTAGTTGTTTATCTTTAGTAGCCTCTCTTACCGGGAAATGTCTCCTAGTGTTTCCACCGAGCCATGGTAGCTTGCTACTGCTCCGGAACACTTAGGCTGGCCGGCATGTGTCCTTCTTCATTCCTGTGTCTGTCCCTTCGGGGAAATGTCACGCGATGAATACCGGAGTCCTGTTAGCCCGCTACAGCCCGGTTCACCGGAGTCCTGCTAGCCCAGTGCTATAGCCTGGATTCACCCGCTGATGACCGACACGTTCGATGCTGGGTCATGGATGCCTGTCCCTGTAAGTTTGTGCCACTTTGGGTTTACGACTAGCCATGTCAGCCCAGGCTCCTTATCATATGGATGCTAGCGACACTATCATATACGTGTGCCAAAAGGCGCAAACGGTCCCGGAAAAAGGTAAGGCGACACCCGTTGGAATACCGTGCGTGAGGCCGCAAAGTGATATGAGGTGTTACATGCTAGATCGATGTGGCATTGAGTCGGGGTCCTGACAGCTTTGGTATCAGAGCTTGACTGCCTGTAGGATTTCCAAGCCAAACTGGTCGAAGTTATGTCTAGAAATGCTTTAGTTATGTAAGGGAATTGATTGTGGGATGGGAACGTAAGGCTCTTTTTACTCCTTATACCTTATGGCCTTCTGATCTGAGTCATCCTCTTCTCTTCTAAGGGGATTAAGAACTAGGCCTTCTCATCTATCTATCAGGATGACGTGTTACTAATCCGTAGACTTATAGGATTGTTGGATTCAAGCCTCAGTTCAGTTTATACTACTTCCGTTTGTTAACTGTTGATCTCAAAACCTTGATATTGTACTTCTGAGTGGCTATGCCCCCATTTTGTAGGAGGTCTTATATCTTTTGAGCATTTACAGCCGTTATGCTGTCCGAGTCATCCCAGGTTTCTAAACAATCTGATGCACTTGCAAATCCTTTCCCCCTGGGTTTTATGTTCCTTTGGGCCAGGGTAATCACATAATCGCTGAGTTGAGGTATTATATTGCCTCGACATATATGTTGGAATTATTATTATGACCCTAGGTGTCCTAGGGGATCATCTAGTGATCTATCCATGATCTATGTTCCAGTGTGATGACTCTGGCCTTTATTCCTGAAAGCATCCCGTGATGCCATCTAGTTAGTAGGTATTCCACTCCTTGGGTTTTGAACCCGAGATTCACCCTACTTACCTCATGTTGATAGCGTTGCTAGTTCCTTTAGGAAATTAGTAACCTTTACATTAGTCCTCGAGGTCCGTGGTATTTCCTTCTTCCAAATACTATGAACCACTTATGGCAGAAGTTTGTTGGATCAAATGATCACAACAGGAGTGCCCTCGATGAGTTCTCCATTTTATATTGTGACTCTGCCAGTTCTACCTTCCGCATGGATTATCTGGAAGAAATTTGTTGAACTTGGTTCGACATACTAATCTATGCATCCACAACTCAGAAAATCTTATGTTCCTTTGAGTTGTCCCCCTTTAGTTGTATACTGACCTTCGTCTATCAATTGATAGTCAGGAGTAATTGTGCATTCGTGTTATCGATGCCTATTACTCTTGTGGTCCGTCAAGCCATTCTATTCTGGAATGACTAGGAGAAACAAACTCCAGTACCTTGTCCATTTCCAGGATTGGGTCAAAGCAGTCGTACTCCGCAGATCAAATTGCTAATCTAGCTTTTGCTATGTTCTACCTTGGAGTATTATTATCTTTATATTAAGAATATCATGGGAATTGCACACCATCCTATGAACTCTTGATACAGTGATACTTCTTATCATCATTATTCATTCCTCGGTTCCCGTGTTGTTGCAACCGGAATGCCGACAAGTGAACCGTGATGTGTGAAATCAATACTCCTAACAACCTTGTTGCTTGGTAGCTAAAGGACAATAATTTCATTCTTAGCATGTTGGTTCTTGAATCATCATTCTAAGATAGATTGTGCTACCTAGTCCTTACTTCCGGTGCACTCTTCGATCAATGAGTCAGGATTGTGCCAATCCCTCGCTCTTGTGATCATATCGTCTTGCCCTGAAAAGCAAGATTGTTCTCGAGCTTAGTAACATATCGGTGGTTCGTGATTTTCCGAATATCTTCTCGGAAGTATTACCAGGTTGTCACCTGGCCGCTATGTTGAGTTCGTGACCAAGTTGGTTTTCTTATAAATCACTCCTTCTCCAAGAATCTGTGTTGGATATTCCTGAGCTAGTTGGTTGAGCTAGACAACAACTTGGAGAGTTGGGAGATAAAAGCTTGTCTGACTTAGTTCATGTTAAGGGATATCTTCTTGTGTGTGTGTGTGTGTTGAGGATAGATGATATCTTTATTGGTTGATCCTCGTGATCAATTGTTGGATCTATTATCTTACCCAAACCTTTGATTTGAGTATGGGCTATCGTCAAATCAAATCAGAACCAACGATATTCGTAATGTTGTCTTACTCGTGGTTGTTCCTCGAGCATACACCATTATATCTTTCGGGTCTGACCAATGCTATTACCTTGTTCACATAATTGTGGAAATCCACTAATATGGAAACCTGGATGAGTTGTTGTTGAGCCCATTGACAACATCCTTATCTCCTCCATAATTTTGTTGAACATTAAGCTAGCGTTGGAAACTTGTGTAAGCATTATCTTCATGACTCGTTCGTGAAGCATATGTTTGGACAAAAGAAGTGAGTCCCTCTAATTCATGTGCACTTGATGCAAGTTGCCGCCATGAATTTGAGAAGGCTTGTTTTACCTCCTTTGGAATCATCCCAAGTCAGTCATGCACGTGCGAAGAATTCTGTGGTCCGTTAGACTGATCATCTTCATTCCATATGTATATCCTAGCACACCAAGCCACTGATTGAGTTGTTCAAAGATAAAGGAGTCTGTCCAAGGTGAACTCTTTGGACTTCCACGCGTGGAGACTTCAATGTCATTAATGATGGTTCCTCACCTGAACTCGGTAGTGTTTTATTGTAAGACTACCATGTGATAATGTTTGTCTGGGACAACGTGTTCACATGTGTGTAGCAGAACCAGCTCATGTTTTGGAGCTTGCTATCATAGTTCATTTCCCGAGAATCTCGCAATGTCATCTCGTCGATTTGTGTTGCAAACTTTCATTTTTCTTTCTAGACTCGATGAGTCTGGAATATCCTGACACCAGCCAGATCTCAATCTCAGGCAGATATGATGGTTGGAACATTTCCCAAGAATTATAATATTGGTCTCGCGATAACCGGTAAAGTGAATGTCGTGGCCAACACACCCCGCCGGGAGACCTAATATTGTAGTATCTTGATTGGAGAAGTTGGCCACCTCCCCATAAGGATTTCGTAGGATTTACCTCCGTAACTGTTCCTTATGGATTCTATTGCTCCCGAAGTCCGACCTTTTACTTGATGTTCTAGTTATCAAACCATATCTATGAATGGGATACACTAGCACGTCAAGGAGAACATTAGAAGCCGAGTGTTAAATGTCTCTCGGTCGATCATGCAGATTTTGGTTCCTTGGCCTCGCTAAGGTGAAATCTGAGAAAGTGTTATCCTCCTTTGCATCTGCATCGTCCATCGCTATTCATCATGGTAGTATGTTGTGTTGTCAGCACCCTTGACACGGATGTTGATAAAACCTTGATGATTGTGGAAATGCTCAAGTTCTTGAGAGCACGCACAAGCGCTACGTGTTATCATCGGCACTAACTGGGATTCCTCTCAGTTTCCTCGGCAATGCTATGACCTTTTCAAACAGCGAATTCACTCTCTATTGTTGGGTTCTTCCCCAGTTACCAGAATCATTCCCAGCATTTGCATTTTGTTCCCAGCTTGCACCGTCATTGTGCCATCCTACCTTGGGTCCCATCCATTTCGGTGATAAGCAAAATCAACCCTTGTGTTGTCTTCAACAAGGTAATCCACATCATCCAACCTAGCCCGAGAATGTCATTCTCTCGGACTCCTTCAAATGATCGATTGTGAATTACCTTAGGCTGGTATAAAGAGTTTCAATGATCTTTGAATCAAAGGTAATTCTTTTTGCCACTTAAGGAGATATTTCTACGAGTCACCTTCCCTAAGGTGCATCGTTGTGGTATCATGGCAACTTAGCTCCTCGCTGCGCTGACAACCGTTCACCACTTTCTTAAGTGTGGAATTGTAGTCTACCTGGTAAACCTCCGTCATCTGTTCCACTCCATTCCTCTAGAGGTGTGCTTCGTCTCTCAGCTCGAGAGATGTTGCTATGTCCTATTCCGTGAGTTAATCCTCAGTTGTTCGACCTTCGAGAAGATCGATCCTTCTAAAGTCTCCTTCTCCTCTGTTTGTCATAATAACTGGAGTTCTCAGAACAAGACGTCGAGACTAAGATGGTGATCGAAACAACGTTCCTATGAAGTGCAACCTGGATCGTGAAGATTGTGCTAGTTTGCGTTCCCCCTTCACCTTACCCTACGCTTGAATCTCGGAACGAGATTTTTGTTTAGTGGGGGTGAGTTGTCACATCCCTGGTCCTGTTATGCACTAGGCTAGACCCTCATATGAGCATCATGTTTTAATTCAAATGAAATTTGAATTGAGGAATTTTCAAAAGCCTCAGAAGACCTCTAAAAATAACCAACATTTAAATCTCTTCAAATGAGTCCAAAGAAATGTTCCTGTTACTCTGTGAAAATATTGGTAAGAGGTAAAATTCAAACCAATATTTTTGGAATCACATAATTATTTATTTTTGGGCCTTTGACTTAAACCAATGACATATTTGAGTTGAATTTATTTCTATTATATAAGAAATAAAGTTCAAATATTTTTGTAAGTTGCCTGTGACCTTGGACTAGTTCCTGAGCTCACATCCAATTTACAGAAAGTTTTAGAAAAATGATTTGATATTTTAAATCAAATCAAAACCAATTGCAAAAAATAGAAAACAAAACAAAAATAGAAAACGGAGAGAGAGAGAGAGGAAACTACCTGGGCCGCTTACCTGTCCAGCTTGGCGGCCCAGTTGGCCAGCCCAGCCCACCAGGCGCCCCCCCCTGTCGCCTTCCTCCTCGCGCCAGTAGGCACAGGCGCGTGGCCGACGCACGCCGGCGCACGCCCCGGCCACCTCCTGCTTGCCGCTCCACCTCGACGCTCTGGACGCCTCCCCCGAGCGCCACGCACCCCCTGACCCCTCTCTCCCTCGCCCGTGGCCTCTCCCCTTCCCTGGCTCTCTCCCGAGCGGAGCTCGTCGCCGCTGCTCGTCGTAGCCACGCCTACCGTGCTCCCCTCGCCTCCCCGTGTCGCCTGAAAGCTCTGCCACCATCCATTACACCTCCTAGAGCAAGCCCCGAGTGCCGGACGCCCCAAGACGACCGCCTCGACTCCATCTTCAAGCTTCGGTCGCCGGCGATCGCCCTCGACGATTCGTCATCCTCAGCACGCCCCCGGCTACCCCGAGCATCGCTTCGTGATCTACGTGAGCCCTGCCGTCTTTCCCCTCTCTTCTCGCTGCGGAACGCACCCTCTAGCCGCCCTAATCACCGGAGCCGATTGCTCCTCGCCGCCGGCCATGGCGCCGCCGTAGCCAGGGCCACCCCAGCTTGCGCCCGAGCATGTTACCAAGTTCGCCGCCCTCCCAGGAGCCCGCAGCGCCCTTCCGTTTCCCCTCTAGTGCACCGCAGTGCCGTGTTCGATCTCGGCCGAACTCCGGCGGCCACCTAGGTCGTCGCCGGCGCCGATTCCGGCCACCCCGACCCCAGCTAACTCCACCAAGAGCTTCGGCTCGTTCCCAGCTCCACCTAGATGCCCTCCGCGGCCCATTTGGTCGTCGGAGTGGCCAAAACCACTCTCGCCGGCGGCTAAACGCCGGTGTAGCCGATGTTGACCTTGACCACGGGTGGGCCCTGGTTGACTCTCCTGAGTCAATGACAGGTGGGGCCCAGCCCTGTTAACTATTTAGGATTAGTTTAAATTAATTTTAGTTTAACTAATTACACTGACACGCGGGACCCACTGTCAGGTTTGACCCGGACCGTGTCCCGTTGACCCGCTGATGTCACACTGACGTCAGGCTGACGCAGTAATTGATTTTCTGGATTTATTTTAATTCAGGAAATTCCAGAAAATAGTATAAACTTCTAAAATTCATAGAAATTCAACCGTAACTCCAAATTAAATAATTTATATATGAAAAATGATCAGAAGAATATGAAGATTCTGTTTATGCCATGATCATGCATGTTTGAACAAGTTAACCTCACTGAATAGGATGAATCATGATTAGGGTAATTTGTGAAAGAACATTTGGAGTTGGAGTTTAACCTTGTTTGAATTCCACTTCAATTAATTTGGCTTACAGCTGCATTAGCTCAAAACACCAGCATATTGCCATGTCATTATCATGCATCATATTGTTGCATCGCATTGATTGTGTTCTTTCTTGTTTGCCGGTAATTGTCCCCTCTCAGTAGACGACGTTCCGACGATTGTTCGATGACACCGATGAAGAACTATATTATCTTCAGAAGTGCCAGGCAAGCAAAAACCCCTTGTTCATTCCGATACAATCCTACTCTCTCGCCCTGCTCTCTTTTACTGCATTAGGACAACAACGAGTCATTTGTTACTTGCCGCGGTAGCTGAACCCCTTTATCCTCTGCATGACCTGTCATTGCCACAGTAAATAGATGAAACCCACTAGTATGCGTAGGAGTTGTTTGAGCCCTGTTGTGCCTACTCATTCATGTTTTCTTGTCATGCCTGCTACTGCTTAGAGTTGAGTCAGGTCTGATTCATCGGGGATGAATCAGAGGTGTGTGAACATGTCCTACTGTGTGTGAGCTAAGTGTGTGAAAACGATTTGGTAAAAGGTAACGGTGAGAGGCCATGTAGGAGTACATGGTGGGTTGTCTCATTGAAGCCGTCCTCAGGAACTGAGTTCTGTGTTTGTGATCCATGATTCAGCTACTACCATGCATTGGGCCCAAAACCAATGGACCCTCTCGGCTTCTTATTCACCCTAGTTCTCTGTCCAGGAGTTGCAAGTAGTTTCTGGTGTTTGTAGCCTACTGGAGGCCGTGGACAGCGCTGACCGTAGGGGTGGGCTGTGATGCGGTAGGTACGTGGCCGGGAATACCGGGCACCCGTTAGGTGTCACGGAACCCTGTACACATCGTTCGGGGCCGTATGGGAAACCTCGGCCGGACTCCCTGCGGATGGAACTGGATAGGCGATAAACCTGGATTGGAGACTTAGGTGATTAGGTAGGTCGTGGCCGACACCCACGTTGGGCTTCCGCTTGAAGGTTGCTGAGTACATGTCGTGTAAACGGCGATAAGTGGTGAGAGCGTGTATGAAGAAGTACACCCCTGCAGGGTTAACATCATCTATTCGAATAGCCGTGTCCGTGGAAAAGGACTTCTGGGTTACCTATAACAGTTCATAGACAAGTGAAAGTGGATACTTTAAAATACGCAAGATAAGCGTGAGTGCTATGGATGGCGTTCTCGTAGGGACACGGGAGCGGATCCATAGTGGTGTATTGATATGGTGAATATGTGGACTCGTGTGCGCCACCTCAAAGAGTTGCTTGCAGTCGTAGTTCAGGATAGCCACCGAGTCAAAGCTGGCTTGCTGCAGTTAAACCCCACCATCCCCTTGTTGATAATGATGCATATGTAGTTAGTTCTGATGTAAGTCTTGCTGGGTACATTTGTACTCACGTTTGCCTATTTTATGTTTTTGCAGAGAGACGTCAGTCTCGCTAGTAGTTCCGCGTGGTCTTCGACGTTTAGCTTGATACCTCAGCTACGATCTTGTGCCCTCGGCAGGATCTGGTAGATAGTCAGGCTTCTCAGCCTCTTTCATTTGCAGATGTCTGTACTCAGACATATTAGCTTCCGCTTGTGTTTTGATCTGTATGCTCTGAATGTTGGGTCATGAGACCCCTGTTTGTAATATCTCGCTCCTCGGAGCCTATTGAATAAATACTTGAGTCGTAGAGTCATGTTGTGATGCCATGTTGTATTTGCACATATCGAGCATATTGTGTGTATGTTATTGAAATGCTTGGTATGTGTGGGATATGACTATCTAGTTGTTTATCTTTAGTAGCCTCTCTTACCGGGAAATGTCTCCTAGTGTTTCCACCGAGCCATGGTAGCTTGCTACTGCTCCGGAACACTTAGGCTGGCCGGCATGTGTCCTTCGTTCCTGTGTCTGTCCCTTCGGGGAAATGTCACGCGATGAATACCGGAGTCCTGTTAGCCCGCTACAGCCCGGTTCATCGGAGTCCTGCTAGCCCAGTGCTACAGCCTGGATTCACCCGCTGATGACCGACACGTTCGATGCTGGGTCATGGATGCCTGTCCCTGTAAGTTTGTGCCACTTTGGGTTTACGACTAGCTATGTCAGCCCGGGCTCCTTATCATATGGATGCTAGCGACACTATCATATACGTGTGCCCAAAGGCGCAAACGGTCCCGGAAAAAGGTAAGGCGACACCCGTGGGAATACCGTGCATGAGGCTGCAAAGTGATATGAGGTGCTACATGCTAGATCGATGTGGCATTGAGTCGGGGTCCTGACATCTGTGATCTGATTATGTTTTTGCCATGTTCACATGCTTGCAATTGTATTTTCTGATCCCTTTTGTCTCAAGGTCACTAAGGGAATTTTGTTCAGCTCTTTGAGTAGCTCCATGCCATGCTTTACTTTGCCATATTCAGGTCCTGTAGCATATAGTTTTCATGCTCCGAAGAGTGCTATCTGATCTGAAATTCTAGACAAGTGTTAATTTCACTAAGTCTGAAATTTGTTTGTCATATGCATTTTTGCCATGCTTGTTTGAACCTGTTAATAGATGAATTGGCTGTAGCTCAGTGCTAGAGTTTTGTTAAGCATCATGAATGCATCCCTTCCATGTATTTTTTTGCCATGTTTGGGTGCTGTAGCATGTTCATCTTGTTGCATTTAGATGGCTACTTGCTGTAAATCGCTGACCGGTGACATATTTGAATAGCTTGCCATTTCCAAACTGTAACTCCGATTCCGGCGTTCTTTATATCGTTTTCAAGCGATTTCATCTCATCTTTCCAGTGGCACACTTGGATTTCCTAGTTGAGGCCAGGTTCATGCATTCCTTGTCCCATCTTGCATATGCATCCCGCATCGCATCCCGCATAGCATATCATCTTTGCATCATATTGTTTGAGCCTTGCACGCGGTTGATTGTGCTCCGTTTGCTTGTTTGTCTTGTTTGGGTAGATCCGGGAGACGAGTTCGCTAACAAGGATCCCGTTGAGTTTGCTTTCGAGGATCCAGTCAACTCTGACAACTATGCAGGCAAGATGATCATACCCTCGAAATCACTACTATCTTTGCTTTGCTAGATGCTCGCTCTTTTGCTATGCCAATGCTACGATGCCTACCACTTTCTTTCAAGCCTCCCAAATTGCCATGTCAAACCTCTAACCCACCATTTCCTAGCAAACCGTTGATTGGCTATGTTACCGCTTTGCTCAGCCCCTCTTATAGCGTTGCTAGTTGCAGGTGAAGATTGGAGACCGTTCCTTGTTGGAACATTATTTACTTGTTGGGATATCATTATATTGCCATGTCATCTTAATGGATCTATATACTTGGTAAAGGGTGGAAGGCTCGGCCTCTCGCCTAGTGTTTTGTTCCACTCTTGCCGCCCTAGTTTCCGTCATATCGGCGTTATGTTCCCGGATTTTGCGTTCCTTACGCGGTTGGGTTATAATGGAAACCCCTTGATAGTTCGCCTTGATTAAAGCTTTTCTAGCAATGCCCAACCTTGGTTTTACCATTTTCCACCTAGCCTCTTTTTCCCTTGGGTTTCCGGAGCCCGAGGGTCATCTTATTTAAACCCCCCCTCGGGCCAGTGCTCCTCTGAGTGTTGGTCCAACCTAGAGCCCCTTGCAGCGCCACCTCAGGGAAACTCGAGGGCTGGTTTTAGTTGTATGGATTGCTTATCCGATTGCGCCCTGAGAACGAGATATGTGCAGCTCCTATCGGGATTTGTCGGCACATTCGGGCGGTGTTGCTGGATTTGTTTTAACCTGTCGAAGTGTCTTGAAGAACCAAGGTACCGAGTCTGATCGGAACGTCTCGGGAGGAGGTCTATTCCTTCGTTGACCGTGAGAGCTTGTCATGGGCTAAGTTGGGACTCCCCTGCAGGGATTTGAACCTTCGAAATCCGTGCCCGCGGTTATGGGCAGATGGGAATTTGTTAATGTCCGGTTGTAGATAACTTGAACCTTAACTTAATTAAAATGAATCAAGTGTGTGAGTTATCGTGATGGCCTCTTCTCGGCGGAGTCCGGGAAGTGGACACGGTGTTGGAGTAATGTTTGCGCAGGTTGTTCTCTAGTTTCTCGCTCGCGCTTTGCCTCCTCTTCTCGCTCTCTTTTGCGAACAGGTTAGCCACCATATATGCTAGTCGCTTGCTGCAGCTCCACATATTTACCTTGCCTTTCCTATTAAGCTTAAATAGTTTTGATCGCGAGGGTGCGAGATTGCTGAGTCCCTGTGGCTCATAGATTACTATTAAACCAGATGCAGGGCCTGATGATTCCGCTCCAGGTGACGCGCTTGAGCTCAAGTGGGAGTTCGACGAGGACTCTCAACGATACTACGTGTCTTTCCCTGATGATCAGTAGTGGTGCCCAGTTGGGGGTGATCGGGACCGTATCACATGTTGGGTTATCTTTTATTTTGGCGCCTTAGTCGGGCCATGAGTGTTTGGATGATGTAATGTTATTTATGCACTTTGATTGATGTGGCGAGTGTAAGCCAACTATGTTTCTCCCCTTTTATTATCTATATTACATGGGATGTTGTGACGATTGCCTAACTTGCGACATTGCTTTCAATGCGGTTATGCCTCTAAGTCGTGCCTTGACACGTGGGAGCTATAGCCGCATCGAGGGCGTTACAAGTTGGTAATCAGAGCCTTCCCCGACCTTAGGATCCCCATTGCTTGATCGTTTTTAGCAGCCGAGTTGTGTCTAGAAAAAAAATGTTTTGAGTTATTTAGGAGTTATATATCGGAGAGTTTAGGAATTCTTTTTACTTCCCAGTCTCCTCATCGCTCTGGTAAGGCATCCTGACGTAGAGTTTTGACTCTTCTCTTCTCAAATTTCACTAAAAAAATTTAGGATCACGCGGGTATCTTGGAATCGTTCCGATGGTTTTATGACGAGAACATTGTCTTGGTGCCTCCTGTCAGGGGTTTTGTGGAAGTATCCCGGGGAGTTGAGCTCTGAGGTGTTTTCGTCATAATTTTATCGTTGCAGTTCTGGAATACCTGAGTTTAGTACGCCGACATTGAAAATCTCTTTTATGCAGTTCGTTGGTGAGATAACCTCGACGCCACCCAGTACTGGGGCGGGAGTTTGGGAGTATCGCCATAACTTGTATAACAGATGCTTTTCGAAGGTTGAGGTAGATGGTTTCCGAAGTTTTTCTCGGTTATGTGTTGAAGGATGGGTACAGCTGGATGTAGGAATTGCTAGATTTGGGTGAGATATTATGCTTCCCCTGTATCCCCCACACCTGATTGCATAACCGGAAAGGTTCGGGAGTTTCATAGGTGGGAATTCTTGTAGCTCTAGTTCTTCTTCCACGGATATTTGGTTTGAGATTGGGATTCTTACCGATTATTCGTTCTTGATCCGTACCTTGTTGATTTATTTCTCTACCTAAATTCTAAGTGGCTTCCCAATTTGTGGATATGTGACCATTTCAAGAGGAATGCATTCGTTCATTTTGTTCGGATGTGAAGACTTTATGTCGCAATTTTCATTCCGTTGGATTCAGCTTCATTTTATCTGTCAATGTGCTAACGGTGGTCAACCTCTTCAGGAGGGCTCCCGTGAAGAGCACCAATCAGAATCAGAATCAAGATCCCCCACCACCTCCACCTCCTCTGGAGGCATGGCAAGCTATGATGGCCGCAACCAATGCAAACACACAGTTGATCATGATTGCACCCGTACAATGCTTAGCTTTTTGTCTATTTTTTGCATTATCCTCCTTTCAGATATATGTTTATTAAATGACATGATTGCACCCGTACACCATGGTACGGCAAACACGCCAGGGGCTTCAGTACCCCTCATTATGGCGTGAGAAGTCCGTACACTTTCACAAGTGCGGCACCCCGAACTTATAGCACTATATGCATCGGCTCCGAATGATGACTTGGGTCTAAAGTTGGTTTGCCCGGCTCCTATGTTTTGGTGCCTTACGTTCCACTCTATCGGCTGAGGTAGCACTAGGAGAACCACTGCGATTGTGCCCCGGTTCAGCTAGGTTAAGCACCTCAGTGGAGAAAGCTAAAACTGACTGTCATGATGAGGCGAGAGACCGGTCGCTGTTCGAGAGGTTTTTCGAGTCCCTAAAGACTTATGCCGCTTCGAGCGAGGAGCTGGCTTTGTCCGACCAAGGCGTGGATAGCGCCCCGAACTCGGTCTTCCGAACTAGGGGCTTCGCTGAAATTTAAAATTATAGAGTTCTATGGCTAAGTGAGAGTGTTCAAGCATTATAGTCTGATTGCCTGGTTCGTTGTGCTGAGCGCCTCCCTCGAAGGACCCAACTATGGGAAAAAGAGTGCTCCGGTTTATCTCGAACACCCCAGCACTAGTGGCATGGGGGCAGAAGCCGACGACTGGCCATCTCTCAATTTTTTGATAAACGGCCGCACAGAAAGTAATATTTTAAATTCAATAAGCACTGCTTAGCGCATACGAACAAGTTTTCAGCGCATAGGATAAACACGAGCGAGTTCATTCAAAAATCGCATCCTTGGTACATTCATCCGCCACAAGGCGGGCACCTGCAAGAACATCCTTGTAGTTGTTCTCGGGCTTGCGATGCTCTTTCCCCGGCGGCGGCCCGTCCTTCACAAGCTTCTCACCGTCCAGCTTACCCCAGTGCACCTTTGCACGGGCAAGGGCCTGATGGGCACCTTCGATGCAGACGGAGCGCTTGATGACCTCGAGCCTCGGACATGCCTCCACCAGCCGCCGCAGCAGCCCAAAATAGCTCCCAGGCAGGGCCTCTTCGGGCCACAGCCGAACTATGAAGCCCTTCCTGGCCTATTCGGTCGCCTTGTGGAGCTCGACCAGCTATTTCAGCTGGTCTCCCAAAGGCACAGGGTGTCCGGCCTCAGAATACTGAGACCAGAACACCTTCTCTGTCGAGCTGCCCTCTTCAGCTCGGTAGAATGCGGCAGCATCGGATACGCTGCGGGGAAGATCTGCGAATGCCCCTGGAGAGCTCCGGATTCGGGTAAGTAACAAGTAGTTTACTATTATATTTCTGCTTTGCATGAAGAATGCCTTACCCGCTGCTATCTTCCTCATCTCCTCCAACTCTTGGAGGGCCTTTTGGGCTTCGGCCTTGGCAGACTTGGCAGTCTCAAGGGCCGTCGCGAGCTCGGATGCTTGCGCCTTTGACTCAAGCTCCAAACTCTCATGTTTATTCATGAGAGCCTGAAGCTCTTGTTGCACCTCGCCGACCTGAGCCCCAAGTCTGTCTCGCTCGGTGCGCTCCGCGACCGTTTTATTTTTGGCCTCAGACAGCGCCTGCTTAAGGGTCGCCACCTTAGTCGTGGCCCCTACAATAAGCAGTACAATCCTGTTATCTTTTTTGCAATCATGCCTTTCTATAGGCACCTTTTCTGTAAGGTATTTCTTACCTTCTTTCTCCTCGAGCCGCCACTTGGCAAGGCCGAGCTCTTGCTCGGTCTGCTCGAAGTCCTGCTTCAGGACACCCACCTTCGTAGTTAGTGCGGCGGTGGATAGCAGCGAAGCCTGCATACGCATATTGACTCTTTTTTTGTTAGACTCCTGCGAAATTTAATTGATCCTCTATTCGGCTTTTCTTTCCGAACGCCAAACAGAGCATCAGGGGCTACTGTCTATGTGGTAATATTTTTACATATTTTTACTTACCTCGAAGCCTGTTAGAAGGCTAGCGCAAGCTTCAGTCAGTCCGCTCTTGGCGGACTAAACCTTCTGGATCACCGTACTCATAATAGTACGGTGCCCCTCGTCGATGGAGGCGCCGTCAAGCACCTCCAGTAGATTGTCCGGCACCTCCGGTTGGACGGAGGCCGCCGGCTCAGAAGCCTTGCTCCTCTTGGAAGGAGTTCGCCTACCGCAGTCCGGAACTGTAGAAGATTCCGGCGCGGTGTCCGGCACAAAGCCGGACTTGGAGCCCTGGGGGGCCTTATCCGCTTCACTCCTGGAGTTCGGGAGGTTGCCTTGCGGCTCCTCCGGGACCACCTCCTCCTGCCCCGGAGCTTGTCGCGACGCCACTTCGGCGTCGTCTGTAGTGCGGGGGAGACAGCGGGCGGAACTGAGTTCACGTCTGATGAGTCCAGGGAGCCGCCCGACGATTCGTTGAATTCGGCCTGGGGCGGGCTGCATAATTACGTTCAACATTAGGGACAGCTATGCAACAAAGGAACATCATGAGTTACTCTGATGTTCGAACTTACGATTTCGCCGGACGCTTAGCCCTGTTTGGCCACTCCTCTTCGCCCTCTTCGGCATCGGGGGACTAGTCCGGCGGAGGGGTCTTCCTTTTCCTAGACCCCTCGACCTCCCCCGTTGGGGCAGCCTTCCTCTTCTCTCCTCCCTCCGCTGGGGGGGAGAGTTTTCTTCTTCCTCCTCCTCGTTTTCATGGGAGGAGGGCGTCTCGGACTCGTCAGATGACGAGTCCGACACCACCACGTTGCGGGCACTCTTTCGAGTCCCCGTGGTCTTCTTCTTCTTGGCCTTCTTGTCCGGCACCACATAAGGCGCCGGAACCAGCAGCTTCACTAGTAGAACTGGGGCTGGGCCTTCGGGCACCGGAGCCGGACAGTTGATCGGTCCGGATATCGCTCGCCAAGCCTGTCAAAGGTAAGGGAGTTTAGATCCCGCATAGAGTCAAACTATGAAAAAAGCTCAGCATCCTGTAAAAGGTGAAGGTAGCTTACCTCGCTAGCGTGACGCTGCGAGCTATATCCGCGGTCCTCGGAAGCGGATGCGGGAGCCTCGGCGTCCTTGAATAGCACCTTCCAGGCATCTTCGTACGTCGTGTCGAAGAGCCTGCTAAGGGTTTGGTGCTGCGCCGGGTCGAACTCCCACAAATTAAAATCCCGTTGTTGGCACGGGAGGATCCGGCGGACGAGCATAACCTGGATTACATGAACAAGCCGGATTGGCTTGTTCACCAGGGACTGGATGCATGTTTGCAATCTGGTCACCTCTTTTTCGTCACCCCACGACAGGCCCGTCTCTTTCCAGGACATAAGCCGCGTGGGGGGTCCGGATCAGAACTCGGGGGCTGCGGTCCATTTCGGATCGCGTGGCTCGGTGATGTAAAACCACCCGGATTGCCACCCCTTTAGGGTCTCCACAAAACAACCCTTGAACCATAGGATGTTGGCTATCTTGCCCGCCATGGCGCCTCCGCACTCCGCCTGGCTGCCGCGCACCACCTTGGGCTTGACGTTGAAGGTCTTGAGCCAGAGGCCGAAATGAGGGCGGACGAGGAGGAAAGCCTCGCACACGATGATAAACGCCGAGATGTTGAGGATGAAGTTCGGGGCCAAATCGTGGAAATCCAGGCCATAGTAGAACATGAGCCCCCGGACAAATGGGTGGAGTGGAAAACCCAGTCCGCGGAGGAAGTGGGGAAGAAATCCTACCCTCTCATGGGGCCTTGGGGTGGGGAGAAGCTGCCCCTTTTCGGGAAGCCGGTGCGCGATGTCCTTGGACAGGTATCCGGCCTTCCTTAGCTTCTTGACTTCGCCCTCCGTAGCGGAGGAGACCATCCACTTGCCTCCCGCTCCGGACATTGCTGGAGAAGGTTGAGGTGGGAAGTGCGGGCTTGGGCGCTGGAGCTCGAGTGCGCAGGAGATGGATAGGCAAAGGAGGAAGAAGGCGTAGGTAAAAAGGTGGATCCTTATCCCCTTATATGGGCGGATGCGATTGTGCGTCCCCACCAGCCTAGTAAAACTCGCTTGCCTTCCAAGCACCATGATAAATGGCGCGGTTGGGTTACCCATGCCCTATTGATGAGAATCCCGTAAAGGGGGTACACGATCTCTGCTTTGACAAGACGTGCCAAGGAAACCGCCTCGCAAAACATGCTGAGGTGGAAAAGTAAAAACGATTCGAGTAAAGGACTTGGCCGTAGTGTGATGACACATTGCAGAATACGTCAGCAGTTTTGATTTGTGTTAATATTATTCTCTCTATGGCGATATGTGGAATCTTATTTTGCAGAGCCGGACATTACTCTTGGTGTTTACAATCTTCTATGAAGGACTTAGAGGAGGAACCCGCCTTGCAATGCCGAAGACAATTTGCGTGCCGGACTCGTCATCATTGATGCCTGGTTCAGGGGCTACTGAGGGAGTCCTGGATTAGGGGGTGTTCGGTTAGCCGGACTATACCTTCAGCCGGACTCCTGGACTATGAAGATACAAGATTAAAGACTCCGTCCCGTGTCTGGATGGGACTTTCCTTAGCGTGGAAGGCAAGCTTGGCGATGCGGATATTCAAGATCTCCTGCCATTGTAACCGACTCTGTGTAACCCTAACCCTATCCGGTGTCTATATAAACCAGAGGGTTGTAGTCCATAGGCAATCAACTCCATATACAACAATCATACCATAGGCTAGCTTCTAGGGTTTAGCCTCCTTGATCTCGTGGTAGATCTACTCTTGTACTACCTATATCATAAATATTATCAAGCAGGACGTAGGGTTTTACCTCCATCAAGAGGGCCCGAACCTGGGTAAAACATCGTGTTCCCTGCCTCCTGTTACCATCCGGCCTAGACGCACAGTTCGGGACCCACTACCCAAGATCCGCCGGTTTTGACACCGACAGTGACCTCCGTAAAGTGATCATGAACGAGGCTCACAATTCTCTCCTCTCCATCCACCCTGGGAGCACGAAGATGTATCAGGACCTCAAGCAGGCTTATTGGTGGACTCGAATGAAGCGCGAGATTGCTCAATTCGTGAATGAGTGTGATGTCTGCAGAAGAGTGAAGGCAGAACACCAAAGGCCAGCTGGTCTCCTCCAACCTCTTGCCATTCCAGAATGGAAGTTTGACCACATTGAAATGGACTTCGTGACTGGGTTTCCAAAGTCCAAACGTGGCAATGATGCTATATTCGTTGTCATCGACAAACTCACTAAAGTGGCTCACTTTCTGCCTATCAAAGAGTCAATCACTGCAGCTCAATTGGCGAAACTCTATACCTCTCAAATTGTCTCTCTGCACGGTATTCCACAAGTGATCTCTTCAGACCGTGGCAGCATCTTTACCTCCAAGTTTTGGGATTCTTTTCAGAAGGCCATGGGCACCAATATCCGCTTCAGCACAGCTTTCCATCCTCAAACTAGCGGTCAAGTCGAGCGTGTCAATTAGATTCTTGAAGATATGCTCAGGGCTTGTGTGATCTCCTTTGGCATGAAGTGGGAGGATTGTCTTCCATATGCTGAATTCTCCTACAACAACAGTTTTCAAGCAAGTTTGGGCAAGGCCCCATTTGAAATTATGTATGGTAGGAAGTGTCGTACCCCTCTGAACTGGTCCGAAACCGGTGAACGTCAGCTTTTGGGTAATGACTTAATCACAGAGGTAGAGGAAATGTGCAAAGTCATTCGAGATAACCTCAAAGCAGCCCAATCCCGCCAGAAGAGCTCCTATGATAGTAAGCACCGTGATTTGGCTTTTGAGATCGTAGATCATGTTTACCTCCGCGTCTCTCCAATGAAAGGTACTCGTCGCTTCGGTATCAAAAGAAAGCTTGCCCCTAGATACGTGGGACCTTTCAAGATTGTCAGCAAGAGAGGCGATCTCGCCTATCAACTCGAGCTTCCTTCAAACTTTGCAAATGTTCATGACTTGTTCCATGTCACTCAGCTCCGAAAGTGCTTCAAGAGTCCTGAACGCACTATCAACTTCGAGGACATTGAGCTCCAAGAAGATCTCTCTTATCGTGAGCACCCAGTTGCTATTCTTGAAGAGACTAAACGCAAGACTCGCAAAAAGTCAATCAAATTCCTCAAAGTCAAGTGGTCACACCATTCCGACCGTGAAGCTACCTGGGAACGCGAGGATCACCTCCGTTCTGAGTACCCGGCGTTCTTTCAGTCCTAGATCTCGGGACGAGATCCTTTCGTAGTGGTGAGTGTTGTAACACCTCGGATGTGTTTTACCCAATATGTACTCCAACTCTTTCCGTTTCCGGCGTTAAGTTATTTTATTTTCTCGGGTTCGGGTTTTTGTCTCCGTGTGTTGTTGTCATTGTCATGCGTCTCATATCATGTCATCATGTGCATTGCATTTGCATACATGTTCATCTCATGCATTCGAGCATTTTCCCCGTTGTCTGTTTTGCATTCCGGCGCTTCGTTCTCCTCTGGTGGTCATTTCTACCTTTCGTTCATGTGTGGGGATTAATCATTTCCGGATTGGACCGAGACTTGCCAAGCGGCCTTGGTTTACTACCGGTAGACCGCCTGTCAAGTTTCATACCATTTGGACTTCGTTTGATTCTCCAACGGTTAACCGAGGGACCGAAAAGGCCTCGTGTGTGTTGCAGCCCAACACCCCTCCAAGTTGGCCCAAAACCCACCAAAACCCTCTCCATCATCTAGAGCGTTCGATCACGATCGCATGGCCGAAAACCGGACCTCATTTGGACTCTCCTAGCTCCTCCTATGCCTATATTTAGCCCCTTCCCGAAAATCCCGGATCTCCTCTACCCCAAAACCCTAGCCCCGCTCCATCCGCGCGCCGGACACGTCCGGTCCGCGCCGGACGTCCCGTGTCGCCGCCCCTCAGCCACTAGCGAGCCGCCACGTGGCCTCATCCCCGCCGCCACCGCGAAGGCCTGCCGGCCCGAAGCCGGCCCTCTCCCCGCGCCAGCCGGGCCAAAGGATGCGCGCCGCCCGCGCCTTCCTTCTTCGCCGCGCCGCCCACCTCCTCCTCGCCGGCGCCGACTGCTGCCGCCCTGCTCCGCCAAGCTCCTCACCGGACGCGGCCCGCCACCGCAGATCCTCGCCGCCCGCGCCACCACGTCGCCTCGTCGCCGGGAGCAATTCTGGCGAGCTCCGCCGACCTCCTCCACCGCCTTGGCTCCCTACTCCTTCCTCCGGCCACCTCGGTTTCTTCTCCGGCAAACAGCTCCGGCGACCTCGAGAGACGTGCCAGATCTGAGATCTAAACTCGTGGTTGACTTTTTGTCCTGAAACCCTAGTTCATATGCTCCTGTTCATAGCATCGTAACTTTTCATCCGTAGCTCCATTTTGGGCACATAGCATATCAAAATGGTCGTCTCAGAGAGTACATCATTTCATCTCATTGCATAATTTTCATTTGAGTTCATCTTGATGCCCGAAATTCTGTTGGAAGAGTGCTACTTGAGATAATTGTCAGATCTGCTGCTCCATTTAGCTATTTGTCATTTTTGCCATGATTATTGTGTGCATGATATGCCCCTGAGCTCTACATATGTTTTGTTAAGGGTTTTGCCATCTTTCCAGAGCTGCAACCCATGTATTTTTTTGATGTGTGTGGTGACTAGCACAAGCTTGCAAAGTGAGGCACTTGGTAATGCTGATTTCAGGGACTTAGCATTTCCACTAAGTCCTTAAGCTGTTTATCTCAATATGCCATATGTTCATGTTGTTTCCTAGTGATCTATGCCTCTTTTGAGGATGATCAGTAAGGATGTTTTGTTAATCTTGTAGTGCTCTATCCATACATGTCTTTGTTTGCAATTATAGAGCACCCTAGCTTGAGTCAATCGAGCTCTACTTTTGCTATTTCGTGAATCTGGGCAGATTGTCCACTTGTTAGCAATTTTGCCGAGGATGTTGTAGTTGATCCGTGCATGCTATGGTATTGTTCTTGCCATGTCTAGCTTGCATTTTGTGTATTCTTAATGGGTGTATGATTAGAGTATCATGACATGCTCTGTAGTGAGTGCATCGAGCTCGTAAACATGCCTACTTGATATCTGTTTCAGCATGCTCCAGTTTTCACTAAGTCTGTGATCTGATTATGTTTTTGCCATGTTCACATGCTTGCAATTGTATTTTATGATCCCTTTTGGCTCAAGGTCACTAAGGGACTTTTGTCACGCTCTTTGAGTAGCTCCATGCCATGCTTTACTTTGCCATGTTCAGGTCCTGTAGCATATAGTCTGAAATCTGTTTGTCAGATGCATTTTTGCCATGCTTGTTTGAACCTGTTAATGGATAAATTGGCCGTAGCTCAGTGCTAGACTTTTGTTAAGCATCATGAGTGCATCCCTGCCATGTATTTTGTTGCCATGTTTGGGTGCTGTAGCATGTTCATCTTGTTGCATTTAGATGGCTACTTGCTGTAAATCGCTGACCGGTGTCATATTTGAATAGCTTGCCATTTCCAAACCGTAACTCCGATTCCGGCGTTCTTTATATAGTTTTCAAGCGATTTCATCTCATCTTTCCAGTTGCACACTTGGATTTCCAACTTGAGGCCAGGTTCATGCATTCCTTGTCCCATCTTGCATATGCATCCCGCATCGCATCCCGCATAGCATATCATCTTTGCATCATATTGTTGGAGCCTTGCACGTGGTTGATTGTGTACCGTTTGCTTGTTTGTCTTGTTTGGGTAGAGCCGGGAGACGAGTTCGCTAACGAGGAGCCTGTTGAGTTCGCTTTCGAGGATCCAGTCAACTCTGACAACTGTGCAGGCAAGATGATCATACCCTCGAAATCACTACTATCTTTGCTTTGCTAGATGCTCGCTCTTTTGCTATGCTAATGCTACGATGCCTACCACTTGCTGTCAAGCCTCCCAAATTGCCATGTCAAACCTCTAACCCACCATTTCCTAGCAAACCGTTGATTGGCTATGTTATCGCTTTGCTCAGCCCCTCTTATAGCGTTGCTAGTTGCAGGTGAAGATTGGAGACCGTTCCTTGTTGGAACATTATTTACTTGTTGGGATATCATTATATTGCCATGTCATCTTAATGCATCTATATACTTGGTAAAGGGTGGAAGGCTCGGCCTCTCGCCTAGTGTTTTGTTCCACTCTTGCCGCCCTAGTTTTCGTCATATCGGTGTTATGTTCCCGGATTTTGCGTTCCTTATGCGGTTGGGTTATAGTGGGAACCCCTTGATAGTTTGCCTTGATTAAAGCTTTTCCAGCAATGCCCAACCTTGGTTTTACCATTTGCCACCTAGCCTCTTTTTCCCTTGGGTTTCCGGAGCCCGAGGGTCATCTTATTTAACCCCCCCCCCCCCGGGCCAGTGCTCCTCTGATTGTTGGTCCAACCTAGAGCCCCTTGCAGCGCCACCTCGGGGAAACTCGAGGGCTGGTTTTAGTTGTACAGATTGCTTATCCGATTGTGCCCTGAGAATGAGATATGTGCAGCTCCTATCGGGATTTTTCGGCACATTCAGGCGGTGTTGCTGGATTTGTTTTAACCTGTCGAAGTGTCTTGAAGAACCGAGGTACCGAGTCTGATCGGAACGTCTCGGGAGGAGGTCTATTCCTTCGTTGACCGTGAGAGCTTGTCATGGCTAAGTTGGGACTCCCCTGCAGGGATTTGAACCTTCGAAAGCCGTGCCCGCGGTTATGGGCAGATGGGAATTTGTTAATGTCCGGTTGTAGATAACTTGAACCTTAACTTAATTAAAATGAATCAACTGTGTGAGTTACCGTGATGGCCTCTTCTCGGCGGAGTCCGGGAAGTGAACACGGTGTTGGAGTAATGTTTGCGCAGGTTGTTCTCTAGTTTCTCGCTTGCGCTTTGCCTCCTCTTCTCACTCTCTTTTGCGAACAGGCTAGCCACCATATATGCTAGTCGCTTGCTGCAGCTCCACATATTTACCTTGCCTTTCCTATTAAGCTTAAGTAGTTTTGATCGTGAGGGTGCGAGATTGCTGAGTCCCTGTGGCTCACAGATTACTATTAAACCAGATGCAGGGCCTGATGATTCCGCTCCAGGTGACACGCTTGAGCTCAAGTGGGAGTTCGACGAGGACTCTCAATGATACTACGTGTCTTTCCTTGATGATCAGTAGTGGTGCCCAGTTGGGGGTGATCGGGACCGTGTCACATGTTGGGTTATCTTTTATTTTGGCGCCGTAGTCGGGCCATGAGTGTTTGGATGATGTAATGTTATTTATGCACTTTGATTGACGTGGAGAGTGTAAGCCAACTATGTTTCTCCCCTTTTATTATCTATATTACATGGGATGTTGTGACGATTGCCTAACTTGCGACATTGCTTTCAATGCGGTTATGCCTCTAAGTCGTGCCTCAACACGTGGGAGCTATAGCCGCATCGAGGGCGTTACAAGTACATAGATGAAATAATCAAAGTGTTTGTACAAAAAGAAATATACATAACATACCTCATTGGTTGACCAACGGTGTATACGGCAAAGGTGTTAATACCAATCCGGAATGTTGATAACCCCATCTCTGTAATACATGTCTATATATTAAACCGGACCGGGATAACTACCGGGTTTTCTTTATAACACTGGTGATTTAGTTAAACCAGACCGGGTCAATAAACACCGGTTTATAACTGATCATCTGCCAACAACTTGTATTTGAAAAGCAAGCCGGGTCAAGGACGCCGGTTTATCAAAAAAGACTAATGAACTTCAACAAATAAAACTCAAAAAAAGGAAAATATACAAGGCTTTTTATGAGCTGACAGGCTCCAAATCGAGGCTTTTCATGGGCTGTCAGGCCTCTGAGTTAAACCATTTAACAAAGCCTTTTAAGATGGGCCTCCAATTAACCAATCATCATTTTAACTTTGACAAGCTCAGGGTCTATAAAAGATTGACATGTCAAACGTTCAATGGGTCATACCAGGATTACCTGGACAAGAGTGGCTTACTTGATGAAGGCATGTTAACCCGGGGTTTTAGGTGAATACACCAGGCTTCCAAGCCCTGGCTTGATAGCCAATTACAAGGGTCCTTTCAAACTCTTTGTTGCTTTGCAAAAAGAGCCCCCAAGTAACTTTGTGAGCTGTGCTCAATGTGTGCCCATGTTTGAGTCTGTGCTTTGTGCAACACTCTCTTTGGCTCCACATATTTTTCTTTTGTGGCCTAAATGCCTATCAAGAGGTGTAGCTATGGTGTGATAGCAACCAAGCCCCCTAGTGATATCCCTTCATGGTTTCAAAACCGATCAAGAGGTGTAGCTGTAGTTCAAATATGACCAAGCCCCCTAGTGATTTTCTTTATATCCGTGCAACTGCTAAGACCGGATTAATAAAAACTCCGCTTTGTCAGCAAACTCGTATAATATACACAAGATGTAAAAAGAACAGATACCCCGCTTATAACGGAGGCTCCGATTTATTATATAATATATATATTGTCATAAATATGTATAAATGAAGAGCCTATGGCTTCAAGTATAGTAAGGCCGAAGGAGAGCTATGTTCCATGGCTGCTTGGTCTCCTCCTCCGATTGACATGAGTCTTTATGCTCTCGAACATTAATGAGGTAGTAAGACCCGTTTTGCAGATTTTTTCTGACCACAAAGGGTCCTTCCCAAGGTGGGGATAATTTGTGCATACCAGTCTGATCCTGGATGAGCTCGAGCACCAAATCGCCTTCTTGAAAGGTTCTGGTTTTAACCCGGCGGCTATGATAACTTCGGAGATCTTGTTGATAAATCGCCGATCGTGCTGCTGCCAGATCATGCTCTTCATCCAACAGGTCCAGAGAATCTTGACGTGCCTTCTCATTATCATCTTCAACATAAGCCGTCACACGGGGCGAGTCGTGACGGATGTCACTAGGAAGAACTGCCTCCGCTCCATAGACTATGAGGAAAGGTGTGTAACCCGTAGATCTATTGGGTGTAGTGTTGATGCTCCATAACACAGAAGGTAGCTCCTCAACCCAACAACCCGGCGTCCGCTTTAAGGGAACCATAAGCCTAAGTTTGATACCCCGTAGAATTTCCTGATTTGCCCTCTCTGCTTGACCATTAGACTGGGGGTGAGCCACTGATGCTAGATCAAGCCGGATGTGCTCACGTTGACAAAATTCTTCCATCTCCCCTTTTGACAGGTTAGTACCATTATCAGTTATAATGCTGTGTGGAAAGCCAAATCGGAATATCACCTTTTTGATGAATTGAACTGTCGTGGCTGCATCACACTTGTTGACTAGCTCTGCCTCCACCCATTTGGTGAATTTATCAACTGCTACTAACAGATGGGTCTTTTTGTCCTTGGATCGCTTGAAGGGTCCAACCATATCAAGCCCCCAAGTCGCAAATGGCCACGTAATTGGAATCATCCTCAACTCTTGAGCCGGAATGTGCGCACGGCGGGCGAATTTTTGACACCCATCACATCTCTTGACTAAGTCTTCCGCATCAGCATGTGCCGTCAACCAGTAAAAACCGGGGCAAAAAGCTTTAGCAACCAGAGACTTTGAACCGGTGTGGTGACCGCAGTCCCCTTCATGGATTTCCCGCAAAATCTCACAACCCTCTTGAGGAGAAACACAACGCTGAATTGCTCCTGAAACGTTGTAATGATGTAAGTCCCCGTTGAGTATGGTCATGGACTTGGAACATCGGATTATCTGTTGGGCCAACGTTTCATCGTCTGGTAACTCGCCCCGGTTCATGTAGGCCAGATATGGGATTGTCCAATCCGGTATGGCATGTAAAGCTGCCACCAACTGAGCCTCCGGGTCAGGAATAGCCAAATCTTCTTCGGTTGGCACCTTGACTGATGGATTATGCAACACATCAAGAAAGACATTTGGCGGGACCGGTTTACGTTGGGAACCAAGACGACTTAAAGCGTCCGTCGCTTCATTCTTCCGCCGGTCTATATGGTCCACCTGATAACCCTTAAAGTGACCAACCATTGCATCCACCTCTTGCCGATATGCAACCATGAGTGGGTCCTTAGAATCCCAAGTGCCAGACACCTGCTGAGCCACTATATCTGAATCGCCGAAGAACTTAACCCGGCTTACATTCATCTCCTTAGCCATCCGAAGACCGTGGAGCAAAGCCTCATACTCAGCTGCATTGTTAGTATAAGGGAACAATAAACGGAGGACATAACAAAACTTGTCACCTCGTGGGGAAGTTAGTATGACTCCAGCCCCCGAGCCCTCCAACTGTCTGGACCCATCAAAATGAATAGTCCAATATGTATTATTTGGTTTCTCTTCAGGTGCCTGTAACTCCGTCCAATCATTGATGAAGTCCATGAGTGCCTGGGATTTGATCGCCGTGCGGGGTATATATTTGAGCCCATGAGGTCCAAGCTGGATAGCCCACTTGGCAATCCGGCCAGTTGCTTCTCTGTTTTGAATGATATCGCCCAGAGGAGCTGAACTGACCACTGTGATGGGATGGCCCTGAAAATAATGTTTAAGCTTCCGGCTTGCCATAAACACTCCATACACCAGCTTCTGCCAATGCGGATACCTCTGCTTTGACTCAATGAGCACCTCGCTGATATAATAAACCAGCCATTGAACCAGATATTCCTTGCCAAGCTCCTTGCGCTCTACCACAATGGCTACGCTAACAGCCCGGGCATTAGCAGCCACATATAGTAATAGCGGCTCTTTATTGATCGGCACTGCAAGCACGGGCGGTTCAGCTAGCTGCCTCTTCAGATCCTCGAATGCTTTATCAGTTGCCTCACTCCAGACAAAGTTATCTGTTTTCTTGAGCATCTGATATAAAGGGATGGCCTTCTCTCCAAGGCGACTGATAAACCGGCTTATGGCTGTAATCCGGCCGGCCAGACGTTGAACATCGTTGATACACGCCGGTTTAGCCAAGGATGTAATTGCTGCAATCTTTTCCGGATTAGCCTCAATGCCTCTGTTTGACACCAGAAAACCCACGAGCTTGCCTTTCGGGACACCAAAGACACACTTCTCCGGATTGAGCATCATCTTGTAAACCCAGAGATTGTCAAAGGTTTCTCTCAAATCATCTATCAATGTCTCCTTTCTGGACTTTACCACAATATCATCCACATATGCATGAACATTGCACCCAATTTGCTTATGAAGGCAATTCTGAACACATCGCTGGTAAGTTGCCTAGGCACTCTTGAGTCCAAAAGGCATGGAAACATAGCAGAAGGCTCCAAAGGGAGTTATGAAAGTTGTCTTCTCCTGATCCTTAACTGCCATCTTTATCTGATGATAACCAGAATACGCATCTAGAAAACACAAACGGTCACAACCTGCCGTTGCATCAATTATCTGATCAATGTGAGGGAGAGCAAAGGGGTCTGCAGGGCAAGATTTATTTAAATCTGTGTAATCCACACATATACACCAAGTGCCGTTTTTCTTAAGAACCAGCACCGGATTAGCTAACCACTCTGGATGAAAGACCTCTACAATAAACCCTGCAGCCAACAGACGGGCTACCTCTTCACCAATAGCCTTACGCCTTTCTTCATTGAAGCGACGGAGAAATTGTCGGACCGGTTTAAACTTAGGATCAATGTTGAGTGTGTGCTCAGCGAGTTCCCTCGGTACACCTGGCATGTCAGAAGCTTTCCATGCAAAGATGTCCCGATTCTCACGGATGAATCGATGAGTGCGCTTTCCTATTTGGGATCCAGGTTAGCGCTGATGCTGAACTGTTGGGATGAATCGCCAGGAACAAAGTCAACCATCTTAGTATCTGTGGCCGATTTAAACTTCAATGTCGGATGGTGTTCCGTAGTTGGCTTTTTTCAAAGAAGTCATATCTGCCGGATCAACTTGCTCCTTATAGAATTTCAGCTCCTCCGTGGCACAAACCGACTCAGCATAAGCCGCATCACCTTCCTCACATTCCAAAGCGATCTTTGTGCTTCCATGTACTGTGATAGTCACCTTATGACCTGGCATTTTAAGCTGTAAATAAACATAACATGGCCTTGCCATGAATTTAGCATAATCTGGCCGCCCAAACAAGGCGTGGTACGGACTTTTGTTTTTTACCACCTCAAACGTCAATGTTTCTGACCTTGAATCATAATCATCTCCAAAAGCCACCTCTAAGGCTATCTTGCCAACAGGATATGCAGACTTACCAGACACCACGCCATGAAAAACGGTATTTGACGGTTTAAGATTCTTATCTGTCAACCCCATACGGCGGAATGTGTCATAATATAGAATGTTGATACTGCTTCCGCCATCCATGAGCACTTTAGTAAACTTGTATCCCCCGACTTGCGGGGCTACCAGCAGGGCCAAGTGACCCGGATTATCAACCCGGGGTGGGTGATCCTCTCTACTCCATAAAATGGGTTGCTCAGACCAGTGCAAATACTGAGGCACTGCTGGTTCGACAGAGTTTACCACCCTTTTGTGAAGCTTCTGATCACGCTTACACAAACTAGTAGTGAAAACATGATATTGCCCGCTATTAAGCTGCTTGGGATTGCTCTGGTAACCTGACTGTTGCTGTTGCTACTGATTCCCCTGATGGTTGTAGCCTCCCTGGTTGCCTTGGTGCCCTTGATTGATGTGTTCAGTTTGGTTGCCTTGGAACCCTAAACCGGAACAACCACCTCCGAAACCCGTCCCGTGGAAACCGCCTCCTGACCCGCCGGGAGGGCCGTTATCATACTGGAACATATTGGAATTCTTGAAATCCCGCATGATATAACAGTCCTTCCAAAGATGCGATGTTGGCTTCTCCTTTGATCCATGCTTTGGATAGGGCTGATTTAACAGGCGCTCCAAATTGGGGCCTGAACCTCCACCCCTCTGGGGTTGCTTGCCCTTATGGCGCTGGCCATTCTCCTGAGCATTGGTATTAGCAATAAAGTCCAAGCTGCTGTCGGCCTTGCACTTACTGTTGTTCCCATGGCCTGCCGGATTATGCTGCTGACCCTTGGCGTTGCCGTTCTTTTTCCCTTTCCCCGGTTTGTCCTCCTCTGAATCTGGGTCCTTGGTATTATCTGAATCAGCGTACTTAACCAAAGCCGCCATGAGCGTTGACATATCATAACAGTGACGTTAAAGCCTTCCTAATTTCTGTTTGAGTGGTAAGAAACGGCAATTGCCCTCTAATGTTAACACTGCGGTGTCTGTATTGATACGATCTGATGAGTGCAAAATCGCTGAGACCTGTTTGACCCAATGGGTCGTGGACTCCCCTTCCTCTTGGACACAAGCGGCCAGATCCACGATTGACATTGGCTGCTTACAAGTATCTTTGAAGTTCTGGGTAAACTGGTGCTTCAATTCAGCCCATGATCTGACAGAGTTAGTTGGTAAGCTCTTCAACCAAGTACGAGCTGTTCCTTCCAACATCATGGTGAAATATTTAGCACACACTACCTCATCCACATCTAACATCTCCATTGCCATCTCATAGCTTTCCACCCACGCCTCTGGTTGCAAATCGGCGGTGTAATTTGGTACCTTACGAGGTCCCTTGAAGTCCTTGGGTAGTCTCACATTACGCAGAGCGGGGGTGAGACACGGCACCAAAAGGAACTGAAGACCACACCTGGCTCTACTGAAGCGGTAGGGTGAACCGGGAGTATGTTGTCGTGCCCCGTGTCGAGCTGCTAACTCGGCCTCCCGACGTGCGCGGCCGTGGTCCACAACATCCTGCGCATTAGCACCTCCCCCTGCCGGGTTGTTTCCTTGGGTGAATTTCGGCGACGTGCACTGCTGGACACAGCTGGTTCATCCTCCACGTGTCTTATATAGCTCCGGCTTGGACAGGGAGTGGAATGAATCCTCTCACGACTGTGCGAATATGCCTGCTGCTGATTTAGCGATGTTTGAAGGAGATCCCTAGCCCGACGTGCTTCAACCGCAAATGGTGACTCGCCGTCGCCAACTGGTGAAGCGGCGGCCACAATATTGTCCAACGGGTTGGAATAATGCCCGGGAGGTGTGGGTACATACTGTGGCACAACGTTGTTCTGGCGAGGCGGGTCCATCGTGCGCGGTTGAACCGGCGCTCCTGTTCCCGATGCCTCCGCCCGGTTTAATATGGGTTGGTTACCAGCTCCTGCTCCAGGTGTGTTGAAGAGATTCTGCGGCTCATAAACTGATGGGAGACGCGATCGGTACCTTCTTTTCATGACTTCCTCTGAAGCATTCTGATCCAGCCTAATCCGGTAGGCCTGTGCTTCCAATTCAGCCCGTTCTGTAGCCATCCTGGTGTTCTCTATCACCAGGTCTGCTTTAGCCTGAGCTATCTGATCTTTCACCTATGCAATCTCCGCATTGCACTGATCCCCGGTCGCTGCATCCACCTCCGCGGCCATCATTGTTGTGAAAGCGTCGAACAAATCGGACTAGACTTGGGCTGGAGGCGGCGCAGAGCTTCCTGCCCCTGTCGGTGTGGCCGTTGTTGAACCGGAGAGTATTGCTGCGGCGGCCGATGAATGAGGCACTGATTGTGTGCCGGCCATGAAGATGGCGGCCCGGTTTGGCAGATCAGGGGAATCTGAAATACTGTTGCCTTCGGATCCTCCATCAATCCGGCCGTCCTGTAATTGGTAAAGCGATTCGGTCTCTCCAGAAGACTCGTCATCAGAACAGACCACGGTCTCTCCATCGGACACCGGCCCGTCCTCGTATCTCGCTCCATGGATGACACCTATGAAAACATGCTTTGCCACGGGCTGAACCGGCGAAGAACTTGCACGTCGAGCCGTTTCGATGATGTCGGTGCAGATGTCCGGCTCAGGGGCCGGTTCGCCAATCTTGCCAATGAAGACAAGAATCCCACCGAAGGGGACCCGGTATCCGTACTCGATTGAATCGGCCTTGGGACCCCATCCTGCATTGTCGATGTAGAGCTTGTCGCGACGAATCTTCGTCATCCGGCCACAGCGTATCCCTTAAGTCCATCAAAGTTGCCCTTCGAGAACTCAAAACCATCGTGCGATAGCCCCACGGTGGGTGCCAACTGTCGTGGGTTTGTCATGGCAGATGTCCTTGTGAAAGGACTTAGTCGTGGAGCCATCGCTACGGGTTAGCTCAAAGGGGTTAAACCGGACAAGGGGACACGGGGAGTTCTATACTAGTTCGGCCCCTTCAAGGAAGGTAAAAGCCTACGTCTAGTTGTGATTGGTATTTCTAGGGTTTCGAAGGCCAGGGAGCGAATCCTCTTTGTCTGGCCCTCGAGTTGTTGTCTATCCACAAACCGCTGTCGGGCCGTCCCTTTATATACATAGGTTGACGCCCACCGGGCTACAGAGTCCCGAAGCCGGATCATAAACGTGTCCGGTTTGATCTCTATCCTTCCTATCTTACAATACAAGTTACATGACTAGGTTGGTTTACATTTAAAGGCTTTAACCCGCCTTTGGGCCTTGGGCCTTCGTAAAGCGCCATCATCCTTGCATCTTCATGGGCTTCTAATCTTCAAGGAGTTAACCCGGCTACACCTGGCCGGTTTACATCCAGTAGTAATATCCCCAACAGTGACCGAAGTTTGTTCGGACTCCCGGATGAGATCATGGAGATGATAAGGAGTCTCGAAGTGGTCGAGAGGTAAAGATTGATATATTAGAAGGTTATATATGGACACCGGAATGGTTCTGATAAGGTTCAGGGATTTTTCGGAGTACCGAGAGGCTACCGGAACCCCCCAGGTAACTTAATGGGCCTATTGAGCCATAGTGGAGAGAGGGAGGCTGCCACAGGAGGTGGCGCCGCC
>NC_041392.1:535538809-535584578 GCF_002162155.2 Triticum dicoccoides
GGGGGGCGAATCCTACTTGGACTGGGAGTCCAAGTAGGACTCCCCCCCTTGGCGCGCCCCCATTGGGCCGGCCTCCTCCTCCCCCCTCATTTACATACATGGTAAGGGGCACCCCAAAGACACAACAGTTGTTTCTTAGCCATGTGCGGTGCCCCCCTCCATAGTTTACTCCTTCGGTCATATTGTTGTAGTGCTTAGGCGAAGCCCTGCGCGGATCACATCACCATCACCGTCACCATGCCTTCGTGTTGTCGGAACTATCCCTCGGCCCTTTACTGGATCAAGAGCTTCAGGGACGTCATCGAGCTGAATGTGTGCTAAACACGAAGGTGCCGTATGTTCGGTACTTATATCGGTTGGATCATGAAGACGTTCGACTACATCAACCGCGTTAACCTTATGCTTCTGCTTTCAGTCTATGAGGGTACGTGGACACACTCTCCCCATCTCATTGATATGCATCTCCTAGATAGATCTTACATGATCGTAGTATTTTTTTTGAAATTGCATGCTACGTTCCCAATAGTGGTATCAGAGCCAGGTCTATGCGTAGATTATATGCACGAGTAGAACACAAAGAGTTGTGGGCGATAATAGTCATACTGCTTAACACCAACGGCTTACTTTGATTCGGCGGTATTATTGGATGAGGCGGCCTGGACCGACATTACATGACTGCGTTCATGAGACTGGTTCTACCGACATGCTTCGCACACAGGTGGCTGGCGGGTGTCTATTTCTCCAACTTTAGTTGAATCGAGTTTGACTACGGCCAGTCCTAGTTGAAGGTTAAAACAACACACTTGACGAAACATCATTGTGATTTTGATGTGTAGCTAAGAATGATTCTTGCTAGAAGCCCGTAGCAGCCATGTAAAACTTGCAACAACAAAGTAGAGGACGTCTAACTTGTTTTTGCAGGTATGTTCTGATGTGATATGGTCAAGACGTGATGAGGTATAAATTGTTGTATGAGATGATCATGTTTTGTAAAAGTTATCGGCAACTGGCAGGAGCCTTATGGTTGTTGCTTTATTGTATGAAATGCAATCTCAATGTAATTGCTTTACTTTATCACTAACCAGTAGCGATAGTCGTAGAAGCAATAGTTGGCGAGACGACAAGATGCTACGATGGAGATCAAGGTGTCAAACCGGTGATGATGGAGATCATGACGGTGCTTTGGAGATGGAGATCAAAGGCACAAGATTATGATGGCCATATCATGTCACATATTTTGATTGCATGTGATGTTTATCCTTTATGCATCTTATTTTGCTTAGTACGATGGTAGCATTATAAGATGATCCCTCACTAAATTTCAAGGTATATGTTTTCTCCTTGAGTATGCAGCGTTGCTACAGTTCATCGTGCCGAGATACCACATGATGATCGGGTGTGATAAGCTCTACATTCACATACAATGGGTGCAAGACAGTTTTGCATGTGCAGAATACTCGGGTTAAACTTGACGAGCCTAGCATATGCAGATATGGCCTCAGAACACTGAGACCGAAAGGTCGAGCGTGAATCATATAGTAGATATGATCAACATAGAGATCACCATTGAAAACTACTCCATATGATGATCGGACATGGTTTAGTTGATATGGATCACGTGATCATTTAGATGACTAGAGGGATGTCTATCTAAGTGGGAGTTCTTAAGAAATATGATTAATCGAACTTTAATTTATCATGAACTTAGTACCTGATAGTTTTTGCATATCTATGGTATTGTAGATCAATGGCCCGTGCTACCATTCCCTTGAATTTTAATGCTTTCCTGGAGAAAGCTAAGTTGAAAGATGATGGTAGCAACTACACGGACTGGATCCATAAGTTGAGGATTATCCTCATTGCTGCATAGAAGAATTGCATCCTGGAAGCACCGCTGGGTGCAGGACCCGTTGCAGGAGCAACTCCAAATGTTAAGAACGTCTGGCAGAGCAAAGCTGATGACTACTTGATAGTTCAGTGTGCCCTGCTTTACGGATTAGAATCGGGACTTCAAAGACGTTTTGAACGTCATGGAGCATATGAGATGTTCTAGGAGTTGAAGTTAATATTTCAAGCAAATGCCTGAGTTGAGAGATATGAAGTCTCCAACAACTTCTATAGCTGCAAGATGGAGGAGAATAGTTCTATCAGTGAACACATACTCGGAATGTCTAGGTACCATAACCACTTGACTCAGCTGGGACTTAATCTTCTGATGATAGTGTCATTGACAGAGTTACTCAATCACTGCGACCAAGCTGTAAAGGCTTCGCGATGAACTATAATATGCAAGGGATGGAAAAGATAATTCATGAGCTCTTCGCGATGCTAAAGGCTACGGAGGTAGAAATCAAGAAGGTGCATCAAGTGTTGATGGTGAACAAGACCGCTAGTTTCAAGAAAAAGGGAAAAGGGGAGAAGGGGAACTTGAAGAAGAACAGCAAGCCAGTTGCTGCTCAAGGGAAGAAGCCCAAGGCTGGACCTAGGCTTGAAACTGAGTGCTTCTACTGCAAAAGGACTGGTCACTGGAAGCGGGACTGCCCCAAGTATTTGGCGGATAAGAAGGATGGCAAACTGAAAGGTATATTTGATATACATGTTATTGATGTGTACCTTACTAATGCTCGTAGTAGAGCCTGGGTATTTTATACTGGTTTTGTTGCTCATATTTGCAACTCAAAACAGGGGCTACGGATTAAATGAAGATTGGCTGAGGATGAGGTGACGATGCGCGTGGGAAATGATTCCAAAGTCGATGTGATCGCCGTCGGCACGCTACCTCTACATCTACCGTCGGGATTAGTTTTAGACCTAAATAATTGTTATTTGGTGCCAGTGTTGAGGATGAACATTATATCTCGATCTTGTTTGATGCGAGACGGTTATTCATTTAAATCAAAGAATAATGGTTGTTATATTAATATGAGTAATATCTTTTATGGCCATGCACCCTTGACGACTGGTCTATTTTTGTTGAATCTTGATTGTAGTGATACACATATTCATAATATTGAAGCCAAAAGATGCAAAGTTAATAATGATAGTGCAACTTATTTGTGGCACTGCCGTTTAGGTCATATTGGTGTAAAGCGCATGAAGAAACTCCATGCTGATGGGCTTTTGGAATCACTTGATTATGAATCACTTGATGCTTGCGAACCATGCCTCATGGGCAAGATGACTAAGACTCCATTCTCCAGAACAATTGAGCGAGCAACTGACTTATTGGAAATAATACATACTGATGTATGCGGTCCAATGAGTGTTGAGGCTCGCGCGAGTATCGTTATTTGCTAACCTTCACTAATGATTTGAGCAGATATGGGTATATCTACTTAATGAAACATAAGTATGAAACATTTTAAAAGTTCAAAGAATTTCATAGTGAAGTAGAAAATCATCACAACAAGAAAATAAAGTTTCTATGATCTGATCATGGAGGTGAATATTTGAGTTATGAGTTTGTTCTTCATTTGAAACAATGTGGAATAGTTTCGCAACTCACGCCACCTGGAACACCACAATAAAATTGTTGTGGAATTGTCACGGCAGATGTCCTAGCGAAAGGACTTAGTTGTAGGGCCATCGCAACTAGGAAGCTTAAAGGGGTTAATCAAGACAAAGGACACGAGAGGTTTATACTGGTTCGGCCCCTTACGGTGAAGGTAAGGCCTAGTCCAGTTGATGTTGTATTGCTGGGTTTCAAAGACCAAGGAGCGAATCTCTAGCTTGGTTATTGATCTCATGTTTCTTGTCCTAAGCCGCCGCCAGGTCATCCCCTTATATACACGGGTTGACGCCTGGTGGTCTATAGAGTCCCGGCTGGCTCATAAAATGTGTCTGGCTCGGTGACTTCTTTTATATGCCTTTCTTTACAAGTCTTTCTTTACATATGGCGGTTTACCATATTGGGCCTTAAGCCGCCTCTGGTCTTAGGCCTTCTACAAGTATTAATAAACTATCACCTTGAATATTACTGGGCTTCTTTTTGTAACCCGCCATTGGGGTTGACCCGGCCCCTCCTGGGCGGGTCATACCTCGTAGCTATATCCCCAACATTAGGCCCAGGTTGACTTGAACTTTGTTCCTTGCCAATCTTCAACACTTAGACGAAATCCATCTTCCTCTGTCTGAAAAAACTTTGTAACCCACCATGACATCATCTTCTGAAAACATGAAAGCCTGCTATGACGTCATCTTCAGCGGATCTTTTATCTTTTAGTGTCTTTTGAGAATTGAGGCGTCCATTTATCCGGATAATCATTATTTTGGTCTTCCTCAATTTTCGCGTCTGCCTGTTCACTTCTTTCCCTTATAAATAGGCTTGGCCGGTCCTTCTTCTTTCTTCTTCTTCCTTCCATCTTCGCGCCACCTCTCTGCTTCTCGAGCTCCGCCGCTGCCGTAGCACTCATCGTTGCCCTCAACGTCGGCCGCTGCATCACCATGAGCTCATCCAGAGGACCGCGGCGACTCTTTGTAGTGGATCTGCATCTCGTAAGTTCCTTCTATTTCACGCACTTAGATCTGTATTAGGGTTGCGAGTTCATCGGTGTTCTTCATTGTTCATCACGGATCTTCTTGTAGTTCTTCCTCCGCAGCCTCTTCTGACCCAAAAAGGAACACATAACTCGTGCGGTAGTTTTTTGCGTCCATTTTTTATACCAGTAGATCCCTTTTTTTGTACAGATACCTCATTATAACTCACGAACTCATCTATACTAGATTTTAGGTCTAGAATATTTTCTTTTCGGAATGGCCATTTGATCCAAAATAATAATGACAACTTGGTAAACTTGTTTGTGCCAACACTTAGCCATTTTATGTTTCTAGCATCCTTTGAATATATTTAGTCATGGCGGCTTATGACTCCGGCTTTCCTTTATATGACATTAGACCTTCTTTAAGCCGCCATGATTCATCTATGTCATGATCATGAACCTGTAACTTCATCAAATAAATTGAACCGGCAAATTACTTTCCTTTCAACTTCCCCTTTTTCATCATGCCATCAAAAACACCAACAGTCTGCAACTGGGTCCCCTCCACAGTAACTGAGGATGACTTGAAAGAGTTTGTCACCATTGGATTTTTGCCAGAGAAAAACATTATGTCTTATCGTGCTCCTGACCCGAACGAGGAACGGCCTAATCCCAAATACGGTGAAGTTATTGTCTTCACTGACCACATGAATCGGGGTTTTTCACCACCCGGCTCAAAGTTCTTCAGAGACGTTCTTCATTTTTTCAAACTTCACCCCCAAGATCTTGGACCCAATTCCATATCCAACATCTGCAATTTTCAAGTTCTCTGTGAGGTGTATCTTTAAGAAGAGCCGACTGTGGAACTCTTTAGAGAGCACTTTTATCTGAACTGCTAGAATGAGTGTACCAATGGCCCTAGCTTGGAACTCGGTGGAATCTCAATTCAGCGCCGATAGGGCGCCGTCTTTCCCTTAATAGTCTTACCGAGTCATCCCAAAGATTGGAGTCAGACCTTGTTCTATTGCCAAGATACGTCTCCAGCCAATGAAAAACCACTGCCGGGTTATCGCGCGGAGCGTCTGGATTCCATGTTTGTGTTCCCTGATAAACTTACTGCTGCTGAACGCAAGAACCTTATTCCATCTATTAAAAGGATCAATGCCTTACTGGCGAATGGCTTAACCGGAGTTGACTTGATCCGTTGCTGGATCTCATGGCGGGTCATCCCTCTAAGCCGCTGTCGGTGGGAACGACACCTATGGGATCACAAGAATCCCTTCTACGGTTAGCGGGGCGCGGGGTCGTGAGAAGAGCGGATCAAACAGATAGTACACGGTTTGTTTATCCAGGTTCGGGCCGCGAGGATGCGTAAAACCCTACTCCTGCTTTGGTGGATGTATATTCATGGTCTTGAGCTAGCTCTGGGGCATTAGGAGATCCAAAAAAGCCGAATCCTCCTCCTGGTCGCCTCGGGCCTCCTTTTATAGAAAAAGGGGTTGCCATAGTGGCATGCAGGAGGTGGAAAGGGAACAGTGATGCGAGGTTATCCCTCGCATTACATGACAAGGCGCATTTAATGTGTCTTGCTTAGGTGTCCTTGCTTTATCGGGGACGGGGGAGAAACTTGTCTCGTCCATCGCCGCTCCTTCTTGTGTCAACACGCGCCCTGGCCAGCGATGCCTGTGATGCCATGTAGGTAGGCAGGCAGCTGAGGTGGCATAGTGGAGGGTCTTCACGAAGATCTGCATGCCTCCACATAGGTGCCTGCCCAGCTGGTTGGGTCGGCAGCCGCATGCGTACGGTGGTGGAGGTTTAGTCGGCGTGGGCCTGATGGTGGCCCTGCGGATGTTCTTGGCAAGGGCCTTGCCAGGGCCCCGGCAAGGGTCTTACCGGGGCGCCTGCTGTCATCCCCGGCAAGGCGCTTTCCGGGGGCCATGTGGTCTTCCTCGGCTGGGATCCCGCCCAGGGTCGTCATCTTCTATTGTACGTATCTGATCTCGAATGTCTTCACAAAGATCTACATGCCACCATGGGGATGTCTCCCGAATCCTTGCCCCATGGGGGCAGTGGACTCAAGGGTGATTTGCTCCATAGGCGTGGGGCGAGTTGCCGCGGCAAGGGTCTTGCCGGGGTTGCTAAAACTGTCTCCCGGCAAGGATCTTGCTGGGGGAGTCTGCTTCGTCTCCTTTGTTCTTCGTGGTTTTGGCCTTGGCGTCATCCTAGTTCCCTTGAGCTTCGGTCTTACCCTGGCTCACCTCCCTTGCCTTGCTTGGTGTGGTGGTGCCTGCGGCTCTGACTGCCCGTGCACAGTTATAGGGGTACAAAAAGTGCACCCATCTTTATGTACACCGACAGGAGCCCCCGGGCCTGGGCCACACATAAGCGCAGCGCGTTGTTGGGTCAGGCCCAGAAACGGTGCACGGGCAGGCAGGGCAGTTTTTACCCCGGTAAGATTCTTCGTGCGCTGCGCTTCACACGACTCGCGCGCGTGGCGCGGCGTGGGGAGGTGGGCGTGACGTGGGCAGCATGCGTGGGGTTGGTCTCTGCATGCATGCGTCACGTCGTAGTAAAGGGGCAGTTCGCGCCTTCCCCATAAACGGAGGGAGGCGTGGAGGCGCGGCCCATTTACTGAATGGGGCTGAGGCGCGGTCTTCAAGGCATCCACTCCCCATGATCACGGGGTGGGGAGAGGTCGCCTCACCCGTCCCCTCGGTTCTGCACGTCCGCCACGTGTCTCCCATGCGCTTGGGGTGGCAAACGGTGGAGGCGGGAAACCGGGCCGTCGCTGGTAGGGGCGGCGGGTCGGTCCTGGCTCCCTACGCCTTCCGTATCTCGATTGGCCAAGCGGGGTGGCCGAGCCCCAACCCCGCTCCTTTCTAAAGAGCGGGAGGGGGGATGTAGTCCCGCATTCTTTCATCTTCTTCTTCCTTCAGCTTCTGCTCCTCCCTTCCATCCGTCATGGAGAGAGGGAATCCTGGTCCTTCAACGGTGGCGGCGAGGGTCGCCGCTCGACAACGCGTCCCTCCTTCTCCTGCGCCTGCGGTGGCAGAGCCAGCCGTGAGGGGAAGGGGGAGGGGGTGAGGCCGTGGGCGAGGCCGGGGCGCTCGGGGAAGAGGAGGACGGGGTGGCGCGCCGGCCTCGCCTCCGCCAGCAGCTCCCCCTCCAATGGAGGGCCATGTTGGGGAAGACCCTTGTGAGTTCTTCATCAGGCTGCGCCGGCCGCCACGCCGTCGCCTTCATCTCCCGACTCCATTTGCGCGGGAGATGGAGTTGGATCTGCCGGAGTCATTGCGGCTGCACATGAGGGGCTGCGGGATCAGTGGCACGTGGGTCCGCGTCGACTTCCCCGCTCCTCACGTGATGTATCTTCGTCGGGGATGGAAGATGTTTGCTCATATCCACAGCCTGGCGGAGGGGCTCACTCTCCGTTTTAAGTTGATGGAGGGTGGCCTTCTCTCCGTCAAGGTCTTCGGGCACTTTGGGACTCGTACAAGGTGCTGCGTGGAGAGCTCTTCTGATAGTGAAGACTCCTCCTCAGGCGGGAGTGACGAGGAGGACAGCGGCAGCAACGATGAGGGCGGTAGGCGGCAGGATGACGGGTCCGACTAGGTGCCGGGTGCCGCTCTGTGCGGCACCAGCAACCCCATCATTTGTGTCGCCGGCTCCTTGAACTTCTCGGGGTCGTCTCCTTGGGCGGCTGGCGTTGGGAGGCTGCGGAAGAGGAAGAGGGCGGGCAGCAAGGCCGTCAAATCGGAGTACGCGGGCACCGACTCCTTTGACGCGTACTGACGTCCTGCCGCCTCGTCTTCGAGCTCTGCTTCCGGCACTGCCATCACCACCCAGCCTTTGGACGGCCACCAAGATGTTCTCCCTACGTCTTCTGCCACCTGTAGCTCGCCTAGGTGCTCCTTTTGCCCTTCTCGCCTCCTTGACCTGCCTCTTGAGGAGAGGGACAAGAAAGGGGTTACGGGCACCTTATCTCTTTTTAGTTTGTAAGCCTTCGGGCCTTTGTTGAATTTAAAACTTGTAATCCCTTCATTCATGTTTTTCATTCCCTACGGACTGCACCTGAGTGGACTATTTTTAATGAAAAAGGGATGCTTGCCGGGTCATTTGTTTGCGGGTGGAACCCACGACAAGGAGTAAATCCTTGATATCTCTAAGATAAACATTTTCTCGCCCGGCAACAGGCCTTGCCGTCTCCCAACTTCGCTGGCCCTTTCTCACGCCTTTGGCGGAGGCAGGGATGAGGCGGGTTCAGGCTCCTTGTTTCATCCTTTCGCTGCCGCGACTACGACCAAACTTGGTCCCAGGAATGAGCCCTAGGGCCTAGAGTTAGGGGAGCACAGTAGCTTAAGGAAAAACGAGGTTTCACATACCTCAGTCCAATGGAATGCATGATAAGGGATGAAGAACTTATCTGAAGCTGCAGCCCCCAGCAACCCTGGTTTGCAGTGGGTGAATCTTTGCTCTTGCAGCCCCCGGCAATACTAGCTTGCCGGGGCCTAGATGCTGGTCTATTCCTTTTTTTCTCCCCAAGTGGTTTGGCAAGGATATCTGTGTGTCCTGTGAACCAAAGAAGACAAAAGAAAGACAAAGAGACGCACACTCGACCTCTAAGCTAGGGGTTAGTCGCCGCTAAGGACTATCAACCCTAACCAAGGACGAGACTCGACCTAGCATGCATGCTATAACTTAGGGCGCCAGCGCTTCATTTATTTATGCTCAGGGTCTGCGCCTGGCTTTGTACAAACGGTTACATGCGTCATCGGCAAGGCTCGTACAAAAGGTGTCTTGCCGGGCGGCCCAGCAATCCGCGCCTCACGGGTAAAACTTGTGAAGATGCTCAATGTTCGAGGAGTTACTCACCGGAATGGCATCTTCGGTCTCCAGGCGGACTGCGCCAGGCCTGGTGACTCGTATTACCCTATGAGGGCCTTCCCACTTTGGCGTCAACTTGATGGAATTCTTGGCCGATTGAACGCGCCGAAGAACAAGGTCGCCTTCCTCAAAGCTTCGGGCATGAACCTTGCGGCTATGGTAGCGCCGCAAGGCTTGCTGGTAGCGTGCTGCTCTCACAGCCGCCCAAAGACGATCTTCCTCAAGGAGCATTGCGTCATCTTGCCGCAGTTGCTCTTGCTCAAGCTCGTCATAAGCGAGTTCTCGAGGTGACCCGTATATGAGTTCCATGGGGAGAACTGCTTCTGCCCCGTATACCAGGGCAAAGGGTGTCTGGCTGGTGGCTCGATTTGGTGTCGTTCTGATTGACCAAAGAACCTCCGGCAATTCATCAATCCAGCGCCTTCCACTCTTGTGCAGTCTGTCAAAGGTCTTTGTCCTCAGGCCTCGCAGTACTTCAGCATTTTCCCTCTCAGCTTGACCATTGCTTCGTGGGTGAGCAACGGAAGTGAAACAGACCTTGCTGCTGAGGTCTTGAATATATTGCATGAAGGTGTGGCTTGTGAACTGTGTGCCATTGTCGGTGATGACCCTATTGGGTACACCAAAATGGCACACCAGTCCTTTGAAGAACTTGACGGCTGACTGTGCTGTGACCTTCCTCACTACTTCCAGTTCTGGCCACTTTGTGAACTTGTCGATTGCAACGTACAATTACTCAAAGCCCCCGACAGCGCGGGGAAAAGGGCCCAGTATGTCGAGCCCCAGACCGAGAAAGGCCAGCAGAGAGGAATGGTTTGAAGGGCTTGAGCTTCCTGATGAAGCTTCTTTGAATGGAACTGACACGCTTCACACCTGGTGACTAGCATCGTCGCATCCTGGAGGGCGGTGGGCCAGAAGAAGCCTTGCCGAAATGCTTTGCCGGCAAGGGCTCTCGACCCTATGTGGGATCCACATACGCCTCCATGTATCTCCGCCAACAGCCCTAGTCCTTCCTCTCGAGGGATACACTTCAATTTCACACCGTTCGGCCTCTTTCTGTACAGGACGTCATCGACGAACTGGTACATAGTAGAGCGACGGGCTACTTTTTCCGCTTCTTCCTGCTCCTCAGGAAGTTCCCCTGTTTGGACGAATCGGACGGTATGATGTGCCCACACTGGAGCCTGGGGCTCGACGGCGACGACTAAAGGCATTTCCTCCGTTATAGGAGCGGCTGTCTCCACAGCAAGAGCTTGATGCTCCGTCGGAGCTAGCCGTCCTGTTGCGGGCTCAGTGTCTCCGGCAACATCCTTGCCGGCGGGTTCGGGGAGCTCGGCGGGAAAGTACTTGCCGGGCCCTGATTTTCTCCTCTTGTTCTGCTCTGTTGATGGATCAACGGATGGCTGAGTTAGCCGAAGCACAAAGGTACCTGGTTCCACAGGTAGCTTGAGGGCAGTGCATTTCGACAGGTAATCGGCGATGTCATTCTCCGCTCGGGGAACGTGTTCTGCCTATATACCGTTAAAACGCTCTTCCAGCTTTCTCACTTCATCGACGTAGGCCTTCATCAACAGGCTCTGGTAATCCTTGTTGACTTGCTTGACGACAAGTTGCGAGTCGCCCCTGACGATGAGTTTCTTGATTCCGAGGTCCGCCGCGATCCTAAGACGAGCAAGCAGCCCTTCATACTCAGCCGTATTGTTTGTTGACACCTCCCTAGGGAAGCGCATCTGGATCACGTACTTGAGGTGCTCTCCGGTGGGCGCGACAAACAGTACGCCATCCTCGGCGCCCTGTAAGGAGAAAGCTCCATCAAAGTACATGATCCAGTCACAACTTGCCTCCTTGCCGGGGAGAGCAGTCTCTTGGGCTTCTTCGTCAGGCGTCGCGGTCCATTCTTCAACGAACTCCGCCAGGACTCGGCTTTGAATCGTCGAGGTACTCTCAAACTTGAGGCCAAAGCTGGACAGTTCCAGTGCCCACTCTACGATTCTTCCTATTGCGTCTGGATTGTGCAATATCCGTTGCAGAGGGAGGCGAGTGACGACAGTGATTTCATGCGCCTGGAAGTAGTGACGCAGCTTCCTCGAGGCCATAAGAAGGCCGAAGAGCAGTTTCTGCACACCTTAGTACCTTGATCTAGCCCCCTGCAGGAGGGAACTAACAAAGTAGACCGGGTGCTGCATCATTTTCTTCTTCGGTGGCACTCCAACTAGCTGTGTCGTCTCTGCATCGGTGGCATCGGGCTCTGTCGCTGCTATTACCTCGTCACCAATTTCTCTCTGCACCACTAGTGCGGCGCTGACCACCTGGTTCGTTGCCGCCAAGTATAGCAGCAACGGTTCTCGTGGCCTAGGCGCAACTAGTATTGGCGCGGAGGAGAGGTACCTCTTCAAATCTTGCAATGCTGCTTCGGCTTCTGGTGTCCACTCCATCGGGCCCGCCTTTTTCAAAATCTTGAAAAAGGGAAGGGCGCGCTCGGCGGACTTGGAAATGAACCTGCTCATGGCGGCAACTCAACCAGCAAGCCGACGCACATCCTTGACTCGCTTGGGTGCTTCAATCTGCTCTATAGCTTTGATCTTGTCCAGATTGGCCTCTATCCCGCGTTGTGACACAAAGAACCCGAGAAGCTTGCCGGATGGGACGCCGAGGACGCACTTCTCAGGGTTCAGCTTGAGATTGATCTTGCGTGGGTTTGCAAATGTTTCTTGTAAATCTGGTATGAGGGTTGCCCTGTTCTTGGTTTTGACCACTATATCATCCATATAAGCTCCCATATTTCTATGGAGCTGGGGTTCAAACCAATCAGAACCGCCCTTGCAAACGTTGAACCAGCACTCTTCAACCCGAAAGGCATCCGTATGAAACAATACGTACCACATGGGGTGATGAATGTCGTTTTATCTTCGTCTTCTCTTGTCATGAAGATCTGGTGGTAGCCGGAGTAGGCATCGAGGAATGACAACAGATCACACCCAGCCATGGAGTCAACAATCTGGTCGATGTGAGGCAACGGGAAGGGGTCTTTGGGACAAGCCTTATTGATATCTGTGTAATCAATACACATCCTCCACTTCCCATTTGCCTTGTGCACTACCACTGGATAGGCCAACCACGTTGGATGGAGCACTCCTCTTACCAAACCCGCTGCTTCCAATTTCCAGATCTCCTCTGTGATGAACTCTTGTCATTCCAAGGCTTGCTTTCTGACCTTCTGCTTGACAGGCCGCGCATGAGGACACACAGCAAGGTGGTGCTCAATCACCTCCCTGGGAAAGCCGGGGATGTCGAATGCTTGTGACGAGTGCAGGAAGGTGACGAGCGCATCTTCCTATTTGTCGTCAAGGGCGGAGCTTATGGTAAAAGCCCCTCCCATGTCGTCCTCCTTGACATAAACCTTCTTGGTTCCCGGCGGTGTGGCCCTGGACTTCTTGTCTCTGTCGGTGGAGCTCTCTGGCACGTCCTCAACGGGAGCGCTACACTCCGAAGAGGTGTGCTTGCCGGAGTGGGTGCCTGAGGTCTCACCGGTCTTCTTCTTTTTCCTTCCCGGGGCTCCAGCGGCAGGAGCAAGCGCCTTAGCAGTGGCAGCTGCTGCAACTACTTGTTGGTAGAGTTGGTCAGGCAAATTAGCGCATCCTTCTTGTATGATGGGACGGTGATGATCGTCATAGGCCCCGGCATCTTCAGGGTGTTGTAGGCGTAATGTGACACCGCCATGAACTTGGCCAACGCTGGGCGGCCAAGGATCCCGTTGTAAGGCAAGGGGATCTTGGCAACGTCGAACACAATCCTTTCTGTCCTGTAGTTCAGATCACTCCCAAAAATCACGGGCAACGTGACCTTTCCCTTTGGTTGACTTATTCCCGGGTTGACCCCATGAAACATGCCCGTCGCTTTGAGGTCTTCATCAGGAATCTGTAGTTTCTCGATCACGGCAGGCAAGATTAAGTTCAGACCGGCCCCGCCAACGACTAGCATCTTTGTCACCTTAGGGTTGCATATTGTTGGTGAAACCAACAATGGCAAGCACCCGACTGCAGTAGTGCGATCAGGGTGATCCTCAGTGTCAAAAATGATAGGTGTGCCGGACCACTTCAGCAGCCTTTGGGCATCAAATGACGGCTCTGTCGCTGTAATCTCATGCGCCCACTGTTTAAGCTAGCGGTGAGAGGTATGCAGCGAGGTGCCGCCATCGACGCACATGGCCTCTATAGCTTTCTGAAATTCTTGGTCACGAGACTCATCGTCCTCTTCGTGATCATCGTCTTCTGGCTTTTTGTCACGGCCCCGGGCGGGCCTCTCCTGATGTTTATCTTTCCCGCGACGGCCCGCCTGGCTGTCACGCTTCTTGCCGCACCCTTCAGCACCGTCCTGGCCTTTCTCCTTATCCTGCCTCTCATATTCCGCCCTCCGCTTCTCAGCAAGGAGCTCAACCTGTCGGCAGTTCTGGAGATCATGGCCTTTGGTGCGATGGATCTTGCTGTATTTCTTGTCGGAGTTTCCTGGCTTCTCGGCAGCCGCCAAGGCCCGGCAGGCGACACATCCGGGAATTTCCTTGCCGGGGTCATCTGCCTTGGTTTTCTTGGCGGAGCCGGCGTCGTCAGATCCCTCGACGGCAAGCACGGCTTTACCTTTGCGCTTCCTGTTGCGGCGCCGGCCTTTCTTCACCGGGGCAGCAGTATCCTCATCTGAGGAGTCGGTTTCCACACCGGCATCTTCGCCGGGGTACTTCCCTCCCTCTTCAGCTCGGGCACATCTGTCAGCAAGAACATAGAGTTCTGCCACATCTTTCACCTTGTTCATTGCCAGCTCTTCGCACATCTTGTGGTTACGCACGTTCTGATGGAACGCGCTGATGATGGTGGCAGGGTGAACATCAGGGATATTGTACTGTACCCAGCTGAACCTCTGTATATACTTGCGCAGACTCTCGCCTCCCTTCTGGGGAATGACATGCAGGTCGCTTGCTTGGCCATGGGCTTGGTGACCTCCGGTAAAGGCGCCCACAAACTCATGGCACAAATCCGACCAGGAGGAAATAGAGTCTACCGGCAAGTGCATCAACCACGACATGGCATTGGGTTTAAGAGCCAATGGAAAGTAATTCGCAAGCACCTTATCGTCGCGGGCTCCGGCAGCTTGCATCGCGATGGTGTAGATGCTGAGGAACTCAGACGGGTGGGTCTTGCCGTTGTACTTTTCGCCAACGTCAGGTTTGAAGGTGCGGTGAGTGGGCCACTGGAACTGCCGCAGCTCACGGGTAAAAGCCGGACAGCCTAGTTCGTAAGGTAGGCCTCCAGGGCTCTCCGGGGCCGGGTGGTTCGCAGTAGGCCCTGCTCGCCTGTCTGACTGGTGGCGCGCTTCGCGCTGGCGCTTGATAGTGGTTCGAGCATCTTCATGGGCTCGTTCTCGAAGAACTTGGTGCTGGTCACAGTGGGTCCGTGGGTCAGACGACGCTATGGAGATGTCGTCGCCCATGACGTCGCGACGAGAAGGCGTCCGCGGTACCGGATGGGGAAGAGGTTAATGCACCATGGTCGCGGCGCCGCCGGCTTTTCCGCCACTGGTGCGCGGGACTCCATCGAAGCGTTGACCGGGGGGCCCCACCGGATTTGGTTCGTCTTTGTTGGCCACCGCAACAAGGCTTCGGATAGTGGCTCTCCATTTGTCGAGTTTCCCTGTAGTGGGAGGAAAGTCAAGGAGCAACTGCGCGCGCCAGGGCCTCTGCTGGCGTCGGTGGCAGCGGAACCTGCACAGATCGCGACGCGCTTCGACTTCTGACCATGTCAGAAGGAGCTCTATCACGACCCCGCGGTCGCATGCCGTTGTCACCAGTGCTTCGGCGAGCGGGCAGGTCTTCTATGTCCCGGGAGTGGCGCTCGGGGCTCTTCCCGCGGCGACACCCAGGATCTTCGGCATGATGACGCCGTTCGTCACGCGCTGCCTGGGAGGAGCGCGCTGTTGGCGCCGGCGTGGGAGTCTTGGAGCCCCTTGTGTCGCCTTCGGGTGGGGCGGCGATGACCTTGGAAGGCCCCGCTCCACCCGTGGAGGGCCTGGCTCCACCTTTGGATTTGGCGATGTGTGGCCCATTACCAGGCCCACAAACATCGCCGCCTCCAAAACTCCGGCTACTGGGATGGCGTTGGTGTTCGCGAGCAGCGCCTCGGGTCCTTTCTGCGACCGGTCCGCTGCTCGCCCGCGTCGGGACGGGCTGTCCGGCTTCCGACTAGCCAACCGCCACCGTCGTCTTCTTCTTGGGCGCCATGATGATGAAGAAGCGTCGAACTAACTGCTAAATCTGATTCTCACAACTGCGCCCCCTACCTGGCGCGCCAAAGATGTCGGTAGGAACGACACCTATGGGATCACAAGAATCCCTACCACGGTTAGTGGGGCGCGGGGTCATGAGAAGAGCAGATCAAACAAATAGTACATAGTTTATTTATCCAGGTTCGGGCCGCGAGGATGCGTAAAACCCTACTCCTGCTTTGGTGGATGCATATTCCTGTTCTTGAGCTAGCTCTGGGGCATTAGGAGCTCCAAAAAAGCCGAATCCTCCTCCTGGTCGCCTCAGGCCTCCTTTTATAGAAAAAGGGGTTCCCATAGTTGCACGCAGGAGGTGGAAAGGGTACAGTGATGCGAGGTTATCCCTCGCATTACATGACAAGGCGCATTTAATGCGTCTTGCTTAGGTGTCCTTGCTTTATCGGGGACGGGGGAGAAACCTGTCTCGTCCGTTGCTGCTCCTTCTTGTGTCGACACGCGCCCTGGCCAGCGATGCCTGTGATTCCATGTAGGTAGGCAGGCAGCTGAGGTGGCGCAGTGGAGGGTCTTCACGAAGATCTGCATGCCTCCACGTAGGTGCCTGCCCAGCTGGTTGGGTCAGCAGCCGCATGCGTACGGTGGTGGAGGTTTAGTCGACGTGGGCCTGATGGTGGCCCTGCGGATGTTCTTGGCAAGGGCCTTGTCGGGGCCCTGGCAAGGGTCTTAACGGGGCACCTGCTGTCATCCCCGACAAGGCGCTTGCCGGGGGCTTTGTGGTCTTCCTCGGCTCGGATCCCACCAAGGGTCTTCATCTTCTATTGTACGTATCTGATCTTGAATGTCTTCACAAAGATCTGCATGCCACCACGAGGATGTCTCCTGAATCGTTGCCCCATGGGGGCAGTGGTCTCAAGGGTGATTTGCTCCGTGGGCGTGGGGAGAGTTGCCGCGGCAAGGGTCTTGCCGGGGTTGCTAAAACTGTCTCCCGGCAAGGATCTTGCCGGGGGAGTCCGCTTCATCTCCTTTGTTCTTCGTGGTTTTGGCCTTGGCGTCATCCTAGTTCCCTTGAGCTTCAGTCTTACCCTGGCTCACATCCCCTCCCTTGCTTGGTGTGGTGGTGCCCGCGGCTCGGACTGCCCGTGCACAGTTATAGGGGTACAAAAAGTGCACCCCTCTTTTTGTACACCGACAGCCACCGATCCAAATTGATGTATGAATATGGCGGAGGCCAGACGACTCTCTGCGTCACAGCTCTATACAACTAACTGAAGAAGACATTGTTGAAATATCAACCATCCTTGTGAATGGCAAGTATGAGGACTGAAGTAAGGTTGGGTTAAACCCCTTCTGTAAACTTAACCCGGCACCAGAGGTAAAAAACCCTGACCTCTTTCTCTTTTGTGATTTCCTCAGTAGTTTTAAATACTTGCATGACCTTTTATCATGTTTATTTGTTTATAGGCCAATCTGACTTCTTGAAGGCCAAGTATGACCAGGAAGCTGCCAAGAAGGCTAGAACTGCCGCCATAGCCGCCAGGAAGACGAACCGGAGGTCCAAGAAGAAAAGGAGCACTGCTTCGGACCTGTTAAAGCTTGACGATGGTACTGAGTCGGAGGTAGCCCTTGACTCCCTTGGCCAGTTTTTTAGTAACCTTATTGACTCTGACTATTGCCAGGACGACACAGGGGCCAGCCAGGCCGTAGAAGAAGAGGTAATTATTTCCTCTGAGTCAGCCCATTTGCCAAGACAGAAACTTCGAGTGGTAACCCGGAAAGTAAGGTTTTCGCACCCTTTGGCTTATTTGAACCCTCATTTTCTTTTGAAAAAGCAGCAACACGAGAGCCGCCGTTAGGCCCGGAATAATGACGACGATGAACCGCCTTCCGATTTACAACAAACTCCTCGAAAGCGCCAGAATGAGCTTTCTTTCATCTTCATCTTTTGGTTTCATTAATGAATATATTCCCTTGCCTCACTGACTTTATTTTACCTTTTACAGGAGGTTTCTCGCTCTTCTGGCGACTCATCTCAGACTCAGTTTCCGGCTTTCAAAACTGCTCCTGGGTAAGGAAAAATCAGCTTTCCTCTCTATCTTTAAAAACTGCATCCTTACACTAAATGTCTCATAAAACTTTTCTTAGTGGCCAGGCCAAATCCAAGAAGGCCAAGGTGATTAAGCCGTCAGAAGACCCGAAGGTTCCTGCACCTGAGTCGGCCATGCCAATTCCTCCCTCTAAAACTGAAGCACCTGAAGACCCGGCTGTTCATACTCAATTGGATCCTCCTGAGTTGTCAGCCGATGAGATCACCCTTAACCCGACTATCATTGAACCATCTAGTTCAGCTAACCCACCAACAACTTCTGATACTGACGTGTTGATTACTGGTAGCCGATTTGTTGAACCAGGGACCCCCACTGTGTTAGCCCGGCACACTGCTAAGCAAGAAGCCTTGGAGAAGCAGAAAGTGTGTTTTGATATCTCTCACTACACTCATCTGAATGCTAGTGACATACTGTCCGGTTATCTCAGTCATGTTCATTCCAGCCGTGAGTCGGAAATTGAGATGGTCAAGCGATTACAACTAAAATATGAGGTATGTTCTCCGGTTCAATTATACTCTGCCAGCCCCCAAGTCTTCAGATGATGAACTTGAATGATCTGTAGAATTTATGATATAGGTTGATACTTTGTCTCTAAGCTTTTCGAAAGTCCAACAAAGTAGCATAAACTTCACCTGTAGTCCCAAAGGGCCGGCTCAATTTATCATAAATGAACCGGTACTTAACTTCATAATTGTCTTTTACTAGTAGAGAAACTTTCTGAATATCATGCATTAGCCCCCAAGTGCCAAGTGTTGTTACTTTGTAAAACACTTGGGACTTGAAACATATAAGAGTCGTAAAAAATAGCTTTGGCAGACATTAGCCCCCAAGTGTCAAGTGGTATTGCGGTGCATAATACTTGAGACTTGAACCCTTATAACTTTTAGTTTAAGCCTTGACACACCTGTGTATGTTTTGTAGAATGCCCTATCTGAATTGGGCTCCCAATTAACTGATGCAAAGACTCGGCTGACGGATCAAGAGGCAGAAATCAAGACTGCTGACTCTAAACTCCAATTGAGTCTTTCTGAGACAGAAAAATTGAAGACCAGCTTGACTACAAAGAAGAAATCCTGGGCCGAAGAAAAGACGCTGCTGATACAACGTCCTGAAACAGCTGAGACGGCTCTTGAGGAGGTTACCGCTGTCGGATTTCGGGTTCCGGCAGACCCTTGAGGTTCGAACTCTGGGGTGCGCGCGGAGATTTCGCCTCCTACCTACTTGCACCCCTCCGCCTCGCCAAGATCTAAACTAAGGAAAGAACAACACAAGGGACGCAGGGTTTATACTGGTTCGGGCCACCGTTGTGGTGTAATACCCTACTCAAGTGTGTGCTATGGTGGATTGCCTCTTGGGCTGATGATGATGAACAATACAAGGAAGCACAGCCTCGCGAGGGTCTGTTCTTGGTCGGGGTGATGAACTGCTGGGAGGAGCTCAGTCACCTTTCTCTCTCTCTCCGATCTTCTCTATCCTTCCAACCCTCCGGCCCAGCTCTTTTTTACCTAGCCCCCTTTGCTCTGTGGGTGGCTGGTCCTATTTATAGAGGCCCTGGTCGTCTTCCCAAATATCGAGCGGGAAGGGAGCCAACAATGGCGGGCTAATTTTGAAGGGGGACAACTAGTATCAACTATCCTGACAAAAGTAGTCTTCGCTTGCGCAAAGCTCTGGTGATGACGCCGTCTTGGGCTCCACGGTGACCTCCATCTCATAGTCCTCCTGGTCTTGGTCTCGTTGCACCGAAATGGCAACCTTTGCCTGATGCCTCGGTACTCCGCGGCTGCGCTTGCCCCCTTTGCACCAAAGAGGAAGGGAGGACACTGCACGGGCTGGCACCCACCTGGCGCCCCCGGTCGTCATGGCTAGCGTCACGGGCACCTCGTGAGCTACCCCGCCTTGATCTCTCCGCCTCCTCGTGAGCCAGCCTGACGAGGCCGTGCCTGACGAAGCTCCGTGTCGTCCGCCCCGCGAGGTTTGGCCCCTCGCGAGGGTCTTGGGTTTGTGTTGGTGAAGATGGGCCGCGCTGGGCCCCCCTTTGAGCCACGCCGCAGGCCGCAGGCAGGCAAGTCTGGGGACCCCCGTTCCCAGAATGCCGACAGTAGCCCCCGGGCCCAAGGCGCGCCCGGACTTGGCCGTGCAGGGAGGCGGAAGGGCAAGAGCGAAGCGTCGCGGGCCCTAACAGCCTGCGGCCTTGGGCGCCGCGTGGCGGTTGATTGAACATGGGCATCTCCACTTCCCCATGGCGCCTCGGCAACTGCACGGATTGGACAAGTCCCTGCATGCAAAGCGGGTCATAATTACCTGCGATCGTGGGGGCCATTGGTTGGCCATCGCCGGTTATAAGTATGGACCGGCGCGCGCCCTTCCAGTTCATCCCTCCTTGCTTCTCCTTTTCTTCATGGCCCCGTCAAGGAGGTTCTCGGCCGCAGAGAAGGGGAAGGCTCACCAGGTTGAACCCGCCTCTACCCCACCCAAGCGCGGCCGAGGGCGCCCTCATAAACATCTTGTGGCCACCATGGTGGCTTCCCGCGGCCGTGGAGGCGATCTTCAGCACAGCGATGGGAGGATTGATGCAGCCGGGGGGCGCGCTCCGGCTGCGCATCCCCCTAGGCCGCGCTTTCGCGCTTCTGAAGTGCTGCCGGAGTTTGTCGTGTGGTCGGCGGGGCCGACCAGCACCCGGCTTCCACTTCCTCGCTTCCTCCTTGGCGAGCTCCCAGCCGGCGCCCCGGGCGGCCTCTGGCTCCAGGCTGACGGCTGCTGCAGCCGGGCCTCATGGGTCTCACTAGAGGTCTCCGCGGGCGGGAGCCTGTTCCTGGCCCGCGTTTGGCAGACGTTTTCCCACGCGCGTGGCCTGAGCCGTTGGTGCACCCTACACTTCAAGTTCGACAGTGATGCCACCCTCTACGTGAGGGTGTTTGGGGAAGATGGTCGCCGCGCAGGGTGTTGCCCCGAGGGTGACGACCGCGGCTGGGAACCCAGCTCCGGCGATGATGGAGAGGGCAGCGCTCGCGTGGCCGGCAGCGCTTAGGGTTCCTCAAGCTTCTCCGGTTCTTCTTCAGACGGCGACTCTTCTAGCGGTGGCCGCGGTCAGCCTCCACGCCGTCGTATCTGCTTGGGAGGTGGCAACGTGTCCGCCCACCGTCGCGCCCTGGTGAAGCGCGAGAGGGAGTCCGCCTGAGCTTCGGAGGCAGCTCGGGCCTTTCCTGCGGGCCGATGTGAGGCGAGCCGCACCGGATTTGTTCTTTCTTTTCCTTTTTCCTGCGTAACAAATACAATAGTGTGGAGCCCCGCGGGGGCGTGTTTGGGTTATTGTTGTTAATCGTCGTTTTGCTTTCGTTAGCGTATCTTCCGGCTACGTGCCCGAGCATGGATAGTTCTCGGCCCCGGCCGTGGGGGGCGACCGACCCAGGCCCTTTGTTTGTGTCGCGGTGCCCATGAGGCACGGACTGGAGGGGTGCTCCTGTAAGGGGCCCAGGTCGCGAACTCTTTGAATGAATAGGATAGGAACACTCGCGAGGGCGCTCAGCTGCCCCCCCCCTCGTGAGGCCTTGCGCAAGAGAAATCGAGGCAAGAGAGCGAAAAGTCGAAGAACCTCAAGCCAAAGACCGCAACAACTTCAATAAAACTTCGAATAAGAAGGAACAAGCCAACTGCGGAAAGCAAATGAAAAGCCGCGTCCAGCACCTAATCTAGTCTTCGACGTCTTCTCACCAGCGCGGAGCTAAGTGCTGCCACTAGGCGTGGGAGGGAGCCCCAGGGCCTGAGGCCGGCGCTCCTGAGACTCCGGGGCGTGTACAGCCCCAACTCATTATTACGTGAGAGTGTCACGGGCGGCAAGCTTCACAGGCGTTGGCCTTCTTCACAGGCTCCGGGCCTTTTCCAAAACGCGATAGCTTCACAGGCATTCGCCTTCTTCACAGGCTCTGGGCCCTTTTCAAAAGCGCAATAGCTTCACAGGCATTCGCCTTCTTCATAGGCTCTGGGCCTTTTCCGAAACGCGATAGCTTCACAGGCATTCGCCTTCTTCATAGGCTCTGGGCCTTTTCCAAAACGCGATAGCTTCACAGGCATTCGCCTTATTCATAGGCTCTGGGCCTTTTCCAAAACGCAATAGCTTCACAGGCATTCGCCTTCTTCACAGGCTCTGGGCCTTTTCAGGGGTAGAACCTCCGGAGGTGCTGGATGTTCCATGCATTCTGGACTGGCACCCCCTCCTGAGTCTCCAAGCGCGTGGAGCCGGGCCTGGAAACATGAACAACTTTGAACGGGCCCTCCCACATGGGAGAGAGCTTGTGCAGCCCCTCCCTAGAGAGAACCCGCCTGAGCATGAGGTCTCCTACCTCGAGAGTTCTGGGGCGGATGTTGCGGCAGTGATATCGCTGCAGTGCTTGTTGGTACCTCACCGCTCGTAGCGCGGCTTCTCGGCGACGTTCCTCCCCCAGCACGAGGTCCATCCCCCGCATGGTGTCCTGTTGCGCCTCATCAAACGCCAGGACCCGTGCGGAGCGACGTCTGACCTCGTGAGGGAGGACCGCTTCGGCTCCGTAGACCAGGAAGAATGGGGTCTCTCCAGTCGGCTTGGTCGCAGTTGTGCGGATGGACCACAACACGGACTGAAGCTCATCGTACCAACCTCTGCCGTAGGCCTCCAGTTTCTTCTTGAACGTCCTGGTCTTGAGGCCCCTCAGGACCTCCGCGTTGGCTTGCTCGGCCTGGCTATTTCTTCGGGGGTGCGCCACCGAAGCGTAGCATATCTACAATCCAAGGTTAGCACAATATGTTTTGAAGAGGTTACTGGTGAACTTCGAACCGTTGTCCGTGATGATGCGATTCGGCACCCGAACCGGCTCACGATAGCCTTGATGAACTTGACCGCGGAACCCGCGGGAATGGTGCAGACAGCCTCTACTTCAGCCCACTTGGTGAACTTGTCCACGACGACGTAGAGGTAGCGGTAGCCCCCAGGCGCCCGAGGAAATGGGCCCAAGATATCCAGCCCCCAGACTGCGAATGGCCACGAAAGGGGTATAGTCTGCAAGCCTCCTGCTGGCTGATGGATCTGCTTGGCGTGGAACTGGCAGGCCTCACAAGCTTTCACTAGTTCGACGGCGTCATTGAGCGCGGTGGGCCAATAAAACCCACTGTGGAACGCCTTGCCGACGAGGGTCCGTGATGATGAATGATGTCCACAATCTCCGCCGTGTATATCTTCCAGCAGTTCCTTCCATTTCTCCCTGGAGATGCAGCGCAGGGATACATCGTTTGGCCACTTCCGGTAGAGCTCTCCATCCTTGATGCAGTATGCTGTGGCCTGGCGTGCCACTCGCTCCGCTTCCTCCTCCTTCGCCGGCAGTGTCCCTTGTGTTAGGTAACTCCGCAGGTCCGTGATCCAACATCCCTCTTGAGGTTCCATCGTCAGGAGCAGACGTGCTCCTAAGGCCAGGCCACAGACCGGAGCCCCTGAGGCATGTGGCTGGGGGAGCTCCTCCCGGGGCTAATCCGTGTTCGACAATGACGGCAGGGCTGATGGCTTGAAGAGCCGCTCCTCGAAAACGCCAGGCTCCTGAGGTAACCGCCTGGACGCCCGTTTGGCGATGTCGTCGGCCTCCCGATTGGTGCCATGGGGCACATGCTGCAACTCAACCCCCAGAACTGCTTCTCCATCTTGCGGACCTCTGCTAGGTAGGCTTCCATGTGCTCATCCTTCGGCTCGTACACCTTGTTGGAGAAATTGACAAGGAGCTGCGAATCGCCCTTGATGGTGAGGCGTTTCACCCCCAGTGCAGCCGCGGCCTTCAAGCCTGCTATTAAACCTTCATACTCCGCTATGTTGTTGGAGACCTTTTCACCTTGCTAGAAACAGAGCTGCATGGCGTAATAGAGCGTGTCCTGAGCGGGCGATATAAGCACCGCCGCAGCCCCAGCGCCATGCCTGGAGAACACCCCATCAAAGTACATGACCCAGCCTTCTGGCGCCTCGCTTCCCGGGGATAGGGACCGATCCTCGTCGGCCTTGAGGCCTGGCGCTTCCGTCCATTCTGCCACAAAATCCGCCAACGCTGCTCCCTTGATGACTCTGGTTGTGCTAAATTCGAGCTGAAACGCTTGCAGTTCTATGTTCCACTCAGCGACCCTTCCAGCTTAATTAGGGCTCCTGAGCACTCTCTCTAGGGGGTATGACGAGACGACCTTGATGGGGTGACCCTGAAAATAGTGTCGCAGCTTGCGCGAGGCCACCAGTAGCGTGAGGAGGAGTTTTTGAGGCATGGGATACCGTGCCCTTGCATCCCGCAACATCATGCTGACGAAGTACACTGGGTGCTCAACGAGGTGGAGTGCGTCAGTGCTGGCAGCTCCCTTCGGAGACCGTGGCGCCTCTTGAGGCAATGAGGCCTCCTGAGACTGGCCATCTGGAAGTGGGGCCTCTTCTGCCTCTGGCGCGCCCCTCTGCGGCGGCTGATCCTCCTCAGCCACGGTGGCGGTTTCTGTATGCCTTCCTTGTCCCTGTTCTGCCTTGTCCTAGGCTGCTGCCGCGGTTTTGATTCGGTGCTCCTCTCTGACTGCCACCAAGGCTGCGCTGGCGGAGTAGGGAGTGGCGGCGAGGTAGAGCACCAGGGGCTCTTGATGGCGCGGAGCCACCATGACCGGTGGGCTGCTCAGGTATCTCTTGAGATCCTGGAACGCCTTGTCGGCCTCTTCAGTCCACTCGAAGGGCCCCTTTTTCTTCATTAGCTCGAAGAAGGGCAGTGCTTGTTCCCCCAACTTGGAGATGAAGCGCCCTAGCGCGGTCACGCGCCCCGTGAGCTTCTGCATTTCTCTGAGGGTCTTTGGCGGGCTCATGTCTTCCACCGCCTTGACCTTCTCCGGGTTAGCCTCGATGCCTCGGTGGGACATGAGGAAACCCAAGAGCTTGCCCGAGGGGACTCCGAACACACACTTCTCTGGGTTGAGCCGTAGGTTCACTGCGTTGAGGCTCGCGAAGGTTTCCTCCAAGTCTTGTATCAAGGTCCTGGCCTCCCGAGACTTTACCACAATGTCATCGACGTAAGCTTCAACATTCTTCCCGAGCTGCGGGCCCAAGGTGATGTGCATCTGCCGCTGGAAGGTCGCCCCAACGTTACGTAGCCCGAATGGCATGCATGTGTAGCAGTACACCCCACACGGGGTTAGGAAGGCTGTCTTCTCGACGTCTTCTACCGCCATCTTGATCTGGTGATACCCAGAGAAGGCATCCAAAAAGCATAACAGGTCACATTCCGTAGTGGAATCAACGATCTGGTCGATGCGGGGGAGCAGGAACGGATCTTGCGGGCATGCTTTGTTGAGGTTGGTGAAGTCGACACACATGCGATCCTTCCCTCCCTTCTTTGGTACAACGACAGGGTTGGCCAACCAATCCGGGTATCGGACCTCGTGAATGACCCCAGCGGCTTCTAATTTGCGGGTCTCTTGGACGATGAAGGCCTGCTTTTCTGTGGACTGACGCCTGGCCTTCTTCTTCACAGGGCGCACATTGGGGCACACGTTGAGGTGATGGTCGATTACACTCCTAGGGATCCCTGCCAACAGGTCAGGCTCCCAAGCGAATACCTTCTTGTTTGCGCGCAGGAACCCGACCAGGGCCATCTCCTGCTTGGGTTTGAGGTGGGCGCCTATGGTGAAAGTGGCGTTGGTGGATCCGTCCTCATCGACGGGTATCTGCTTGGTTTCTGCCTTGTCTTGGGTGAACAACTGTTTCTTCTTGGCGGGTGCAGCCCCCTTGGGCCCGGGGGTCTCCAAGTTGGCGGGCTATGCCGACGCCGCCGTCTTGAAGGCGAGCTTGAGCACCCGCAGCGCGTCCCCGGTGTCCCCGTGCACAGTGAGGACACCGCTACTCCCGGGCATCTTCATGAGGTTGTACGCCGGGTGCGTCGCGGCCATGTACCGGGCCAGCGCTGGGTAGCCGAGGATGGCGTTGTAAGGGAGGCCGATGGGGGCGATGTCGAAGTCGACCAGCTCCGTGTGGAAGTTGTCGTAGGTGCCGAAGGTTACTGGGAGCCGGATCTGTCCCAAGGAGCTGGACGACTTGCCGCCAACGCCTGAGAAGGGCCGGCTGGGTTGCAGCAGTTCCAGGGGTATGTAGAGGAGGTTGAAGGCCTCGACCAAGAGCATGCTGAGGCCCGCGCCGCCATCAATGAGGGTTCTGGTGACGGCCACCTGGCAGATGGTGGGGGTACACAGCATGGGGAGCGCACCCGAGCAGGCCGAGTAGGAGGGGTGGTCCTCCGAGCTGAAGGTCAGGCCGGTCTCGGGCGCCGCCCGGTCCAGGGGAGCCCCCTGCCGCGTGGAAGCGGCGCTGACCCGGCGGATGAACGGCTTGACGTGGTGACTTGTAGGCGGCGCCTGCGAGCGGCCCAAGAGGGCCGCGACGACTGGGGGTGTTGGTGCAGCTCGATGGGCAGGGGAGAGGTTGTGGGGCTTCATGGGCACGCGGAGCGCGCGGGACGAAGAACCAGCTGGGGTGAGCGAGGGAGTTGCGGTGCGGCCGTCTTGCCGCACGGACGGATACTGGGACGATGCTTGCTGCTCGTCCCCCGCCGGGCCGGTGGCAGCGTTGACAGCAGGTGACGAGGAACAGCGAGGACGCCCGCCGACAGGGGCCGTCTGGGCGATGCAGGAAGCAAGCGCGGCCCGGCGCTCGGCGCGGGCCCGACGAGCGTCAGACATGGGTGTGATAGTCGGAGGAGAACGGGGTGGTGGAAGACGAATCCCGGTGCACCCCTACCTGGCACGCCAAATGTCAGACTTCGGGTTCCGGCAGACCCTTGAGGTTCGAACTCTGGGGTGCGCGCGGAGATTTCGCCTCCTACCTACCTGCACCCCTCCGCCTCGCCAAGATCTAAACTAAGGAAAGAACAACACAAGGGACGCAGGGTTTATACTGGTTCGGGCCACCATTGTGGTGTAATACCCTAGACCAGTGTGTGGTGTGGTGGAGTGCCTCTTGGGCTGATGATGATGAACAATACAAGGAAGGACAGCCTCGCGAGGGTCTGTTCTTGGTCGGGGTGATGAACTGCTGGGAGGAGCTCGGTCACCTTTCTCTCTCTCTCTGATCTTCTCTATCCTTCCAACCCTCCGGCCCAGCTCTTTTTTACCTAGCCCCCTTTGCTCTGTGGGTGGCTGGTCCAATTTAGAGAGGCCCTGGTCCTCTTCCCAAATATCGAGCGGGAAGGGAGCCAACAATGGAGGGCTAATTTTGAAGGGGGACAGCTAGTATCAACTATCCTGACAAAAGTAGTCTTCGCCTGCGCAAAGCTCTAGTGATGACGCCGTCTTGGGCTCCACGGTGACCTCCGTCTCGTAGTCCTGCTGGTCTTGGTCTCGTTGCACCGAAATGGCAACCTTTGCCTGATGCGTCGGTACTCCGCGGCTGCGCTTTCCCCCTTTGCACCAAAGAGGAAGGGAGGACACTACGCGGGCTGGCACCCACCTGGCGCCCCCGGTCTTCATGGCTAGCGTCACGGGCATCTCGTGAGGTACCCCGCCTTGATCTCTCCGCCTCCTCGTGAGCCAGCCTGACGAGGCCGTGCCTGAGGAAGCTCCGCGTCATCCGCCCCGCGAGGCTTGGCCCCTCGCGAGGGTCTTGGGTTTGTGTTGGTGAAGATGGGCCGCGCTGGGCCCCCCTTTGTGCCACGCCGCAGGCCGCAGGCAGGCAAGTCTGGGGACCCCCATTCCCAGAACGTCGACAACCGCGGAGCTCACCGGCTTAAAGAACCGGGTGTCCCAAATGGTCTCCGTCATCTTTGGTAAGTCATCTGTATTAATCACTTATACCTTCTTTTGACCCGGAATATAAGCCGCCTGCTGAGCCTTTGTTTAAAAAACACTCGCAGGTCCACGAAGCAAAAATCTGAGCCAAGACAGTGTGACCAAATTGAAGGCGGTTTATACCTTAGTGGAGAAATTGTATACTGGCGCTCAACGAGCACTTGCCACCATCTCCCCTGCCAACCAAGGACCCAATCGGTTGAGCGATGTCTTGAAGAAGTTATCAATCTTACCCGCCAGGTTTCAAGAAGTCAAACGATCATGTTCCAGAGCTGGAGCCCTGACTGCCCTGAGCCGCTCCAAAGCCTGGGTGCCAGATCTAGACCCGGTGGATGTGGCTAAGGGGTACCCTACTGTGAAGGAAGACGGGACTCCATTTGATCAAGATGACTTCATCGCCTGTGTGAGGGGAGTTCGACCTCAAGGTACCATTCTTGGAGATGAGACCAGCATCGATAAATATCAGTCGGGTTTTGATATGGAGAATAAGTAGATGGCGACTCCCTCTTATAAGGTGACAAATCTTATCCCGCCGGTTCGTCAACACACTTTTGCTCCGGAAGTTGACCCGGCCGGCCTGATTGATGATGAGGCAGAATTCATTGCTTTGAACGGCTTTGACTGGTCCAAGCCCAGCTTCCAATCAGTAGAAGGAGATGAACCGGCGAGGGGAGAGTCATAACCATCTTGTGGGCTCCCAAAGCTTTGTAATAGATTTATCTTAAAAACTGCATGTGTTTCTTATGCCATCGCACACAAAATGTTGCATATTACTCTTTGCCAGCACACCTTTGATAATATCTGCAATGTTTTAACTTTGCTCCTACAAAAAATGAAAGAGCTCGCCTGGCGGTTTAACACCGGACGGGTCAAAAACAGTCGGTATATGTCTTTATTGGAAAATATAAACAAGGCTGAAAAAACCTATTCGTGAACAACATTGACATACCTGTGTTTCTGGACAGCCGGTTTTCATGATCCGGATGATGAGGTTGATGACCCAATCTTTTTGAGAAGCCAATGCTTCCATATACCTAATGACTATCATGCCTTGGCGGCTTACTGTCAAATAATCAAGCTGGCTTAAATAAAAACCATACTGATAGTTTAGATTTGAGACAATAAAAACCAGTAAGACAAAATAGCAGATTTCAAACAACATAAATTTGGGGGTTTCTGATTCGAATACGATCAGTAAACCGGACCAAAGGGGTTAAGCTAAGATTCGAATATGATCATATAGCCCCCAGTGGCTTTGGCGTTGCGCCGATCAAGAGGGTACTGACAGCTATGTTCTCTTTGGTTCGAATACGACCTATGTTTGAACAAGAAGCCCCCAAATGACCTTGAGAGGTTTTTAACGACCCTGATTCGAATACAATACAAGTCGGACCCAAAACGGGGTTAAGCTATTATTCAGATACGATCAAGAAGCCCCCTAGTGAGTTTGGCTTTGAGCCGATCAAGAGGGTTACGACAGCTATGTTCTCTTTGGTCGAATATGACCTATGTTTGAACAGGAAGCCCCCAAGTGACCTATGAGGTTTACAGCTAGATTCGAATACGGTCATAAGCCGGACCAAAAAGGTTAATCTAAATTTAGATATGATCAGCTCCTTAATAGTCACATAAATAATGATATATGATCTTTGAAGAGGAAAAAGACAGAAGTCATGCTTTATTACTTATCATAATATATACAATGTCAAAGTATGTACATGACGAGAGCCGGTAGCTCAGGTGTAGTATGGTCGAAGCTGAGCAATGTTCCATGGCCGGCGGGTCTCCTCCTCCGACTTACGTGAGTCTTTGTGCTCTCAAACGTCAATGAGGTAATATGACCCGTTGTTTAAATTCTTGCTGACCACAAAAGGTCCTTCCCGAGGCTGGGATAGTTTGTGTGCATCAGACAGATCCTGGATGAGCCAGAGCACCAGGTTACCTTCTTGAAAGGTCCTGGACTTAACCCGGCGGCTGTGATAACGGCGCAGGTCCTGTTGATAAATTGTTGATCGAGCTGCCGCTAAATCTCTCTCCTCATCTAACAAGTCAAGTGAATCCTGTCAGGCTTGTTCATTATCAGCTTCAACGTAAGCCGCCACGCGAGGCGAGTCATGACGGATGTCACTAGGCAGCACTGCTTCCGCTCCATAAACCATGAAGAAAGGTGTATAACCTATAGACCTGTTAGGAGTGGTGTTAATGCTCCACAACACTGAGGGTAATTCCTCTACCCAACAACCCGGCGTCCATTGTAAGGGAACCATAAGCCGGGGCTTGAGACCTTTTAAGATTTCCTGATTTGCTCTCTCAGCCTGACCATTAGATTGAGGGTGAGCTACGAAAGAAACATCAAGCCGGATATGCTCACGTTGACAAAACTCCTCCATAGCACCTTGGGACAAATTAGTTCCATTGTCAGTGATAATGCTGTGTGGAAAACCAAAGCGAAAAATCACCTTTTTCATGAACTGAAACGCCATGGCTGCATCACACTTACTCACTGGCTCTGCCTCAACCCATTTTGTGAATTTGTCAACTGCCACTAAAAGATGTGTCTTTTTATCCTTGTACTTTTTGAAAGGTCCAACCATGTCAAGCCCCCAAACTGCAAACGGCCAAGTGATTGGAATCATCCGCAACTCTTGAGCCGGCACATGCGCTCGTCGTGCAAATTTTTGACATCCATCACACCTACTAACCAGATCCTCTGCATCAGCGTGAGCCGTTAACCAGTAAAAACCATGACGAAAAGCTTTGGCCACAAGAGACTTTGACCCGGCGTGATGACCACAATCCCCTTCATGGATCTCACGAAGTATTTCTTGACCTTCTTCAGAAGAAACACAATGCTGAAACGCTCCAGTGATGCTGCGATGATACAACTCTCCATCAGAAATCGTCATTGACTTGGACCGCCGGGTTATCTGTCGGGCCAGGGTCTCGTCCTCTGGCAACTCGCCCCGGGTCATGTAAGCCAGGAACGGTACTGTCCAATCTGGAATAACATGAATAGCCGCCACTAACTATGCTTCCAGGTCAGGAATGGCCAAATCTTCCTCTGTAGGCAACTTAACAGTCGGGTTATGTAAAACATCCAAAAAGGTGTTAGGTGGTACCGGCTTATGCTGAGATCCCAACTGGCTTAAGGCATCGGCCGCTTGGTTCTTTCTGCAGGCAATGTGTTCCACTTGATAACCCTTAAAATGCCCCGCAACAGCGTCGACCTCGCGGCGATAAGCCGCCATGAGAGGATCCTTGGAATCCCACTTGCCTGACACCTATTGAGCCACCAAATATGAATCGCCAGGGCACCGGGCCTGGCTCAGACTCATCTCTTTAGCCATTCGAAGACCATGGAGCAAGGCTTCATATTCTGCTGCATTGTTAGTACAAGGAAACATCAATCGCAACACATAAAAAAACTTGTCCCCTCGAGGAGAAGTTAAAACAACTCCAGCCCCGAGCCTTCCAACTGTTTGGACCCATCAAAATGAATTGTCCAATATGTGTTGTCTGGTTTCTCCTCTGGCATCTGCAACTCTGTCTAGTCATTAATGAAGTCAACCAGCGCTTGAGATTTGATCGCAGTATGTGGCATATACTTCAAACCATGAGACCCAAGTTCAATAGCCCACTTGGCGACTCGTCCTGTGGCTTCTCTATTTTGAATGATGTCTCCTAGAGGAGCAGAGCTAACCACAGTGATTGGGTGACCCTGAAAGTAATGTTTGAGCTTCCGTCTTGCCATGAACACCCCATGAACGAGCTTCTGCCAGTGTGGATATCTTTGTTTAGATTCAATGAGCACCTCACTGACGTAGTAAACCGGCCGTTGGACTGGATGTTCCTTGCCAGCCTCCTTGCGCTCCACAACAATTTCCACACTGACCGCACGTGAGTTAGCAGCTACATATAATAACAACGGCTCTTTCTCAACTGAAGCAGCAAGAACCGGCGGCTCAGCGAGCTGTTTCTTCATATCCTCAAAAGCAGAGTTAGCAGTGTCACTCCAGACAAAGTCATCCGCCTTTTTCATCATTTGATACAAAGGCATCGCCTTCTCCCCTAACCGGCTTATGAACCGGCTTAAGGCAGCGACGCGACCCGCCAAACGCTGAACGTCATTGATGCACACCAGTTTGGCCAGAGATGTAATTGCCTTAATTTTCTCCGGATTAGCCTCAATACCTCTGTTAGACACCAAAAAACCCAAAAGTTTACCAGTTGTGACTCCAAAAATACATTTGGCCGGGTTAAGCATGATCTTGTAGACCCGGAGGTTATCAAAGGTCTCCTTCAGATCAGTTACCAAGGTTTCCTTCTCTCTGGATTTTACTACTATGTCATCCACATAAGCATGAACGTTGCACCCAATCGGACTGTGCAGACAATTCTGTACACATCGTTGATAAGTCGCCTGGGCACTTTTCAGTCCAAAAGGCATAGACACATAGCAGAAGGCTCCAAACGGAGTGATGAAAGTCGTCTTCTCCTGGTCCTTAACTGCCATCTTGATCTGATGATAACCTGAATATGCATCCAAAAAACTCAAATGCTCGCAACCCGCCGTAGCATCAATGATCTGATCAATACGAGGGAGAGCAAAAGGATCGGATGGACAAGCCTTGTTCAAATTGGTATAATCCACACACATACGCCAGGTGCCATTCTTCTTGAGTACAAGCACCGGGTTAGCCAACCACTCTGGGTGAAAAACTTCAACAATGAACCCAGCTGCCAAGAGCCGGGCCACCTCTTATCCAATGGCCTTGCGCCTTTCCTCGTTAAACCGTCGAAGAAACTGCCTGACCGACTTAAACTTTGGATCAATATTAAGAGTGTGCTCAGCGAATTCTCTCCGGACACCCGGCATGTCAGAAGGTTTCCATGCAAAGATGTCCCGGTTCTCACGGATGAACTCGATGAGCGTGCTTTCCTATTTTGGATCCAAATTGGCGCTGATGATGAACTGTTTGGATGAGTCGCCAAGCACAAAATCAACCATCTTAGTGTCATCAGCTGACTTGAATTTCAACACCGGTTCATGCTCCATGGTTGGATTCTTCAAAGACGCCATGTCCGTCGGGTCAACATTATCTTTATAAAACTTTAACTCCTCTGTCGCACAAACAGACTCAGCATAAGTGGTATCACCTTCTTCACATTACAGGGCTATTATCCGGCTTCCATGTACTGTGATGGTGCCTTTATAACCCGGCATCTTGAGCTGTAGATACACATAACACGGCCGAGCCATGAACTTTGCATAAGTCGGCCGTCCAAACAGAGCATGATATGGGCTTCTGATCTTAACCACCTCAAAAGTTAACTTCTCAGCCCTGGAATCATATTCATCCCCAAAGGCTACTTCTAGATCAATCTTACCAACTGGGTATGCCGACTTACCAGGCACAACACCATGAAAAATAGTGTTGGATTGTTTAAGACTCTTATCAGTCATCAACATCTGACGAAACGTCTCATAATAGAGGATGTTGATGCTACTGCCTCCGTCCATGAGCACCTTAATGAACTTATATCCACCAACCTGAGGTGCCACCACCAAGGCCAAGTGACCCGAATTATCAACCTGGGGAGGGTGATCTTCTCTACTCCACACAATAGGCTATTGTGACCACCTCAAATAATGTGGAATCGCCGGCTCAACAGCATTGACAGCCCTCTTATGAAGCTTCTGGTCCCTCTTGCATAAACTAGTGATAAATACGTGGTACTGCACACTATTAAATTGTTTTGGGTTACTCTGATACCCGGACTGTTGCTGTTGTTTCTACTGATTACTTTGGCCGGGTTGCTGATTATAGCCACCCTGGTTACCCGGATGGCCCTGACTGTGAAAACCGCCTCCGCCTGAACCGCCACCAGGTCCGTGGCTACCATCAAACATGTTGGAATTTTTAAATTCCTTCATGATCGTACAGTCCTTCCACATATGGGTAGCTGGCTTCTCCCGGGTGTCGTGTCTTGGACAAGGTTCATTCAGTAGTTGCTCGAGGGTGGGACCTGACCCGCCTGAACGAGGAGGTGGCCTACCCTTGCTCCGTTGGTTATTGCCATGTGTATTGGTGTTAGCCACAAACTCATCAGCCTTACGTTTATTACCTCCTTGATTCGTCGGGTTATGCTGGTGACCCTTGCCATTGTTGTTCTTCTTTCCCTTTCCTGTCTTTTCTTCATCAGACACGGGATCCTTGGTACTGTCAGAATCAGCATATTTGACCAGGGCCTCCATCAACTGGCCCATGTCATTACAATCACGCTTGAGCCGCCCCAGCTTCTGTTTCAGAGGTTCAAAACAGCAATTTTTCTCCAACATTAAGACTGCAGAGCCGGCATCCATCTTATCAGATGAATGTATTATCTCCTTGACCCGGCGCACCCAATGGGTCATGGATTCACCTTCCTCCTGCTTACAATTAGTCAGGTCCACGATTGACATAGGTTGTCTACATGTGTCCTTGAAGTTCTGAATGAACCGGGCTTTTAACTCCGTCCATGAGCCGATGGAGTTGAGTGGCAACCCTTTCAACCAAGTGTGAGCCGTTCCATCCAACATCATAGTGAAATACTTAGCCATTGCTACATCGCTGACCTCCAACAGCTCCATCGCCATCTCATAACTTTCAATCCATGCCCCAGGCTGCAAGTCGGCCGTGTAATTAGGCACCTTACGAGGCCCCTTAAAGTCTTTTGGCAAGCGCTCATTACGTATAGCCGGCACCAGGAAAGGGACACCTCCTGTTCTTGTGGCCACTCCTACCTCAACAGAGGTTGCCGGATAAACCGGAAAAGCCTGATGAGTCGCCTGCTCAGCTGCCAGTTGAACCGCCCGCTCAGCCTCTTGACGGATTCTCTCTTGATCCACCAAGTTAAGGCCCCCCTGCGCTGGCTCATGCGTGCGCGGTTGGTTACAGCGTTGAGCATTGCTCGACATAGCGGCTGAGTCTACATGCCTGCTATAGCTCGGGCTCCGACTTGGGCGAGGGGTTGAATGGATTTTGTCTCGACTGTAAGAGTACGCATCCTGCTGCGCCAGAGCCGTCTGAAGTTCTCTCACCGTTCGTGTTTCAATTGCTGTCGGAGAGTCGCCTTCCATCGGGAGAGCCACCAAACGAGCCTACACAGCGATGAGGTTCTCCAAAGGGTTAGAAAAGTGACCCGGCAGTATCGGTGTGTAATGAGGCAGAGCAGTATTCATACGGGGTGGCTCCATAGCCCGTGGTTGAACCGGCGCCCCAGCCCCGGGTGTCGTGATCCGGTTTGCCTCCGGCGGGTTACTTGGACCAGCCCCGAGTGTGTGGAAGAGATTCCTAGGGTCGTAAGTCAGAGGCATACGTGACTGGGTTTTTTGGTGCCTTCTCCTCATGACCTCGTTTGACGCATTCAGATCCACCGAGAGCTGGAAAGTCTCTGCCTGAAGCTGCTGAGCACGAGCATCCAAAGTCGCCCGCTCCGCGGCAATCCTAAACTCTTCTTCTGCTAAATTTTCCTTGGCATGTGCCATCTCTTCGCGTAGCCGTGCCACCTCTGCGTCATGCTGAGCCTTATCCGTCGGCTCCACTACAGCAGTGAACAGAGTCGTCAACTTATCCATGAGGTCCATTAGCACCTGAGCCGGGGGGCGCGCGAGGTCTCCTGACCCGGCTGCTGCTGACCCAGTGGTTATCGCTGCCGCAGCCATAGAGTTCTTCCCGGGTTGAGTGCCAGCTATGAAAACTCTGGCTCAATTAGGTGGCTCGGAGAGGTCCGGAATACTACTGCCATTGGAACAACCCCCAAGCACGCCATCTTGTAACTGATACAAAGAATCTGTCTAGCCTGAGGATGACTCACCGTCAAAACAGATGGCCTCTCACCGCCATCCACTGATCCTTCAGAAAATTCACCTCCATGGATGCAACCCACGAAGGCATGCCTCACGGCAGGTTGAGCCCGGGCGGATCTCGCGCGCTGAGCCGTCTCGATGAGGTTGGTGCAGACGTCCATCTCAAGGCCTGATTCGTCGATCCGGCCGATGAAGACATGGATTCCGCCAAAGGGGACCTGGTACCTGTACTCAATTGAGCCGGCCTCGGGGCCCCAGCCTTCGTCATCGATGTAGAGCTTGCCGCGACGACTTCTGGTCATCCGGCCCGCAACATATCCCTTGAGCCCTTCAAAGCTGCCCTTCAAGAACTCAAATCCACCATGCGCTGGCCCCACGATGGGCGCCAACTGTCGTGGAATTGTCATGGCAGATGTCCTAGCGAAAGGAATTAGGCGTAGGGCCATCGCAACTAGGAATCTTAAAGGGGTTTATACTGGTTCGGCTCCTTACGGTGAAGGTAAGGCCTAGTCCAGTTGATGTTGTATTGCTGGGTTTCGATGACCCAGGAGTGAATCTGCAGGCTTGGTTATCGATCTCCTGTTTCTTGTCCTAAGCCGCCGCCGGGTCATCTCCTTATATACACGGGTTGACGCCTGGCGGCCTATAGAGTCCCGGCCGGCTCATAAAATGTGTCCGGCTCGGTGACTTCTTTTATATGCCTTTCTTTACAAGTCTTTCTTTACATATGGCGGTTTACAATATTGGGCCTTAATCCACCTATGGGCTTAGGCCTTCTACAAGTCTTAATAAACTATCACCTTGAATATTACTGGGCTTCTTTTTGTAACCCGCCATTAGGGTTGACCCGGCCCCTCCTGGGCGGGTCATACCTGGTAGCTATATCCCCAACAGAAATGGTGTGTCCGAACGTCATAATTGTACTTTATTAGATATATATGGTGTGACCTATGATGTGTCTTACCGATTTACCGCTATCGTTTTGGGTTATGCATTAGAGATGGTTGCATTCATGTTAAATAGGGCACCATCTAAATGCGTTGAGACAACACCATATGAACTGTGGTTTCGCAAGAAACCTAAGCTGTTGTTTCTTAAAGTTTGGGGTTGCGATGCTTATGTGAAAAAGCTCCAACCTGATAAGCTCGAACCCAAATCAGAAAAATGTGTCTTCATAGGATACCCAAAGGAGACTATTGGGTACACCTTATATCATAGATCTGAAGGCAAGATGTTCGTTATGAAGAATGGATCCTTTCTAGAGAAGGAGTTTCTCTCAAAAGAAGTGAGTGGGAGGAAAGTAGAACTGGATGAGGTAATTTTACCTTCTCCGGAATTGGAAAGTAGTTCATCACATAAATTAGTTCCAGTGATTCCTACACCAATTAGTGAGGAAGTTAGTGCTGATGCTCATGAAACTTCTGATCAAGTTACTACTGAACCTCGTAGGTCAACCAGAGTATAATCCGCACCAGAGTGGTACGCTAATCATGTTCCGGAAGTCATGTTACTAGACCATGACGAACCTATGAACTATGAGGAAACGATGATGATCCCAGATTCCGCGAAATGGCTTGAGGCCATGAAATCTGAGATGGGATCCATGTATGAAAACAAAGTATGGACTTTGGTTGACTTGCCTGATGATCGGCAAGCCATAGAGAATAAATGGATCTTCAAGAAGAAGACTAACGCTGACGGTAATGTTACTATCTACAAAGCTCGACTTTTGCGAAAGGTTTTTGATAAGTTCAAGGAGTTGACTATGATCAGACGTTCTCACCTGTAGCGATGCTTAAGTCTGCCTGAATCATGTTAGCAATTGTTGGGTTTTATGATTATGAAATTTGGCAAATGGATGTCAAAAGTGCATTCCTTAATGGATATCTTAAAGAAGAGTTGTATATGATGCAACCAGAAGTTTTTGTCGATCCTAAAGGTGCTAACAAAGTGTGCAAGCTCCAGCGATCCATTTATGGACTGGTGCAAGCCTCTCAGAATTGGAATATACGCTTTGATAGTGTGACCAAAGCATATGGTTTTATACAGACTTTTGGAGAACTATGTATTTACAAGAAAGTTAGTGGGAGCTCTGTAGCATTTCTAATATTATATGTGGATGGCATATTGTTGATTGGAAATAATACAGAATTTCTGGATAGCATAAAAGGATACTTGAATAAGAATTCTTCAATGAAAGACCTCGGTGAAGCTGCTTATATATTGGGCATCAAGATCTATAGAGATAGATCAAGACGCGTAATTGGACTTTCACAAAGCACTTACCTTGATAAAGTTTTGAAGAAGTTCGAAATGGATCAGTCAAAGAAAGGGTTCTTCCCTGTGTTACAAGGTGTGAAGTTGAGTCAGACTCAATGCTCGACCACTGTAGAAGATAGAGAGAAAATGGAAGTCATTCCCTAAGCCTCATCCGTAGGTTCTATCATGTATGCAATTTTGTGTACCAGACCTGATGTGTGCCTTGATATAAGTTTAGCTGGGAGGTACCAAAGTAATCCAGGAGTGGATCACTGGACAGCAGTCAAGAACATCCTGAAATACCTGAAAAGGACTAAGGATATGTTTCTCGTTTATGGAGGTGACAAAGAGCTTGTCGTAAATGGTTATGTCGATGCAAGCTTTGACACTGATCCGGATGACTCTAAGTCACAAACCGGATACGTATTTATATTGAATGGTGGAGCTGTCAGTTGGTGCAGTTCCAAGCAGAGCGTCGTGGCGGGATCTACGTGTGAGGCGGAGTACATAGCTGCTTCAGAAGCAGCAAATGAAGGAGTCTGGATGAAAGAGTTCATATCCGATCTAGGTGTAATACCTAGTGCATCAGGTCCAATGAAAATCTTTTGTGACAATACTGGAGCAATTGCCTTGGCAAAGGAATCCAGATTTCACAAGAGAACCAAACACATCAAGAGACGCTTCAATTCCATCCGCGATCAAGTCAAGGAGGGAAACATAGAGATGTGCAAGATACATACGGATCTGAATGTTGCAGACCCATTGACTAAGCCTCTCTCACGAGCAAAACATGATCAGCACCAAGACTCCATGGGTGTTAGAATCATTACTGTGTAAACTAGATTATTGACTCTAGTGCAAGTGGGAGACTGAAGGAAATATGCCCTAGAGGCAATAATAAAGTTTTTATTTATATTTCGTTATATCAAGATAAATATTTATTATTCATGCTAGAATTTTATTAACCGGAAACTTAGTACATGTGTGAATACATAGACAGACAGAGTGTCCCTACTATGCCTCTACTTGACTAGCTCGTTAATCAAAGATGGTTAAATTTCCTGACCATAGACATGTGTTGTCATTTGATGAACGGGATCACATCATTAGAGAATGATGTAATGGACAAGACCCATCCGTTAGCTTAGCATAATGATCGTTTAGTTTTATTGCTATTGCTTTCTTCTTGACTTATACATATTCCTCTGACTATGAGAATATGCAACTCCTGAATACTGGAGGAACACCTTGTGTGCTATCAAACGTCACAACGTAACTAGGTGATTATAAAGAATCTCTACAGTGTCTCCGAAGGTGTTTTTTGAGTTGGCATAGATCAAGACTAGGATTTGTCACTCCGTGCATCGGAGAGGTATCTTTGTGCCCTCTCGGTAATGCACATCACTATAAGCCTTGCAAGCAATGTGACTAATGAGTTATTTGAAGTATAATGCATTACGAAATGATTAAAGAGACTTGCCAGTAACGAGATTGAACTAGGTCTGAAGATACCGACGATCGAATCTCGGGCAAGTAACATACTGATGACAAAGGGAATGACGTATGTTGTTATGCGGTTTGACTGATAAAGATCTTCGTAGAATATGTAGGAGCCAATATGAGCATCCAGGTTGTACTATTGGTTATTGACCAGAGATGTGTCTCGGTCATGTCTACATAGTTCTCGAACCCATAGGGTCCGCATGCTTAACGTTCGATTACAATTTGTATTGTGAGTTATGTATTTTGGTGAGCGAAGTTTGTTCGGAGTCGCGGATGAGATTACGGACATGATGAGGAGTCTTGAAATGGTCGAGAGGTAAAGATTGATATATTGGAAGGTTATATATGGACACCAGAATGGTTTCGATAAGGTTCAGGGAATTTTCGGAGTACCGGGAGGCTACCGGAACCCCCCGGGAAAGTTAATGGGCCTATTGGGCCATAGTGGAGAGAGGGAGGCTGCCACGGGAGGTGGCGCCCCCCCCCCCAAGCCCAAACCGAATTAGACAAGGGGTGGGGGCGCGGCCCCCCTTTCCTTCTCCCTCTCCCCCCTTTCCCCTTTCCCCTCTCTGTTGGATGGAGGGGGCGAATCCTACTTGGACTGGGAGTCCAAGTAGGACTCCCCTCCCTTGTCGCATCCCCCCTTGGGTCGGCCTCCTCCTCCCCCTCCTTTATATACGTGGGCAGGGGGCACCCCAAAGACACAACAGTTGTTTCTTAGCCGTGTGCGGTGCCCTCCTCCACAGTTTACTCATCCGGTCATATTGTCGTAGTGCTTAGGCGAAGCCCTGCGCGGATCACATCACCATCACCGTCGCCACGCCGTCGTGTAGTCAGAACTCTCCCTCGACCCTCTACTGGATAAAGAGCTCGAGGGACGTCATCGACCTGAACGTGTGCTGAACACGGAGGTGACGTACATTCGGTACTTGGGTCGGTTAGATCGTGAAGACGTTCGACTACATCAATCGCGTTAACCTAACGCTTTCGCTTTTGGTCTACGTGGGTACATGGACACACTCTCCCCGTCTCGTTGCTATACATCTCCTAGATAGATCTTGCGTGATCGTAGAAAATTTTTTGAAATTGCATGCTATGTTCCCAAGAGGGTCGTGCTTGGCAAGCCAGCCCATTAGTGCGTGTGCCCAGCCCGTGAGGGGCGGCCCGGCACGTGGTTAATCGGGTCGTGCCTGGCACGTGGCCTACCTAGGGCCATGCGTGGTCCTAGAGGTTGGGCATGCATGCCGGCATGGCACGGCCCATTTAGTTTTTTTATACGCCATATACGTAGCCCAATAGGCTAAATAATAGGTGGGTTGACGGCTAAACACTACAAAAAAATACACTTCCGTGATGATACGTGTTTGTCGCAGTAGGTCCCGTTTTCTGTCATGCATGTACATCCATGACAAATTTATGACAGAATCAAGATAGTCATACCTGTGCTGTCGTAGAAGTGTTCCATGGCATTACCAAAATTATCATCACGGAATTGTCCACTTCCATGATGATAAATCGCGCGTCACAGAAGTGCTTTCGTCAAGGGTGACCGACACGTGGCATCCACCGTAACGGAACGCCGTTAAGCTATCGGGTCGGGTTTTGGATCCGATAACCCGTTAACAGCCCCGACCAATGGGGATTTTCCACGTGTAAAATCATCATTGGCTGGAGGAAACACGTGTCGGCTCATCGCTAGGACAGATGTCATCCACTCATTGGACAGAAGGCGCATATGATACGTCGACACGTGGCACGGCCCAACAGAGGGCCATTCCTGTCAAAAGGCCGGCCCGTTTGACTTGGTCAAAAGGTGGCGGGCCGGCCCATGGAAAGCCTGTTAACGGCGTGTTCGCATATAGCCCATTTACAGCCCTCTAACCCAAGGCCCATTACGCCCTATTCGAATTAGGCCCAGTAGCGTCATTTGGGCCATCCAATATGATTCCAGCCCGTTTTCACTTCTGGCCCATGTATGGCCCATGATGTCATTCGGCCCATATGAGGCCCTATGTAACTCTTGGTCTATTAACGGCCCGTGGTGAAACTGGACCGTAATGAACAGTGTATCACTTTACACCCATTGACGGCCCATGGTGAAACTGACCCGTAAAGAACAATGTATCACTTTATACCCATTAACGGCCCGTTATTCCGTTGGGCCGTTTCCAGCCCATGTTATCTTTCAGCCTTCTCAGAGCCCATTTATTCTTGGGCTATTTTCCAGCATTCTTTTACTTACGGCCCGTTACTGTCATTTTCTGCTTGTGGGCCAAATTCAGCTCGTGGTTACAGTCGGCCCGTTTGTGGTTCATTAATACATTGGGCCGTTTTCATAGCGTCATCAAATGAGGCCTATTAACGATGGCCCGTTATGGTCGGCCCATGAACGGACGATTCCAACTCTAGCCCGTTTATGGCCAGAATGCGGTCTGTTTGGCCCATGTTTGGCCAATCGATCATACGGCCCGTATAAGGCCCATTGATGATACGGCCCATAGAAGGCCCATTGTTTCTACAGCCCGTAGAAGGCCCATTGTTTCTATGGCCCGTAGAAGGCCCACTGTTTCTACGGCCCATAGAAGGCCCACTATTTATACGGCCCGTAGAAGGCCCACTGTTTCTACGGCCCGTAGGAGGCCCAGTATCACTACAGTAAATATTAGCCCATGGTTATTGTGGCCTAGTTTTAAAAAATAGGTTATTGCAGCCACTAGCAAACCGCAGAAAAAGAACTGCACTAACTACAAGCAAACAAATAAACAAGACAATAAGGAAATAAATAAGGAAGCAACTTACACTAGGCTATCACGGCTATTACACATATTACATCCACTGGGCATCAAAGTTCGCCACCAGTGCAAATATAGGGAACACAGCAGCATATAAACACCGCAGCAAAACAAGTCCAAAACGGAAACCACTTCAGAAGAGCTCAAGAAACAATATCTTGGGTACCCATAATGCTGGCAAGATGCTTAGCAAGCTTATTAACTTTCTCTTGTTTGGCGCTTAAGTCCTCCAGCGCTTGTTGTTGCACCAGAAAGTATGCATCTGAATTCTGCAAGGACTTCCTCGGTCCTTTGGCTTCCTGTCACATAGCATCTGATCAATGTCTTTCAACTTGAAGTTGAGACTCAAGAAGCCGAACTGATTCAGGCAACGAGTTCGAAGAGCTGGTGCCAGCAATGGTAGCCAGTAACTCGAACACTACATCAAGACAGGACTTTGGGGTTGTCACAATGTCTTCAATATAGTTTTTATCAACTTTCTTGGAGACCAACAGGGATGTCTCACTATCTTGAACCTTATCTGCATTACTTCCTTTACCATTGCATAACAGGGTACTCTTCTCCAATATTTTATCCATGTTCTAAAAGAGAAACAAACAAACACATCTCCGGTTTACAATGTAGTATATGAAACTCATTTTGGTAAACCAATTCAGTAGTAAGGTGGACAGTATAACAGCATGAAACAAACATATATCTATGTATTATGGTCACTGTATGGTCTATATCATTCTAGTTTATGTTGCCAAATCAAGATAGATACAGTTCGAATCATATCTATTTAAGACACAGCATAGATAGAATATAAGTGTGGGAAACTACACAACAATAACAACACTTGTAATGTGCATGGCATGAGAACATAATTGTTTATTCAATTCAAACTGAAATCAACATAGAGCAAGTTACAACAGCAAACAGCCAAACACGTTGAAGAAACAGGTTTAAAACATACCTGTTGCGCCATTGGAGTTTCAATTGCATCCTTCAAATTTGAAATTAGTTGGTATTAGTAAATACAGTGATGCAAGAGCAAATTAGTATGAACCATAGCTACGGAACATGACCTGAGAACAATTCTTCTTCTGCTTTAAGCGTTGACTTCGGGTTCGGAGTGGTGGTCCTCGTGATTTGGGCGCTACAGTTGCCTTACTAACTGCTCATGTTTGGGTGCTCTGTGGTGGAGACGGTGCTGTGTCAACGGGGACTGGGTGTCTATCTGCTGGGGTTGGGGTTAGAAGGGGTGTAGCTTGTTCTCTGTCCAACTGGGTAGGGGTACAATCTGCATGAGTGTGGGTTATGTGTGGTGGGGCTGGTTCTTGGGCAAGTACAATCTTGGTTCTATCTGCATCGACATGTAGCAAGATCTTTTCTGAAGACCGTGTTTTTACTCCCACAGATACTGCCATCACTCCCTCCAATTGAAATGGCTGATAAACAAGAAAAGTAATTGAATGTACAGACATTGTAAGATAGATAGGTGCAATGGATAGTAGGGAAGAAAACGGGGCATGAAATAATTCGCATTTATGTTGTCTAAGCAAACAGAATAGCAGGACATAATTTCACATATATGATGGCTAATTAAAAAGGATAGCATGACACAATTTCACATGTATGATGGCGAACTAAACAGGATAGAATGACATACTTCAAAATACGATGACTATGTAAACAGAATGACATGATATAACTATACGATGTGTCTATTAAAGTGGTTGGCATGCCATAAATCACAAACATGTCGTCGATGGAAACATGATGGCATGGTATAATTCACGGATAGAATGACATAATTTCAAATATGATGACTATGTAAACAGGATGAGATGATATAACTATATTATGTCTTTAGAAAATGTGTTGGCATGCCATAATTCAGATACATGCTGTCTATGTAAACATCATGGAATGACATAATTCAAATATATGATTTATATACTAAGGAAGTGAGCAGAGGGCAAACGCATATATGATGTGTCAACTAAGGAGATGGCACTCAATATTGTGTATATGATGTAAAAACTAAGCATTGCAATACAACATATGCATTATATGAGTAATATAACCCTGCCAAGTTTGAGCATACACCTCACGGGGATAATAGGACTGGTCATCTGCCTCTGAATCCTCCTCTGAAGAGCTATCAGTAACCAGCAAGATAGATGCTTCAGCAGGTAGCATTGTCTGCTCTGAAGACCTTGTTTTCACTCCAGATTTCTCCATCACCAATTCAAATGGCTGATGCACAGGAAGAGCAGTTGAATATACCAACATTGTTGACAAAAGCAATGAGAAATACAAAAAAAGGATGGCATGATATAATTCACATATATGACGCTTGCCTAAACAGCATGGCATTGCATAATTCACATACATAGTGCCTTGCAACAAGATAACATTGCATAATTCACATATATAATGTCTTGCAACAAGATGGCATTGCATAATTCACATATATGGTAATTAGACACTAAATAGGTGGCATTCACACAAAGCATGTCTAAACTAAGCAAATGACATAGCAATGCAAGATACCATACCACTACTAGAAAAAGGGCTGCTAGTGGCGCACCTGTTTTCGCTACTAATGGTGCACTACAGGTGCGCCACTAGTACCACGGTGCGCCATTAGTATCTGGTATACTAATGGCGCACCACGCAGGCAATATGCTTAATCTTGGGTCAATATGCTTAATATCAGGTCAAATCACACTCTATGGTCAAACTTCCCGGAAGGTCACCCATCCTCACACTACTCCAGCCCGAGCACGCTTAACTTTGTAGTTCTATCCAACCCCAGCACCACCTCACTTCACAGGCACTTGTTGATATATCTATCATATCAATCCTATTAAACCATGGTGATGTCTAGGACTTTGTTCATGTTCATGAGTATGATGAAATTTTGAAAAAATATTTCAATCTTCCCGGTCATATTACGTATCATATTTTGAAAAATAATTCAAATTTTTTTCGAAACCAATTTTTTTCTATTACTAGTGGTGCACCTAGCATACGGTGCGCCACTAGTAAGTTTGAAATTTTTTGAATTTTTTTGCCTCCGGATCTTAAAAGCCCCGTAACTTTTTTTCTGTTAGGTTTTTGGGGATTTCGAGTAGATGATTTTCCCTATAGAAAACTTTTTAATCCGAGTTTGTATGCAAAAGTTATGCCCATTTTACAAATTCCAGAGAGATTTTGCAAATAAAGTCGAAATTCATATTTGTAAATTTTCCCAACAACTAGATCACATATCACATGGGAAACTTATTTTCTTTTATTTTTTTGACATTTCCATCAATTTCTTTTATTTATTTTTAAACTGAAAAGGCGGTCCGGGGGGTGCATTAGGTGGAAGTTTTGGGCCAAGTTAGTAATGGCGCACCACACCCACGGTGCGCCATTACTAGTTTTGAAAAGAAAAACAAATTCTGAAAAAAATTGAAAAAAACTTAGTAATGGCGCACCAGTTGACAGTGCGCCATTACTAGTTTTAACTAGTAATGGCGCACTGTCCACTGGTGCGCCATTACTAGTTTTGAAAAAAAAAATTTGAAAAAAAATTGAAAAAAATTTACTAGTGGAGCAACGTGGATGTGGTGCGCCATTACTAGTTTTGAAAAAAATGAAAAAAAATTGTTACTAATGGTGCACCGTGGATGTGGTGCGCCATTAGTATTTGGACACTAATGGCGCACCTACACATGGTGCGCCATTAGTATATACTAATGCGCACCACATGTCTGGTGTGCCATAAGTGGCCATATCATCTATAGCCCTTTTCCTAGTAGTGTACGCACGATATGAGCAACATAACCC
>NC_041392.1:535584867-535587709 GCF_002162155.2 Triticum dicoccoides
TCATCTGTCTCTGAATCCTCCTCTGAGGAGCTATCGGTAACCAGCAAGACATGCGCTTCGTCAGATAGCATTGTCTGCTCTGAAGACCTTGTTTCCACTCCAGATTTTTCCATGACCGTGCCGAATGGCTGATGCACACGAAGAGTAATTGAATGTACTAAAATTGTTGACAAATTTAACACGTAATAAAAAAATGATGGCATGATATAATTCACATATAAGATGACTGGCTAACCAGGGTGGCATTGCAAAATTCACATATATGATGCCTGGCTAGACAAGATGACATTGCATGATTCACATATACGATAAACAAACTAAACAGATGGCATTGACACAAAGCATGTCTAAACTAAGCAGATGACATCTTTAATGTATACAGTAAGCAATGCAAGGCACCATATGCATGATATTACCAACATCAACATGCCAAGTTAGAGCGAAGACCTCATGGGGTAAATAGGAGTGGTCTTCTCCTTCTGAATCCCCCTCAGAACAGTTATCTTCCTCTTTATTATGATCCGAAATGGGTGGAGGGGGGCTGCCTTTGCGCCCACCATGGAACGACGTCTGCATGAAATTTTATTGCCACGCAAGGCTCATCTCTTTTGATCTACATGATAAGTTCCATTGTGTACAATAACTGGCATGCATAGGAATAAAACATAGTGAGATTATGTAAGGAGTGCATGCACAAATCCAGAGTGATGGTAGCAAACTGTGGATAGACCCAAAACCAATGATAGCAGGCAGATAATAGCTTTAGTTAAAAATACAGATAATGGCTCCTTTAATGTTTGTTTGCACCCAACATGAAACTCATAGTAGACACTGGAGATTAACCAGATAGTAGACAGATAGTACTGATTAACCCCAATATGTACCCCACAACCATTTAAAAACTCAACTTTCAGCATTAGTTTGGACCTGACCCGGAGTCTAATAGGTGAACACGACGATAATGTAGCATGTCATCATATTAAGCGACGCATAACGTAAGCAGACACGAAAGAGTGTGGCCTCTCTTGCGGACCCGTGTAGTCCTCAAGGTCATCTGCTCAGTTGATGATGGTAATGCAGTTGTCGCGGTTGCCAGTGGAGGGGAAGAAGATCTGAGGCGGCGAAAGACAGTCTGGAGAGCGGATCCCTGCTGTGGTGAACCCTTTCGTCGTTGGAGTAGCTGAGCTGGGGTGGAACACAGCGCCGCAGGAGAAGGACAAACCACACAAGGTTTTCTTTGACACATATCTGTAACAAAAGTAATTGAGTAAGGGCTTGTTTGAATTTGAGGATTCTAACAATGCAGGGATAGGAAATAGACAGGAATAGGATAGGAATGCACGTGCAAAACAGAGAATTTAAAAACACTAGATTTCTGCCAATCTAGGTGTTTGCTTCACAACAATTGGAAGATCACAGGATGCAAAAAAGCATGGTGAGATTAAGTCAAACCACAAGAAAATGTACGGTTATAATGCTATTATGCTACTATCTCTTAGTCTTGTGCTTGATGAATAGGAATATGAAAAGGAGGAGAAGTGGAAATTAGAATTGCTGCGGTTTTTCTTTCAAGGAGACACTAAAGGAACAAATCCTACAGTTTTCCTTTGCTCCATTCCTTTGCACCAAATTCATGAAAAGTAGTACCATAGGAAACTTTCCAATTCCGATGTTTTTCATTCACTTTTCCTTTCAAGCACTGGCGATTCTAGTAGGCAGGCTTGAGAAAGGAAAATCCTACACTAAAAAAATGTTTTTGTGCTACTTCTATTACTTTGGACCCAAGCCACTACCATACTAGCTCAACTCCCAGGCCCATCGACAAATGCACAGCTCAAACGTGCAAAGATAAATAATGATGGCGTTCAAGAGAGTCCATCACGGATAGCTAAGTTGCCTGGTACCTCACTGCTTATCATATAGTAGGATAAAATAATCATATTTCCCGTTACTACGAGTGCTCAGTGGAAAATATATATATATATAACATGTGGAGTAAAAAAGATGCAACAAGAGTACAACCTCTTTGGCAAAGCCATGTCGATCTCAGCGTGATTGGGTTGGCCGGTGAGGATGCTCCGGCTGACTTGGCTGTCAGAGGAGGGGAAGAAGATCTTAGGCGTCTGGAGATGGAGCCCGAGGTACTGCTCCACTGTGATGGAGGGTTTCGTCGTTGGAGCAGCTCCGGTGAGTTGTACGACGCCGAGGCTGAAGCAGGAGAAGAGAGACAATGAACAACGTTAACCTGAGTGGAATTCTAATAGCATCTCCAATACATGACGTAAAATACATAACCACGAAGTGCTAGATGTAAAATACATCAGCCGCTCGTCTCTGAACTTAACTATCGAAACTGAATTTAACTATAGAAACTGAACTTAACTGTCAAAACTAAACTTAACTGTCGAAACTGAATTTTGCTGTCGAAACTGAATTTTGCTGTCGAAACTAAACGCACTAGCAAGGTGAGACTATACGTCGGTCGACTGACTTTTTCATCTCTGGTCAGTCGATTTTGCAGCCGTTGGATACGAAATCAAGGGCCTGCGGTTCATCTTCAACCTCCACCCCCTGAGCCGCCAGCCACCACCGGCCAAACAGTAGCCCCCCGTCGCCTACAGCCGGTGGTGCACCGCCCCGCCCGCCTCGAAAACACTCCCCACCGTCGATCCGCCGCCGCCCCGGCCATCCCTCTAGCCCCCCCCCGTACCGAGCTTTTTCTCCAGCAATCCCCATGCCACTGCCCCGCCAATGCCCCGCCACCGCCGATGACCACCACCCCCATCCTGATCCCTAAGATAGATAGTGGGATACCTCTCCGGCGAGCCCCCTCCCTGCTGTG
>NC_041392.1:535588015-535647547 GCF_002162155.2 Triticum dicoccoides
TCAGTCGACTAAAGTGTAGCTAAATCGGAGCAGCATCGCAAGCAAGAGCAAGAGAGAGAGAGTAGCAGCACGAGCAAGAGCAGAACAGGCAGGGACCGAGAGCAAGAGCAAGAGAGAGAGTAGCAGCACGAGCAAGAGCAGAATAGGCAGGGACCGAGAGCAAGAGCAGAGCAGTAGGGCGAGCGAGAGGTAAAGCAGCAGCATGTCCTACTGATGTGGACGTCGCCGCCGAGGGAGCGATGCCGTGGAGGAAGTGGCCGGCGATGCCGCCGTGGATGAAGGTGTTGTTGTGGACGACATCATCGGGGAAGAGGCTCCGGCTGGGTGGCGGACGGAGCAGGGTGTGGGGTTTCGTCGCGGGTTTTCGTAGCCTCGGTGTACGAATGGGTGGGAGGATGGGATGGCAGTGGGGAACCATGGCTTAGAGATGCTCTTGTCCGAAATGTGGGGTAAGTTATGAAAGTACCCCACCGATTTGAGGCGGCTGTTTCGGTTCAGGGGTACCACGGGCATTTCACGTGTCGGGATTTCAAGGGAGGTGGGAGTTTTCACGCACGTTGTAATTTCGGAATAGCAAGGCGCAGGTTGAGATGGAGGGAGTTGTCGGAGCACAACGAGACAAAGATATATCTTAAATATTTCGGGCTAACAAGGCGCGGGTTGAAGAGGCGGGAGTTTCGCAGCACGATAGACAGAGACGCTAGCTTGAATTTTCGGCATAACAAGGCGCGGCTTGAAATTTCGGAAGAACAAGCTTAACGTGTACCCAAAAAAGACAATTTGCACCTCAACACGCACAACACACAGACAAACACCATTTAGACTAGAGTAAGGTACACGCGCATTGCACGCATGAGATTTGGCAACCAAATTATGAATAAATACCACATTATAGCATGCAAGCTTTGAGTCATATATGCATGATGTAGATGTTCGTTTAATTCTTATAGTTCATTTCATTCAAAATCATCTAGTTTTTATAAAAAAGCTAATCTATTTTAAGATTCATGGAATTGTGCGTCGTAAGACATAAAGTAAAAACAAATAATGGCAAATCATGTAGAAAAACATTTGGGCAATTCTGGTACGGAAGATTCTAGAACAAATGAGAAGTGCTTGTGTTTTGATGTTTGTGCATTATGCTTAAGTTCAACCTTGGAGTCTTCTAGATTATACATGTGGCGAAATCTGGTGGAATCTAGATGATATCCAACGGCCAGTAGTGATCAAATTTGCCATCTTTGGACCATCGGATTCGCCTCATCCAACGACCATCTTTCAAAGTTAAAGTTACCTGCACACAATATAAAAAATATAAAAATAATATATATAGGGGTATATATATAGATATGTGATGCGAAAGCCGCCCATCATCTCCAATTAGAATAGTGTGTCCATGCACAGATGCGACGTGGCCAAATGATGTCTTCCATCGGTATCTCAAATTCAAATCAGTTTGACCTTGTTCAGTGTGTATACATTACAACATGCTCGTTTCCAAACCACACCGCGCAGATCTCCGTTATATTCATGCATGCATGGGTTTCAAACATCAGGATCTCTTATTCAAATATTTGAATTCAACTTTACATTGATTATGACCTCACCTATTCTTTTACACCCACACGGTAGTCTTCTCTTTATAATTGTACCACTAACTTTCTCTCATGCATGCATGCACACACACTACCAGTCGGCATTATCCATTGCACGCATGCAATCTTTTTCTTCAGGTCGGTCTCCCATGAAGGCACACACCCACACACATCCCCCTCTCCATCATATCGGGCATTCTTTATCTCTCACGCGTGCATGCGCAACGATCGATGTTCCTCTATGTATGTGTGTATATAGCTAGGTCTTTCATAGTTTTCCACACAAACCGATCAATCGATATATCCAGTGAGGTCTCACCCTCTTTCCCACGTCCACATCGATCAATCTATACCTCTCTATATAGGATTAACATATACAGCTAATACACCCACATTAATTATATATCCAACGTCCCCCTCTCATCATCCATGTCTTCCGCTTCATCTCTCATACGCGTGCACAATGGCGAAGACATGGGCATTAAGGGCCCTGCCCCCTCCCCCTAACATCACTATATATCGAGGCTAATAAGAATGTGATCATTAGACAATTGCTGCTAAAAATGGTTTAAGTTCATGAATTGACCCTCCTCGTAAAGGATTAGCAATGCTTGGCCCCCTAGCTCATTTATTTTTCATGGCTCCGCAACTGCGCGCAACAGCGCACGTGTTCGCCCCCTCTCTCTAAATATCGATCTCGCACTTGTGCATTCCTTCGTAGTCTCCCTCCACTCGGCCCCTCGCACCATCTTCTAGCCCCCCACCAGATTTTCCACATGTACAATCTAGCAGACTCCATGGTTGAACTTAAGCATAATGCACAAACCTCAAAACAACAGTGGTTCTCTTTTGTTCTAGAATCTTCCGTATCATAACTGTCCAAACTTTTTTCTAGTTGAATTGCCATTATTTGTTTTTACTTTATGCTTTACAATGCACAATTCCATGAATCATAAAATAGATTAAGGGCTTCTTTGATTCAAAGGATTCTCAAAGGAATTTTGGAGGATTCTAATCATTAGGAATTTTTCCTATCTTGGTTGTTTGATTCGTTGGATTGTAAACCATAGGAATCTTTCCATATGATTCATTTGCACTAGATTTCATAGGAAACATCCCATCCACTCAAACCTCTTAGAAAGAATTCTGCGTTTTTTCTATGCACAATCAAACACTCATACAATCCTATAGGAATCAAGACGGCATTCCACTATACTCCCATGTTTTTCCTATTCATGCGTTCTTAGCTTTTTTATAAAAACTAATTGATTTTGAATGAGATGAACTATAAGAATTAAACGAAGGGCTACATCAGGCATATATGACTCAGAGCTTACATGCTATAGTGTGGTATTTATTCATAATTTGGTTGCAAAATCTGATTCTTGCAATGCACGTGTACCTTACTAGTACTTCGAGTATGTGCAAAACACATAAATTAGAATACCAATGGCACGCTACACAGTGTCTCTCTTACAGTTCATGAAGCCACGTGGCACATGTGGAGGCGTTGTCGTGACCTCCTTGCGTGGATTGATCACAGTGACGTGCTGCTGGTTCCAGAAGAATGTACTCGTCCTCCCTGAGCCATACTGGCGGTACATGCACGAAGCGAAGATGTGCACGCACGCCACGCACGCACTCATTCCCTCGCACGCACACGCGGGTACATGGGCGGATGCAATTTTGTACCAAGTTCCACCCCATGTGATAATTTGACGCGTGTAAAGTCATTCACTTCATTGATGGTCAATTAATACAGCGCATGCAAATTGAGTGGACGTGAGGGTGGAAGAAAGACATTATTACTCCACTACACGCATGTGAGTAGTTAAATCGTGGGTTGCTAGTAGTGCTTCCATTGGTCTCCTTCATATTTTGTGCCAATTTTTGACAGTAACATAATATTTACACATTTGAGCAGTGTAGTACTTGAAATTTATGTTCCGCTAAACTCATCGGGAGCCGTTTCGGGCCTCGAAATAAAACCCATCAATTAATCTTTACCTTGTTCCCGTCACATTCGAAAGCCTGCTCACACCTACTAGTACGTACCAAACCTGAACGTGTTCCCACTATGCAGGTATTAGTACTAGTGCTAGTACTTAGGTTATAAAAAGGGGAACTACCTAACCGAAAACTACTCTACCTTTCCTCCTCATAAGTGCTTCTTCTTCATCCCTCGTTGCCATGGCCGGTGAGAAGAGCTCTAGGTCGAGAACTACTCGTAACAAGGGAGCGGCAACCAAGGCTGCGGAAAAAAAAAGAGGGCTCGCCGCCACACAGAGACCTTGAAAGATCTCTCATGGGCAGGCGATGGCTCCTAGGAGCGCCCTAGCTACGGAGGCGAACAAGCCGAGCCGGCGGAGCTGGAGTCGTTATCCCTCGATGGCATGCCCGATCAGCTCAATAAGCACCTCAATAAGCAGAAGGAGTTCATCCAAGGCTTGATGGAGTTGCTGAAGGAGAGCCTCGACGACATGCCCGCTGAGCTTAATCAGCAGGGGGAGTTGACCACCGGCTTGGTGATGCTACTGAAGAAGAGCATTGCCTCAGAGAAGAAGGCGAACGGCGAAATCCTGCGACTTCAGGAGGACAAGGCGAAGCTCTGCCACGAGATCGACATGTTGAAGGAGAAGAATGCCGGCTGGAAGAAGCTGCATGAGAATAGTAGTTCCTTGATGAAGATGTTGTAGGCCCTCGTCATGGAACAGAAGGAGGAGTTGGCGAAGCTCCGCATCGAGCACTCGGCTGCTGTCAAGGTATGTAATGCAGCCGTGGAACAGATGATGAAGGCTCGCGTCGAGAAATCCCGCATCATGGACAGAATGAAGAAGATGGCGGAGGAGACGCGCAAGGAGATGGAGGTCGTGGAGGAGATAAAGAAGAAGTTACGACTCCGTGGTGAATTAGATCATTTGGGTGATAATCTTCCTTCTTCTTTTGCTCCTGTGTTTCATCTTTTTCTTCGGGTGTTTCGCCGCACGTGTCACGTTCTCTGCGAGGCATGAATAGAACAATGGGTTTTTTTAGGGAATGAATAGAACAATGCTAACAATGAGATGACTAGCAAATTAGATCATTTTTTATCGCCATATGGCACTGGGATGCCGTGTTTCGTGCTCCTCCGTCGCAGTACTACTCCAGTGGAAAACTTGAGTATACCGCACGGTTCTTTGCTCCTCCTCGATCAGGTCGTCGGCGCATTTATATGAGCAGTCAAATCACAAGGCCCTGCCTTCCAGCAGTAATGAGCTGTCAAATCACAAAGGCCCTCGCCTCTCGTGAAACTGACCAAGCTAGACTGCCCCGCCCTCTAGCCATTTAAAAAATGCATACTTTTTTATAGCAGTAGTATCGATGGATTGCGCCATGGAGCAAAACTTGAAATTAAAAAAAGGTGGTACATATAGAGAGCGCTCGTCGCCCAATTATGCATATAGTACTATTAAAAAGGCTAGTCACAATAATGGTGTCCAGCACAACCCACCCCTCAAATAAAACTAAGAGGGTGCTTGGATACATTTTAGTCCCATGACTAAAAGTAGTGGGACTAAAACATGCTAGCCTCACCCATGCTTGGATCCAAATACTAAAAAGGCTAAAATCAAGTTAATGAGCATTTATTATCCTCCAAACCCTCCAATCCAGAACTCGCCTGTGTTAAAGGAGAGGAGTTAAATGAGTAGAGAGGACTAATCCACATTTTAGTAGGGGTACCCCTGACTAAAAAAATTTAGTCTCAAGACTAGTTTTAGCCCCTCTTTAGTCAGGGTGCTTGGAACTTTAGCCTCTTAAAGAGACTATTTTTAGTCATACTAAAATAAGTCCCTTGGATCCAAGCACCCTCTAAGCATCCTGGAATTCTTTGACAAAACTAAGCACCCTGAAATTCTTTGACAACTAAACTGCTGGCTATATGATGTTGGCCATATATATTGTACGTATATAATGTGAAGAAACGAGTGGTAGTACTATACCAACTAAAAGATGAAATGTAAGAAATACTAGTATGTACGTACTGAAGAGTTAAAGTAACGAGAAAAAACATAACATAGTTCTGCTGGGGGCTCAGCACAACACACCCCTCAAATTAAATTAAGCACACCTGAAATTAAACTTTGCAACTATTCCCGTAGACACTGCATTAGAACCACCATGAGCAACGACACTGCCACCTTACTCGGAGTCCTCGTCCACGTCCTCGACTTCGTCCTTGTCCCTCTTCCTCTTGGCCGATACTTCTTTGCTTGAACCACACACTTGGTTGTTGCTCTTCATCCAACCCTTGTAGATATTGAAGCAAAGGTAGCCATCCATTGCAGCGTAGTGGATGTGGTCTATATCTAGTACATTATGCTGCCATGCATGATGATGAAACGTGTATGGAGGTTTCTCCAGATTACCATACAAAGGATGAACCATGGCTCCTACCAGGTTCAGCATTGAAGGCTGACGAGAGGACACCAGCCGATTCTTCTGGAGGTCGAAGGGGTTGCCTACAACGAGACCTATCCGACGCAGGACATCCCTGTCATTCTTAAAGTCTATAGTAACGAATTTCACTGTTTTGTCCTTAAGGAAGTTCTTAAAATACTAGCACTCAACGTCGGCATGGCATATGTGGTAGACTAAGCAAACGTTATGTACGCAAACCTGGATCACGGCGGGCTTCTTCCTCTCTTCGTCCTTTAGATCCTTCTTTGGTCCCAGGACTGTGGTGTACTCAACATCTAGCCCAGCGACCCACTCATCATCTCAGTTTCTGAACATGCGTCTGAAGCGAGAAAGGCATCCTTTCACCATCGCGGAAGAACGGGTGTAGATGATGTCGAACTCATCGTCGGTGATGGTTCTAACCTTGTACTCACCGCCGATCGTGGAGATTTGGGATGCCATGGATTTGGGAGGAGGGTTAGGATTAGTGGAATTGCCGTAATGTGAATGGACAGGACGACTAGGAGCAAACCGCCATAGTATTGAAGGACGTGCGGGGACGAGTAGGAGCGAACTGCTAGCGTGCGAACGGCAGGGTAGTGGCTTTCCATTCTCCCATGATACGGGCTTCCAAGAGCCCTTGGATCTGAGATCGAACGGTTGCATGGCGTGATTCTAGACCTATGGGTGAATATCCTATCCTGGAGGGTTATTCTGCAAATTTTTAGCAACTTAGCATGTGACCGTTTGATCTCAGATCTAAGGGCTGCCAGCAGCCCGTATCATGGTCGCGCCTACCACGACTGTCGCATCGCTCGCGCGGTCGCGCCCTTAGAGATTTAACACGGTGCGTTAGGCTATCTGATGTTGGCATGTCATACATAGTCATCACTTAGTCACTCATACTACAACAAGGTTGGCTATAAGGTTGGCTATAAGTGTATTTTTTTTACTCCTCTCTATCTCTTTCTTCGTACTCCCTCCGTCCCATAATATAAGAATGTTTTTGACACTAGTGTAGTGCCAAAAATGTTCTTATATTATGGGACACAGGGAGTACTAGTATTTATTGCATTTGCCAAGGAGTGACCTCTTCCAATGAAATGGTGTTGCTAAGTTTGCTTCATTTAATTAGCTATAGACTCAAAATTGTCTTTTCACCTAGGTACACGCGCTTAGCACCGTTTCTTTGTTGGGTCACCAAACTAGTCTCTCTCTTCTTGATTAACTTGCCACATCAGACTTTATGCCTATGTGGCAAGCTTAAGCACCTGTAGGAGCAAGTAAAAGTAAGTACAATAGTGCGCTTTACATGGCATTTTTGCATATGTGGAGGAAAGAGAGGCAAGGAAAAAGTGGAGAAGTGGGCTCTCATGCAAGAGCCAGCCTCTACTACATGGTGGAGCATTGGGAGAGGCACCCGTATGGAGGTGGTCAAGAATCGGGAGACTCACGCCGGTCGTAGCACCGCAGTTAAAATGATAATGGCAAGTCAAATCATGAGGCCCCACCTGTCCAGCAGTAACTCGCTATCAAATCACACAGCCCTATGTTTGCAGCAGCCTACTCCCTTGTCTTCTCGCGTCTCTGTCGAACCGACTAGGCGGAACTGCCCTGCCGCCTACCGCGCAGGAAAAGCCCCGCCCTCGACTTTTAAATAGTATATAGTATACTAATTTTGTATCCATGGATTGCACCCGCGCCATGGAGCAAAGCATCTAGAAAATGGAGGAGAGATGGTGGTCTTGCAATAGAGAAGAGGGAGAGGCGAGACGGTGGTTTTGGAATGGAGATGATGGAGAGGAGAAGAGGTGGTTTTGCAATGGAGAAGACCTAAAGAGGGAGAGGCGAGACAGTGGTTTTGGAATTGAGATGATGGAGAGGGCAGGAGGTGGTTTTGCAATGGAGAAGAGGGAGAGGAGCGTGCGGCAGCGATTTAGGATTGGACGAGAGGGCGGGCGCGCTGTGACTGGATCAAAATCAAAATCAATTTACCCTTCAATTAAGAAAGCAACCCCACATTAACTAGTCTCCCTTTTATTCTAGGTCATAATTGACCATGATTTTCGCACATAAAATATATGTTATACGTTGCAAAAATAATATAATTTGAAAGTACATTCAGATACGAACCAAACGATACAATTTTTGGTGACATGCATTCACATTTTTCTTGTCAAATACAGTACGTGGTCAAACTTTGACCCAAAATACGCAAAACAACAAAAAAATACTTCCAAGACCAACGCTGCTCTTCTGCTCTTCTCCTCTTAAAACACCGCCGCTCCTCTCATGTTCCAATCTAAATGCAGCGCCGCTCCTCTCCTCTTCCATTTCAAAACCACCGCCCCTCCTCTCATGTTCCAGTCCAAAACCAGCATCGCTCCTCTCCCATTCTAATCCAAAACCAGCACTGCTCCTCTCCTCTTCCATTCAAAAACCACCGCCGGCGAGTGAAGGTGCTGTGGAGAAGTAGATCGATGGAGGAGTACAACCGATACGTGAGGATCGCAGACGGCGACCCTGTGAAGCTAGCTAGGATGTTGGAGATACAGTCTTGGTTTGACAACAAGGACCAACTAGCGGCGACGGCGACATCCATGGTCAAATATCTGCAACAGAGCGAAAAGGCGGCGATACTCCCGGAGGGAGTCGCGCCGGAGTACATAGAGCTGCTCCTCTAGGCCATGGAGCAAACAGATTCACCGAATCCGATCGTGAGGGAGCGGTGGTGGGAGTATCGATCCCAGATGGAGCATGCACCAGAGATTGAAGGATCGAGCATCTACAGGGTGCCGTTTGTGAGGGTGTCCTGCCAGAGTGAGCCGGTGGAGTCTCCGTCGACCGAACCCAACTGCAAGAGGAGAAAAGCAGTTGGCCCAACGACGCTTCCCCGTCATCGTCTCCCTCGCCGTTCACATCGTCTCACGGGGCTGTTGTCTATCGCCGAGGAATAGGAGGGGGTTGCCCCCCATCCAATAGTCGGGCAGGTTGTGAATTGTCAGGAGGAGCTTAGGGTTGTCATTATTTACAGGTCGTGAATTGTGTTTTGTGTTGTGTATTTTGAGAGTACTTTCAGATATGAATGTCTTTTGAATTTCAGATTTGCAGTATTGAGCATATGAAATATTTTATGAATTATAGATATCTATTTTTAGCACTTAAAAAATGTAGTTTCATAGGAGTATAAAATTGCAGACAATGTGATTCTCAGAGAAGAAACTGCAAGTTTCAGTTTCAGATAAGAAACTGCAAGTTCAGTTTCAGATAAGAAATTGCAACTTTCAGAGGCAGAGCATTTATATTAGCACGGCCTTTTCAAACAGGGTTAACATCGTGTTGGAAGTTTTATTCATAGTCAAAAATGGAATAACTAGCCAGTTAACATCATGTTGATCAACATTCATGCATAGCACATCTTCATATGATGCACGGTCAAAATGCCCACACAATGTCGAGTGTGTGAAACACAAAGAAAATGAGGGACGAAGTTTTGGCAAGTGTTGGACGTGGTTTTGGGCTGCCCCGTCTAGGCTTTCATTTTTAACATGCGCAGCCCACGACCTCGGATGGGAGGTCCATAGGCCTGTTTGTATTTTCTTAGGGCCGTCATGTATCGACCGGCCTATGGACCTCCCATCCGAGGTTTTACTTTTGGCAGCCCAATTTATGTATTTTTTTGAAGAAAACGCAGAGGTTTGTTCTATTTTTCTATATAAGAATAGGAACGCCACCTCCAACTTATGTTTCCCTGAAGGAAATATGCCCTAGAGACAATGGTAAAGTTATTATTTATTTCCTTATATCATGATAAATGTTTATTATTCATGCTAGAATTGTATTAACCGGAAACATAATACATGTGTGAATACATAGACAAACAGAGTGTCACTAGTATGCCTCTACTTGACTAGCTCGTTGATCAAAGATGGTTATGTTTCCTAACCATAGACATGAGTTGTCATTTGATTAACGGGATCACATCATTAGGAGAATGATGTGATTGACTTGACCCATTCCGTTAGCATAGCACTTGATCATTTAGTTTGTTGCTATTGCTTTCTTCATAACTTATACATGTTCCTATGACTATGAGATTATGAAACTCCCGTTTATAGGAGGAACACTTTGTGTGCTACCAAACGTCACAACGTAACTGGGTGATTATAAAGGTGCTCTACAGGTGTCTCCGAAAGTACTTGTTGGGTTGGCGTATTTCGAGATTAGGATTTGTCACTCCAACTGTCGGAGAGGTATCTCTGGGCCCTCCCGGTAATGCACATCACTTAAGCCTTGCAAGCATTGCAACTAATGAGTTAGTTGCGGGATGATGTATTACGGAACTAGTAAAGAGACTTGTCGTTAACGAGATTGAACTAGGTATTGAGATACCGACGATCGAATCTCGGGCAAGTAACATACCGATGATAAAGGGAACAACGTCTGTTGTTATGCGGTCTGACGGATAAAGATCTTCGTAGAATATGTAGGAACCAATATGAGCATCTAGGTTCCGCTATTGGTTATTGACCAGAGACTTGTCTCGGTCATGTCTACATAGTTCTCGAATCCGTAGGGTCCGCACGCTTAACGCTACGATGATAGTTATATTATGAGTTTATATGTTTTGATGTACCGAAGGAGTTGGGACTCCCGGATGAGATCGGGGATATGACGAGCAGTCTCGAAATGGTCGAGACGTAAAGATCGATATATTGGACGACTATATTCGGACTTCGGAAAGGTTCCGAGTGATTCGTGTATTTTTCGGAGTACCGGAGAGTTTTGGGAATTCGCCGGGGAGTATATGGGCCTTATTGGGCCATACGGGAATAGAGGAGAGAGGCCAAAAGGAAGGAGGTGCGCGCCCCCCCTCTGGTCCGAATTGGACAAGGGGTGCAGCCCACTTTTCCTTGTTCCTCTCCCCCTCTTTCCTTCTCTCCTACTCCAACAAGGGAAGGAGGAGTCCTACTCCCGGTGGGAGTAGGACTCCCCCCTTGATGCGCCCTCCTCCTAGGCCGGCCGCCTCCCCCCTTGCTCCTTTATATACAGGGGCAGGGGGGCACCTCTAGACACACAAGTTGATCAAGTTGATCGTCTCTTAGCCGTGTGCGGTGCCCCCCCCCCACCATAGTCCACCTCGATAATACTGTAGCGGTGCTTTGGCGAAGCCCTGTGTCGGTAGAACATCAACATCGTCACCACACCGTCGTGCTGACGAAACTCTCCCTCAACACTCGGCTAGATCGGAGTTCGAGGGACATCATCGGGCTGAACGTGTGCTGAACTCGGAGGTATCGTACGTTCGGTACTTGATCGGTCGGATCATGAAGACGTACAACTACATCAACCGCGTTGTGCTAACACTTCCGCTTTCGGTCTACGAGGGTACGTAGAAAACACTCTCCCCTCTCGTTGTTATGCATCACCATGATCTTGCATGTGCGTAGGAAAATTTTGAAATTACTAAGTTCCCCGATAGTGGCATCCGAGCCTAGGTTTTATGCGTTGATGTTGTGCACGAGTAGAACACAAGTGAGTTGTGGGCGATATAAGTCATACTGCTTACCAGCATGTCATACTTTGGTTCGGCGGTATTGTTGGATGAAGTGGCCAGGACCGACATTACGCGTACGCTTACGCGAGACTGGTTCTACCGACGTGCTTTGTACACAGGTGGCTGGCGGGTGTCAGTTTCTCCAACTTTAGTTGAACCAAGTGTGGCTACGTCCGGTCCTTGCGAAGGTTAAAACAGCACCAACTTGACAAACTATCGTTGTGGTTTTGATGCGTAGGTAAGAACTGTTCTTGCTAAGACCGTAGCAGCCACGTAAAACTTGCAACAACAAAGTAGAGGACGTCTAACTTGTTTATGCAGGGGATGTTGTGATGTGATATGGTCAAGACATGATGCTGAATTTTATTGTATGAGATGATCATGTTTTGTAACCAAGTTATCGGCAACTGGCAGGAGCCATATGGTTGTTGCTTTATTGTATGCAATGCAATCGCGCTGTAATGCTTTACTTTATCACTAAGCGGTAGCGATAGTCGTGGAAGCATAAGATTGGTGAGACGACAACGATGCTATGATGGTGATCAAGGTGTCGCGCCGGTGACGATCATGATCATGACGGTGCTTCGGAGATGGAGATCACAAGCACAAGATGATGATGGCCATATCATATCAATTATATTGATTGCATGTGATGTTTATTTTTTATGCATCTTATCTTGCTTTGATTGACGGTAGCATTATAAGATGATTGAGGGAGTCCTGGATTAGGGGGTGTTCGGATAGCCGGACTATACCTTCAGCCGGACTCCTGGACTATGAAGATACAAGATTAAAGACTGTGTCCCGTGTCCAGAAGGGACTTTCCTTGGCATGGAAGGCAAGCTTGGCGATACAGATATGTAGATCTCCTACCATTGTAACCGACTTTGTGTAACCCTAACCCTCTCTGTTGTCTATATAAACCGGAGGGTTTTGGTCCGTAGGACAACGTACACATCAACAATCATACCATAGGCTAGCTTCTAGGGTTTAGCCTCTTCGATCTCGTGGTAGATCTACTCTTGTACTACCCATATCATCAATATTAATCAAGCAGGATGTAGGGTTTTACCTCCATCGAGAGGGCCCGAACCTGGGTAAAACTTCGTGTCCCTTGCCTCCTGTTACCATCCGGCCTAGACGCACAGTTCGGGACCCCCTACCCGAGATCCGCCAGTTTTGACACTGACATTGGTGCTTTCATTGAGAGTTCCTGTGTGTCGTCGCCGTCAGGCTCGATGGCTCCTACGATCATCAATAGCGATGCAGTCTAGGGTGAGACCTTCCTCCCCGGACAGATCTTCGTCTTCGGCGGCTTCGCACTGCGGGCCAATTAACTTGGCCGTCTGGAGCAGATCGAAAGCTACGCCCCTGGCCGTCAGGTCAGATTTGGAAGTTTAAACTACACGGCTGACATCTGTGTGGACTTGATCTCCGACGGATTCGAGCCACTGCCGAGCGCACCGCACTGTCCCGACGAGCATGATCTAGCTCTGACGCTGAACAGTGCCCTGGAGGCCGCACCCGCATCAGCTTTGACCCTTAATTTGGAACCAACCGCACCGATCGAGGACGGATGGTTGGACGCTGCCTCAGGGGCTGCGATCTTAACGGCGATTGAGCCGAACACCAGCCCCGCACTCCGTGAAACTCATGATTCCAAGGAGCCGGACTCCTCTCCGGACTCTGAACCATTCGCGCCTCTGCCGATTGAATCCGATTGGGCGCCGATCATGGAGTATACTGCCGCGGACATCTTTCAGCACTCGCCCTTCGACGATATTATGAAATCACTAAAGTCTCTCTCTTTATCAAGAGAGCCCTGGCCGGACTACGGTCAGCGAGATTGGGATACGGACGATGAAGAAATTCAAAGCCCACCCACCACCCACTTTGTAGCCACCGTCGACGATTTAACCGACATGCTTGACCTCGACTCCGAAGACATCGACGGTATGGACACCGATGAAGGAGACGATGAAGAACCAGCGCCTATTGGGCCCTAGAACGCCACCTCGTCATATGATGTATACATGGTGGACGCACCAAAAGATGACGACGAGGAGCGGAAGGACGCACCGAAGGCTTGTTCCCTCGAAAAGCAGTCAAAGCGGCGACACAAGCGCCGCCCCAAATCCCGCCTCGACAGAAATAGCGATCACACAGACTCAGCGCTGGAGCAGGGCGAACCGCTGCCGGACAACGGCAATCCGGATAATCAAACCGAACAAACAAATCCTATCAAGCATAATGCTCCAGACGACATAACGCCGGACAGGCACCCGGAGCAGCAGACTGCCCGTAAAAGGCTTGTTGCCACCGCGAGGAGTCTGAAAAAGCAGAAGCAAAGGCTCAAGGCTGCGCAAGACACACTCCAAATCAGATGGAGTAAAATACTCAACACAGCAGCAAGGTATGGCGACAATCGCCCCTACAAGAGCTACCCAAAGCGGAAGCTGCTACCCAAATTCGATGAGGAGGCCTCAGACCCCCCACAACCAAATATCAAAGAAGCCACCTGGTCGGATAGACGACCCCTCTACCAACACAGAGCGGCATACAACGCCGCTCACCATACAACACGCAACCAATGCGAGGGCACGCACCCAAAGAACGGTGCAACAAGATCCATCTATGGACCACGCAAGTGCGCCCCAGCATACAATGCAACACAACAAACATCCGAACAACGCGGCACACCCAGCTACAAGGGTGTCGCACATCCCCTATGTTTCACTGATGAGGTGCTGGACCACGAATTTCCAGAGGGATTCAAGCCCGTAAACAGAGAGGCATACGATGGAACAACAGACCCTGGGGTCTGGATTGAGGACTACATCCTTCATATCCATATGGCTCGAGGAGATGATCTCCATGCCATCAAGTACCTACCCCTCAAGCTCAAAGGGCCAGCTCATCACTGGCTCAAAGGCCTCCCCGAAAGCTCCATTGGAAGTTGGGAAGAGCTCGAAGACGCCTTTCGGGAAAATTTTCAAGGGACTTACGTCCGACCTCCGGATGCGGACGATTTGAGTCATATAACTCAACAGCTCGGAGAGTCAGCCCGAAAGCTTTGGAACAGGTTTCTTACTAAAAAGAACCAGATTGTCGACTGTCCAGACGCCGAAGCCTTAGCATCTTTCACGCATAGCGTCCGTGACGAATGGCTCGCCAGACACCTCGGCCAAAATAAGCCGAGAACGATGGCCGCATTAACAAACCTCATGACCCGCTTTTGCACGGGAGAGGACAGCTGGCTAGCCAGATGCAGCACCAGCGACCCCAGTACATCTGAAGTTAGAGATGGAAACGGGAAATCACGGCGCAACAGCAATAACAAAAGCCGGAATAAAGAAGACAACACGAAGGGCATGGCAGTAAATGCCGGATTCAAAAGCTCTCGGCCAGGACAAAAGCCGACCCCTAAAGGCACCAGGGATGAATTGTCCAGCCTCAACAAAATTCTGGACCAAGTATGTCAGATTCAAAGTACCCCTGGTAAACCTGCTAATCATACCCATAGAGAATGTTGGGTCTTCAAGTAGTCCGGCAAGCTCAACGCCGTACACAAGGGGGAGGATACACCAAGTGAAGACGAGGACGAGCCCCCCAAGCAAGACACGGGGGAACAAAAGCAATTTCCACCAGAAGTCAAAACAGTAAACGTGTTACACGTAATCAAGGGAAAAAACAATGCGGCACTCCCAGGAAAGTATACCCAAGTGCCTGTCACCACGAAGTCCTTCCACTGGTCATCTCAACCGATCACTTTCGACCATCGCGATTACTCAGCAAGTATCCGACACGCAGGATGGGCTGCCCTGGTATTAGACCTAGTAATTGGCGGATATCACTTCACAAGGGTCTTGATGGACGGCGACAGTAGCCTAAACCTAATATATCAGGATACAATCCGTGGGATGGGGTTAGACCCAACACAAATTTGCCATAGCAATACTACCTTTAAAGGAGTAACGCCAGGCCCAGGGGCTCGTTGTACGGGCTCCCTCCTACTACAAGTTACATTCGGCTCCCCCGATAACTTCCCTCGCGAGCATTTAACTTTCCACATCGCTCCGTTTCAAAGTGGCTATCAAGCACTGCTCGGACGCGAAGCTTTCGCTCGCTTTAATGCAATACCACTCTACGCCTCCCTCACACTCAAGATGCCCGGTCCACGTGGCATCATTACAGTGCACGGAAATATCAAGCGATCTCTACGCGCCTGTCGGGGGTTTGGTGCGACATATGCCAAAAGATGGCTTATCATGGTGGGGGTGAGTAGAATGTCGCCGGTGCCTGGAAATGGGATAAGGCGAAGACATGCACGCCGGCGAATCTTACCCAGCTTCAGGGCTCTTTGAGGAGATAATACCCCTACTGCTGCTCTGCGGGGTCTCTGCATGATCACTATGGCAAAGTGTTTACACGGTTGCTCCTTGAGCTGTTTCTTGGAGGTAGGAGAGGGCAAGGCTAGCTCTCTCCCTTCTATATGATCTGGCCTAGAGCTAATGGGTTCCAACCCCTTGCATGGGTGCCCTGGGGGGTTTATATAGGCCTACCCCCCAGGGGTACAATGGTAATCCGTCTGGACGCAGGCCCAGCCGTCAGTGCCTCTGGCCTCCGTCTTCTCCGCCGACTACTGGGGCCCGCCGACTGGTGGGCCCCGCCGACTGGTCTGGTACGGAGCCGACAAGCCGCGTCCGCCGCGGGCGGGTCATGCTGGCTGCTGATCATTGTAGTCGTGCTTATGATGACGCGGGCTTGATCATGAGGTCATGGCAACAGCCCCGCCGCCTGGCGGGCGATCACTATTGCCACTCCCCATCACTTCTCGATTAATGGTGCGTGGGCCCCACGGGAGGGCTCAGCCGACTCCCTGGGGCTGACTCCCGACGGATCCGACTGGTGGTCCTCTCGCCGGCTCCTGGGGTCTCACTGGCTGGTGGGTCCCGCTGCCTCTAGGCCGTACAGACAAGCCATCGTGGGTGCAGGATTCGGCCCTGCGGTGCTGATGTCAGGGCCGGCATGGCAACAGTGCCACGCCGCGCGGAGATCTTCCGAGGTACGGCGTGCTGTGGCCATGCCTGCCCTTGGGAAGGGGCAGGGCGGGCTTCATCGTTGCCACTCTCCTGCCCCGTCCCACTTGATGAGCTCGTGGGGAGTGTTGGAGTAGCAGGCTGACTCCCCAAAGCCGGCTTCTCTGGAAGTCGCCAATCAGGAGTCGGCTTTCCCTGAAGCCATCCCTGGGACTCGGTCGTGAGTGGTTAGTCGGCCATCTTGCCGTTGACTTCTTGAGGGCGGCATCTCGTCCTGGGGTCTTGAGGGGCGCAGTCTGCCCCAATGTCTTGAAAGGTTCTGGCGCTCGGGTTGGCCTACCCGTGGCCCATTACTCCGACAGTAGTCCCCGAAGCTGGTGAGGCGCCGCGGACGATCGGCCGAGAAGCCTCAGCAGTTTCTCTTTCCGGGTGCTCAGCACATGGTCTTTGATTGACTTCTGCCGGGCCGACTAGAAGGAGTCGGACTCGCTCAATTCGGACTCACTCAATTCCGACTCGCACAATATTTCGAATGTCGCGGCGGGATCCAAGTAGCGTGCTGGCTAAGCTTCCAGGCCGCCCCCCGTTCTAGGCCTGTCATGCGACGACACGTGGCTGGCCTGTCCTGCCAGCCTATGCGCGCGATGGGACAGGCCCATTGGCGGGGCCCGCCACTACCGCGCCTTGGCGCCCGAGCGGATCTGCTGCGGCCCCGGCGGACGGTTGGGATTCCTGTGGAGTTACTGCGCGCAGTAACTTTATTGTGGAGCATGGGGGACGTGGGGCCGTGGGCGCAGTAAATCCCCGCGTCCGCCTCCTCGGCTTTGCAGCCCACGAGGCTATAAGTAGGGGGAAGAGGGGGGCACGCGCGCCCCTCCTTCCCACTACTCCTCGCTCTCTTCCTTCTCACTGCTCCTCGCTCTCCTCCCTCTTCTTCTTCTTCGCTCCGCCGCGCCCCCAAGCTCCGGCGAACGCCGCGGCGATTAGCTCGCGATGAGTTCTTCCTCCGCCGCCGCGCCTCCCCCGGTGCGCTCCGGCACCTGGGACGGCTCCGAAGTTCATGAAGACCACATCTAGTTCGTCCGCCGGACTCGTCGGCTCCCCGGCGAGGATCGCGTGCAGGTGCGTCTTGTGCCAAAGGGGGAGATTTCCCCCGCGCCGCAGGAGGGCGAGCGGGTCATCTTCCGCTCGCACTGCCTGCGCGGGTTGGGGCTGCCGGCGAGCAGTTTCTTCCGATCCTTCCTGGAATTCTACGGCCTCCAGCCGCACCACCTCACCCCCAACGCAGTGGTGCTATTGTCCGCCTTCGTGGCCTTGTGCGAAGGCTTCCTCGGAGTCCTCCCCACCCTCGAGCTTTGGGGGGGTTCTTCTTCTCCAAGCTCGGCACCCAGGCTGCGGGCGTGCCGGCTAAGTGCGGCGCTTTCATCGTCGTGCGAAGGTCGGGGGCCGACAATCCCTTCCCCTCCATCTCGCTGATAAAGTCAGTGAAGATGTGGCAGAGATCCTACTTCTACGTCAGGAACGCCTCCGCGAGGGGGGACTGGGTCAACCTGCCGGCTTTCGAAGCCGGCCTGCCGGTTGGGCGACTGCCCAGCTGGTGATACCGGGCCAAGTTGCTGACGCCTGTGGGAGCCAGCGCCATCACGCAACTCCAAGTGCTGACGCAGTCGGAGGGTTTGACTGGTCCAGACCTGCTGGCCGCCTTCGTGGCGCGCCGAGTTCTCCCACTCCAAGGCCGCCCCCACATGATATGCTAGATGAGCGGGCACCGTGACACGAGTCGGATGTGCACCAAGGACATGCCTCATGAAGAGATGGCCTTCATGGTGAACTACCTCTCGGACAGCAGGCTCCTGGAGGATTGGCGGTTCGGCAAGGAGCCGTACTCCCGCGCCAACCCCCCGCCCATGGTGAGTTGCCTTTCTTTTCTTTGGACTGTCTTCTTTCTTTGGTCAGAATCCCCTCCTCCACCCGCCAGCCGGTACCTCGGGGCCGGCCCGCGAGTTCCTCACCGAGGAGAGCGACGTCGACGACCCCGATCTGGGGGCAGCGGCTCTGGAGGACGATGCCGAGGGAGGAGGAGGAACAGCAGGCGACTTCAGGACTTCGGCCACTTTCGCTGACTGGCCTGACGATGACGCCAAGGGAGAAGTCGCCCCTCGCCATCGGCCAGGAGCCAGCCAGCCTGGCGCGGGCTCTTCTGACGCGCCGGGCGCTCCAGGCGGCAGGAAGAAGCGCAAGGCCGTGCCGACCTTGTTCGGCAGTCGGCCAAAGAAGTCCAAGGGCTCGGCTGCGGCGCCCCGGCGGGACGAGGCGGCTGCGAAGGCCATCCGCTTCCGTAAGGAAGTGAAGAAGCCGCCATTGGTCTCCGCGTGAGTATTCTGTCTCGATGCTTTATTCTTTCTTTGTGACTTTGTCTGAGTCTTCGCTTGCTCCTCTTGCTTCAGGGCTCCCCTCACTCTTGAGAGGGTCAGCGGAGACGTCCGCCACCACTCGGCAGATTGACCCCGCTGCTGACCTCTGGGAGGCGACGGAGCGGAATGCGCAGGAGAAGCGCAATGAAGAAGAGGCCCTCCGCCTGGAGAAGGCGGAGGCCGACAGGGTGGAGGCCTCCGCCAAGAAAAACTGGCGGAGGCCGAAGCCGCCGCCGCGATGAAGCGGCAGGCTGAGGAAGCCGCACGCTGCCACTCGGCGGTGTTTGTCACCCCGTTGAACTCTGCGCCGCCGCCTCCAGAGTTCACGGGGCAGACTGGGGAAGTCGGCAGGGAGAACCCCGTCGTGGAGAGGGAAGGCGGCGACCCCTCTACGCCGGACGTGAACGTTCCGCCGCTGCCTCCGCCGCCGTCTGAAGATGCGCAAGGCAAGCAGCCATCGGACCCTCCGGTGCCGCCAACCGAAGACGAGGCCGTGGCGAGGCTACTCCTCCAAGTCGGCTTGCCAACGCGCCGCCGTCTGGAGAAGGCGACTTCGGAGCCCCGCCCCCTGGAGACCGGCACCGCCAGCTCGGCGATCCCAGACGCCGAAGCGACGAGCGTCGCGCCCATGGGTGGGTGCAGGGAAGCGGCACAGTGCCGCTGAACCAGGCGCTTCTGGACGTCCAGGCGAAGCTTCGTGCCGAGGGCGACGCTCTCCAGAATTGCACCAAGGCGTACCTGGCGTCACGGGCAGCCGTCCGGGTATGTTTTTCCTTTGGTCTTTGTTTTCTTGTTCCTCTCTGTGGGGGCGCGCCTACGCACCCACTGGGTGTAGTCCCCGAGTTTTGGGCTGGCTGCTGAGCAGGCGGCCCGGAACTCCAATTGATGAACTCTGGGTGTTAACTTTTTGTCTGAAATGTTTGTCGCAGGACTACCACAACCTCCGCGTTACTGCCTTCAACCGTAACGTTGAAGAGCTGAGAAAGCGGACTGCCGATCTATCAGAGAGCTGGAGTAAGTCTTTTTCCTTCTTCGAGGGGGCGCGCTGGCGCACCCGCGGGCTGTAGTCCCCGAGATTCGGGCCGACTGCTGAGCAGTCGGGCCGGATCTCCCCGACGACCTTCCTTACCTGATGACTTAACGCCTTCTTTCTTCCTTCTTTTCAGGAGCCAACGCTGCTCTTCAACAGCAGCTGAGCGACGCCAACTCCGCTTTGCGCGCCAAAGAGGAGGAGTGCATTAAGCTCGCCACGGAGCGCGACCTGCTGGCCACTCAATTGGCAGAGCAGAAGGAGCTGCTTGTGAAGACGCAGAGGGAGGCGGAGGAGACGGAGACTGCCCTCCTGGCCGAGTTCGCGAGCGAGTGCTCCTCCTGGTCTAACAAGGAGGCGCTCCTGGCCTCCGGCTTCCATGAGATCGAAGACATCGTTGATGGTGAGTTTCTTTACTTTCTTTCTTCGAGCTGCCGATTTTAAGTCGTGCCGCTCCCGGTTTTTGACTTGCTTCTTTGTTTCTTCCTGTCTTTGCAGCCTTCTTTCCTGGGCACTCGTAGGCCGCCATCCAAGCCATCGAGGCTGACCGAGAAGGTCGGAGGGCGGAGGGCGCAGAGATTGCCGTCGACGCCCCCCGAACTCTTGACGAGCACATCCTGAGCATCGAGGCTCGCCTTCGGCCGGCTCACCGGATGTTGTGCCGGCTCCAGCGTGTTTGTGCCCAGGTGATTGCCGCCCTGTGGCCGGACATGCAGGCTCCGCGCACCCCCAGCCTGACAGCCGACTGGCTAGAGGTCGCGGCTGGTTGTCTTGAGGCCTGGAAGGGTTCTTCGGCCCGAGATCGAGCGCGCCGGGCCTTGGAGTTCGTCAAGGCATGGTATCCGGGGCTGGATCTAGACCGGCTGGCCACACTTCGGTCGGAGGCTCTGCCGGAGCTGGCAGCTGCGGAAGACGCCCTCATCAAGCGTGCTGCGGCGATCGCCGAGTACACCAACACCAGCATCTTCATCCCCGAGCGGTCTGAAGACGGCGAGGAGGTACCGCCAGAGTGGTTTGGGATGAACCCAGACTACGGCGAGGACTCGACGGAGGTGATTGGCTCCAGCGTCGAGGAGGAAGGCGAGGCGGAGGATGGAGGCGAGACGGAGGCACCAGAAGACGGAGCAGACGGCCAGCCTCAGCTCGAACGCGCCTCCAGCAACGAGCCGCGTGCGACCGAGTCGACTGCCACCGGAGGCGATCAAGCTGAGACTACCCAGCTGGCCCCCTCGGCGCCTGAAGCTGGCGCCTCCTCCGACCCTCCGAATTCGTCTGCTGCTTCCTAAGCTTCCCCTGTATCTTTGTTTTATCTGCTTCAGTAGTCTTTGAAGAACTTGTTAATTCGCACAATTCCACCCACGGGGTGTATTTTGAACTTCTGCCCGAAGATTCAGCCAAGGGCCTATGTTATGTAAATATATTTATCCAAGTTCTATCTTTTCTTGCTCATTGCTCTTTTGGCTTTTTTCCTCTGCCGCTTTCTCTTAGTTTCCCGCCTTTCCAATCGGACAGCCGCTCTGCGGACTGTCGCTAGATCAAGTGCTTGGCTACTTTGGGAAAGCAAGTACTTAGCCGTTTTTAAGAGTTTCTGAGCAAGTTGAATAGAAGGCGGCAATCCAACTATTCGAGACTTGGTTTGCAAAAAAGGCTGGAAGCTGTCTTGAGCTATGTTTTATGCTTTGAGTCCTTAGCCATTTTTCATGTGAATGCCCATTCTACCTTAATGCTGCCCACCGTACAGTCGCTCTGCGAGCTGCGGCTTCTGACAGGAGACGGTTTAGGCGTTTATACACTACTTGTCCGACTGCAGGAAGCATTTCATAGTGCAAGGCGGCAAGTCCCCGGGCCGACTTGTCGAGCCCGGTGCCAAACGGCATAAAAAAGGAGTAACATACTTGCAGTCATAATTTTTATCATACAGACAAAAGAGGGCAGTCCCCGAGCTCGTCTCGGGGGGCCCGAAGTCTTGGTACTTTAATACAAAAGGTAGCATGGTACATACTGCATCAACTGTAAAATCTTCGGAGGAGATTTGCATTCCATGGCCGCACTGTCTCCTTGCCGGAGTCATCCCTCTTGCGTGCTCGGGGCTTCTGAGCGTCAATCAGGTAGTAGGAATCGTTGCCCAGTACTTTGTTGATGATGAAAGGGCCTTCCCAAGGTACCGACAGCTTGTGGTGGCCGGCTGTTCGCTGGATCAGCCAGAGCACAAGGTCGCCTTCTTGGAAAGATCTTGGCCTGACCTTCCTGTTGTGGTATCGGCGTAGGCTCTGCTGGTAGATGCTGGACCGGCTGAGTGCCAACAGCCGGCCCTCTTCCAGCAGATCGACGTCGTCTTGTCATGCTTCTTCTGCTTCCTCCTTGGTGTGCATGGTGACTCGTGGGGAATCGAACTCTATGTCCATTGGGGTGACGGCTTCGGCACCATAGACGAGGAAGAAAGGCGTGAAGCCGGTTGACTTGTTTGGAGTCGTGCGCAGACTCCAGAGGACGGCTGGTAGCTCATCGAGCCAACAGCCAGCCGAGTGCTCCAGAGGCTCGATCAGCCGGGGCTTGATGCCATGCCAGACAGGATGAGGCCGTTTACTCGCTCCACCTGGCCGTTTGACTGCGGATGGGAAACGTACGCTAAGTCCAGTCGGATGCCCTGTGTCGCGCAGAAACGGGCCAAGGCGCCTTTGGAGAAATTTGTGCCGTTGTCAGTGATGATGCTGTGTGGTATGCCGTACCGAATTGTGATATCGGAGTGAAAGTTACGGCAGTCGGACCATTCAGCTTCTTGATTGTCTTTGCTTCTATCCACTTGGTGAACATGTCCATTGCGACAAGTAAGTGAGTTAAACCACCTCGTGTTGTCTTGAATGGTCCCACCATGTCTAGACCCCAAACTGCGAAAGGCCAGGCAATGGGGATGGTCTTGAGTGCAGAAGCTGGCCAGGCAATGGGGATGGGCTTGGAGCTGAACTTCTGGCACCCTTTGCATTTTTGGACCAACTCCTTGGCCTCTTCCAAGGCAGTTGGCCAGAAGAAACTGTGTCGAAAGGCTTTGGCGACGATTGCTCTTGAAGCCACATGGTGGCCGCACTCGCCTTGATGGATGTCTTTGAGAATCGCTTGGCCTTGCTCTGGCTCTACGCAGCGCTGGTAGACACCAGTGACGCTGCGCCTGACCAGCTCTTTGTTGACTATGGTGTAGGCTACCGCCCGGCGTTGTATTTGCTGAGCTGAGGTCTCATCAGTCGGCAGCTCTTTGTTCACCGGGAATTTGAGGATGGGCTGGGCCCATGAGGGTGTTGCTACTTCTTCGACTGCCATAACTGCGATTTGGACGAGGGCGGTTGGGCTGGAAGGCAGCGGGTTGGAGTCAACAACTGCTTGATGGGTTAATGAAGTCCCCAGGCCGGCTGGCGCGGTCCTTGGGTCGAGTTCTGGAGTCTTCAAGTCCGCTGCCGCAGTCCCCGGGCCGGGTTCGACTGTGGCAGCTTTGGAGTCTTCCGCCAAAATCCTCGTACCGACTGCGGAGCTCTGGAGTCAGATCCGACGTCTTCGAGAGGAGCCGGCACAAAAATGGAGTCTGATTCTGGTGAAGGCTTGACAGACGGCTTGAGGAGGCACTGAAGGGCGACGCCAGATGGTATTGCTTGGCGGGTAGAGCCGATTCGTGCCAAGGCATCTGCTTGGTCGTTGTCATTTCTTGGCACATGGAGAAACTCGCAATCTTCGAAATACCTGCTGAGTTGCTGTACGAGGAAACGGTAACACGCCATGTTTGTATCTTTCGCGTCCCAATCGCCAGATGATTGCTGGACCACTAAGTCCGAGTCACCATAACACAAGATCCGGCGGATGCCAAGCTCTTTGGCAAGCCGGAGCCCGTGAATGAGCGCCTCGTACTCGGCGATGTTGTTGGAGGAGGCAAAGTGGATTGGCAGCGCGTATTTGAGCTTGTCGCCTTTGGGAGAGGTGAGGACGACGCTGGCTCCCAAGCTAGTGCGCATCTTGGAGCCGTCGAAATGCATCCGCTAATGGGTGGAGTCAGGCGCTGGAGGTAGGTACTGGGTCTCGGCCCAGTCGACGAGGAAGTCGGCCAGTGCTTGTGACTTGATAGCGGTGCGGGGCTGGTAGTGGATGGTGTAGGGAGCCAGCTCTATGGGCCATTTGGCCACTCGACCAGAAGCATCTCGGCTACCAATGATCTCGGCATGCGAGGCCGTGCAGACCACCGTGATTGGATGCTCTTGAAAGTAAGGCTTCAATTTCTTGGCAGCAAAGTGTACGCCATAGCATATCTTCTGGTAGTGGGGGTAGTTCTGCTTGGAGGTCGACAGTACCTCGCTCAGGTAATATACCGGTCTCTGGATAGGTAGAGCCTTGCCTTCCTCCTTGCGTTCCACTACAATGACCGTGCTGACTACCCGGCTGGTGGCGGCGATGTACAGGAGCATAGGTTCTTTGGGAGTCGGAGCCGCTAGGACGAGTGGAGTAGTCAGCATCTTCTTCAACTGGTGAAAAGCTTCGTCTGCCTTATGGTTCCACTCGAAAAAAGTGGTCTTCTTCATGAGTTGGTATAAGGGGAGAGCTTTCTCGCCCAGCCGACTGATGAATCGGCTGATGGACGCCAAGCAGCTGGTGAACTTTTGCACATCCAGCAGTCGGTTGGGTACCTCCATTCTCTCAATGGCCTTGATCTTTACTGGGTTGCATTCTATGCCACGTTCAGAGACCAGGAAGCCAAGGAGCTGGCCGGCTGGTACTCCGAAGACACACTTTTCGGGGTTGAGCTTGATCTGGATTCGGCGAAGGTTCTCAAAAGTCTCCTTGAGGTCTTCCAACAGTGTTCCGCGCTTTTCCGTCTTCACCACCACGTCGTCTACGTAGATGTGGGCGTTCCTGCTGAGCTGCTTGAGGAGGCACTTCTGCATGCAACGCTGAAAGGTGGCGCCGACATTCCTTAAGCCGAACGTCATGGTGAGGTAGCAGAAGGCTCCAAACGGCGTGATGAAGGCGGTCTTCAGTCTGTCAGCCAGGTTCAGCTTGATCTGGTGATATCCTGAGTATGCATCCAAAAAACTCAATAGCTCGCATCCGGCTGTGGAGTCTATCACCTGATCGATTCTTGGTAGAGCAAATGGGTCCTTGGGGCAGGCCTTGTTGAGGCTCGTGTAGTCAATACACATTCGCCACTGCTTGTTCTTCTTCAGTACCAGGACCGGATTTGCTAGCCATTCTGGAAAGAACACTTCCATAATGAAGCCCGCTGCTATGAGTCGGGCTATCTCTTCTCCGACAACTCTTCTCTTCTCTTCTGATAGGCGACGCAGGGGCTGCCTGACCGGCTTTGCATCAGATCGGACATGTAACTTGTGCTCGGCGAATTCCTTCGGTACACCGGGCATGTCTTTGGGGGACCATGCGAAGATGTCCCGATTCTCATGGAGGAAATCGACGAGCTCGCCTTCCTATTTGCTATCGAGGTTTGCCCCTACGATGGCGTACCTCTCTAGGTGCTCCGGATCCAAGGGTATCTTCTTTGTCTCTTTGGCCGGCTTGAACGAACCCTCAGCCTCTGACTCTTTTGGGTTGGGCGATACCTCAAGCTGCTTGCCGGCCATCGCCACAACTCGCTCAAGGAGCCGTTTCTCCACCGCGATTACCAGGGACTCAGCCAGCCGACTGCTCTCAGCTGCGCAAGCAGACAACTTCCGGTAGTCGCCAGCCACACACAGAATTCCCCTGGAACTGGGCATCTTCATCTTGAGGTAGGCGTAGTGGGGGACCGCCATGAACTTGGCCAAGGCGGGTCAGCCAAGTAGCGCATGGTATGGGCTCTCAAGGTCCACCACCTCAAACCAAACAGACTCTCTACGGAAGCGATCTTTGTCCCCAAAGAGGACGTCCATCAGGATCTTACCGATTGGCGAGTAGGAAAGCCCAGGAACAATGCCATGGAACACAGTTCGGCTGTTCTGAAGCTGTCTTTGCTTGATTCCTAACTTCTCCATGGTGTCCTTGTACAGGATATTGATGTTGCTGCCCCCGTCTATCAGAACTCGCGAGAAACGCGCGGCTCATCTGTCCGTAGCAAAGGTGGCGTCCAGGACCAAGGCATAGGAGCCCGAACTCGGCATCACTTCTGGGTGGTCAGCCCTGCTCCAGCTGATGGGCTTCTCGGACCAGTGCATGAACTCTGGCATCTCCGATGCTACTGCATTCACCTCTTGTCGCTGCAGCCGCCTGCTGCGTTGATCATCAGCCACACTGGTGAACACCACATAGGCTCCGTGCTCTTCAGGGTATTCGTCTTGTACCGCACCGACTGGCCTGACAACCGGCTGCTGGGGCGGCGGCGGAGGCGGCTGCCCAGTAGGCGGGGGAGGCAGGAGGCCGTCTCCCTTGGCGATCCTGGTGAGCCAGTGGCACTTCCGGGTGGTGTGATTCGACGGCTTTGCGCCGCTATGGAACTTGCAAGGTCCATCCAGGGTCTGTTCGTAGGAGAAGGCCAGCAACCAGTTTGGCTTGCCGCCTTTCTATCGCTTGGGCGGAGGCTGCTCATCTGGCTGCTGGGCTTCAACGGTCGCGACTTGCCGGCTACTGGAAGCCGGCTGTGGGGCCTTGCGCTTGTGGTCGCCTTGCTGTTGTCGCCGGCTGGCGTATGCCGCCGGAGTTCTTGGAGCTTGAGGGGCCACTTTGCCAGTTGTGCTGATTTGAATCTCCGCCTTCATGGAGGAGTCGGCCGTGGCGTACTTGTCCGCTATGATCAGCAGCTCGTCGAGGGTTTCTGGCTCGTCGTAGAGGAGCTTGTGCTTGAGGAGGGTGCCTTCTCTGCACCCGGCTATGAAGTACTCGATGGCCTGCACCTCGTGCACGCCCTCGCAGGAGTTCCGAAGTTCGGCCCAACGCGTGAGATAATCGCGAGTCGACTCATCGGGGCCTTGCATGCACAAGGAGAGCTGACGAGGCTTGGGAGGATGCTTGTACGTGCTGGTGAAGTTGCGGACGAACGCTTCGGTGAAGTCGACCCAGCTGTTGATGCTGCGGGGCTTTAGGCTGTTCAGCCATGTCCGGGCCGTGCCCTGGAGCATGAGCGGAACGTACTTTACGGTGACACGCTTGTTGCCGTTTGCTATGCTGACAGCCGTGGAGTAGTCGACTAGCCAGTCTTCCGGCTTCACGGAGCCGGTATACTTGGGCGTGTCTCTTGGGAGCGTGAACCCTCTGGGAAAGGGCTCGTCCCGAGTGCAGGGCCCGAAACAAGGCGGACCCAGCTCGTCTTCTTCTTCCAGTGCTAAGGATCGGTGAAGTCGGTCGATCCGGTAGCGGGCATCATTCTCTCCAACTCCCTCTCAGCGGCCAAGGCGGTCTCCGAGAGTCGGATGGTCGACAGGCGGCGGGGAGACTCGCCTCTCCTTGCGGGGAGGGGGAGGCGGACAGTCGTCCCATTGTTCCACTGCTCTGGGGCGGCCGTCTCGGTCGCGCTCTATGGTAATGCGAGTCTGACTGTGGCTGACAGCCGGCTCCTTGTCTCTTCTTCCTCGGGCGCCGCCAGTCGGCGTCCGAGACGTCGCGCCTTGATCTCGGTGAAGGTCGCCGTTTGACTGTTGCGGTGCCTCCATGCGGCAGCCGGCCTTGTTCTGCGCGGCGGCCGCGTTGAGGAGCCGCTGGACTCACTCCATCATGAGGCAGCGTTCTTCGCCCTCGAAATTGTCCAACTCATCCGCCGCTGCCTGGGCAGCTCGGATCTTCTCTGCTGGTGTAGCATACACAGGGCGGCTTGCCCCAAACAGGTTGGCGATGGCTACGCCGCACTGCTGGACTGCGCCAAGGCGGCTGGGCCCCACCGGGGCCGGCGAGCCGCCGACGGCGCAATCCATCTCCCGCTGGTAGGCTTCTGATAAGCGCCTCATGCTGGCCAGCTTCTTCGCGCCTTCAACGAGCTGAAGGCGGCGCGCCTCCAACATCTCTGCGTCAGCGTCTTCCGGAATGGGCGCAGTTAGGTCTTGCAGTGCCGCGCCGAGTGAGTCGTGCGCTCCTCCACCGGGGAGCTCGTCATGACTGATGACTAGCACCTCGGTGACGGTGCTTCCGTTGCTCTTTGCGCAAGGGAGAGGTTCGTCGTAGACCACCACATTGGTGGGGAACGCGTCGAGCAACGCGGTGTCAGAGTCGACCAGCATCGGGTCGGTGGAGCCTACGGACTCCATGTCCACGGCAGGCTCGCCAGAAACGTGGAGTTGATCAAGGAGGCCCGCGAGGAGGTTCTCGGGGCCGCCCGTGCCTACGTCGGACGCAGGTTCGTCGGAGAGGCGGACCACGCCGACAAGTTCGGCCAAGGAGCTAGCCGCGCAAGCGATCTCAACGCCACTTAGCGCGTCGGTGCAAACTCCGTCTGGCGTGCCTGGCTGGCTGCGCTCGCTAGGGAGGAAAAGGGTTCCCGTCCAGAACAGATCTCCGGACGGCGGTGCACCACGCCCCACGGTGGGCACCAAATGTCGGGGGTTTGGTGCGACATATTCCAAAGGATGGCTTATCATGGTGGGGGCGAGTAGAACGTCGTCGGTGCCTGGAAACGGGATGAGGCGAAGACATGCACGCCGGCGAATCTTACCCAGCTTCAGGGCTCTCCGAGGAGATAATACCCCTACTGCTGCTCTGCGGGGTCTCCGCATGATCACTATGACAAAGTGTTTACACGGTTGCTCCTTGAGTTGTTTCTTGGAGGTAGGAGAGGGCAAGGCTAGCTCTCTCCCTTCTATATGATCTGGCCTAGAGCTAATGGGTTCCAACCCCTTGCATGGGTGCCCTGGGGGGTTTATATAGGCCTACCCCCCAGGGGTACAATGGTAATCCATCTGGACGTGGGCCCAGCCGTCAGTGCCTCTGGCCTCCGTCTTCTCCGCCGACTGCTGGGGCCCGCCGACTGGTGGGCCCCGCCGACTGGTCTGGTACGGAGCCGACAGGACGTGTCCGCCGTGGGCGGGTCTTGCTGACTGCTGATCACTATAGCCGTGCTTCTGATGACGCGGGCTTGATCATGAGGTCGTGGCAACAGCCCCGCCGCCTGGCGGGCGATCACTATTGCCACTCCCCATCACTTCTCGATTAATGGTGCGTGGGACCCAAGGGAGGGCTCGGCCGACTCCCCGGGGCCGACTCCCGACGGTTCCGACTGGTGGTCCTGTCGCCGGCTCTTGGGGTCTCACTAGCTGGTGGGTCCCGCTGCCTCTAGGCCGTACAGACAAGCCGTCGTGGGTGCAGGATTCGGCCCTGCGGTGCTGATGTCAGGGTCGGATGGCAACAGTGCCACGCCGCGCGGAGATCTTCCGGGGTACGGCGTGCTGTGGCCATGCCTGCCCTTGGGAAGGGGCAGGGGCGGGCTTCATCGTTGCCACTCTCCTGCCCTGTCCCACTTGATGAGGTCGTGGGGAGTGTTGGAGTCGCAGGCTGACTCCCCAAAGCCGGCTTCTCTGGAAGTCACCAATCAGGAGTCGGCTTTCCCTGAAGCCGTCCCTGGGACTCGGCCGTGAGTGGTCGGTCGGCCATCTTGTCGTTGACTTCTTCAGGGCGGCTCCTCGTCCTGGGGTCTTGAGGGGTGCAGCCTGTCCTAATGTCTTGAAAGGTTCTGGGGCTCGGGTTGGCCTACCCGTGGCCCATTACTCCGACAGCGCCGAAGAGAGTGAGGCTGCCTTGGCCGACGCACACTAAAGGCGCCCGGACAAGCGAAAGCATCCAATAGGTCGTCAAGACCTCAGATACAACTAATCAAGTCTGGCGCCGCTATTTATACGGAAATAAGTGGTCACACCCCTATTTGTCAATACAAGGGGCTCAACGCGCGCAGACAAGTGGCAATTTCTTATCATCTTGAATTATACATGGTTTCTTTAAAAACTATCCTTTTGCACGACAACTTTTTCACTTAACTTCCTCTCTTTTACAGACAATCATCGTGCTACACCCGTCTAGGATATGGCACAACGGAGACACAGGCGCAGACGTGCAGCAGGGACCCGCTCCAAGGATTCTTTTTAGATTAAGACCCTGCGTAAACCTTTTTTACTGTCTCTTGTTGATACATATCCACCGTTGAGAAGGATGCGGACGTCTTGGCATGTGGCCACGCTAGAACAATGCACGTACCTGGACACACGGGGCTTCTTACAAAGGCCACTATTTAGGCCCGGTTTATACCACAAAGACCGAATACCATAGGGAGTGTTCGGCGTCGCGAGTTTGGCCCTATATGCATCAGCTCCGAATCATTGTCTTTGGTCAAATGTTGGGTTTGCCCGGCTCCTGTGTTTTGGTGCCTTATGTTCCGCCTTGTCGGCTAAGGTAGCACCAGGAGAACTACTGCGATTGTGCCCTGGTTCATCCGGACGAGCACCTCAGTAGAGAAAGTCGAAAACTTACTGCCATGATATAGCGTGAGACTGGTCAACCACTCGATGACCTGTGGGAATGTTAGAATTCCTCCGCCTTAACGAAGGGCCATTTCCCGGCCAGGCATATACGCACCCGAAGATCGGGAGAGTGCGGAGCCACCAGGGGCTATCTAGTAGCCCCACTGTCAAACTCCTATGGCTAAGTGAAAGTACTAAAGCATTATAGTCCGGTTGCCTCGCTCGCTCCGCTATCACCTCCTTAATAGGACCAAGACATTGGGTTAAGTGTGAATGCGTGTTTTTGCGAGCACCTCCGCATTATATGCGTGAGGGTTGAAGCCGACGGCTGCAATCTTTTAGGTTATACACATGTATACATAAACGGCCGCCCAGGAGGCATCATATTACTTTCAGGTAAAAGTATAAAAATAGCCTTATAAAAATTTATAAAAGCATTTCGCTTACAATGAGATTAAATATCACCCAAACATAATATTTTTTGAGCACTGGATCTCTATCAAACGGGCACCCTCAAGAACTTCTTCAAAGTAGTGCTCAGCAGCCTTTCGACCTATAGACGAATCCCGCGCTGCAACATTGGTAGCATCCATCTTCGTCCAATATGCCTTTAAACGGGCAAAGGCCATCCATGCGCCCTCCATGCACGCCGACCTCCTCATCGCATTAATGCGCGGCACCACGTCAAGGACCTGCTGCACCAAGCTAAAATAGTTGTTCGGTTTTGACCTTCCCGGCCATAGCTGATCCACAACAGACCTCATAGAGAGTCCGGACAACCTATTTAGTTCGTCCCATTCGGCTAATTGGTCAGTCAATGAAAGTGGATGCTCGGGAGAATGGAATTGTCTCCAAAACAGCTGGTCTACTCCATGGTCCGTCTGACCCTGGAAGTACTTGGCCGCATCGGCAGTGCTCGCCGCCAAATCCATATACACATCCTCCGAACTCCACAGCCGATCTAGAGGGGCAGACCGTGGATCTCCGAATTTCCTCCGCAACATAAAGGATTTCCCAGCTACAATATCCCCGGCTTCCCGCAGCTCCTCCTTCTTTGCCCTCATAGCAGAGCGGAGATCCTTTTTCGTTGTAGCAGCCTTCTCAAGGTCCGATGCCTTCACTTGGTTTTCCTTTTCAAGAACCCGGCAACGGTCGGCGGCGGCTTTTAATTCTATAGCCATGTTGGCCATCTTGTCTCGGGTCTCGCCATGCGCAGCCTTCTCGGCTTGCAACTCTTCGGCCGCCTTCACAGCAGCCACATTACCCAACCTCGCTTGTTCCTTGGCTCGGGCAAGTTCTTCCCGCAAGGCTTCAACAGTGGCAGCTCCATCTGCAGTCACAACATATTAAAGATACTGGCATCATGCTGCTCTTCCTATGTGGCGTTTACCAGATATTGACACTTACCCTGTGCCTTGTCAAGCCTTTTGTTAACAAGCTCGATGTCGGCGTCTGCCGCATCCAACAGTCGTTCTAAATGGGAAAACCTGCTAGTCCGCTAGCCACCAGAGCTTCCATCACCTGCACATAGAGGCAGTATGGTTATTTCCTAGGAATATGATCCTCTGTTCATCATCGTTTCCAACGACAACCAGAGTCTCAGGGGCTACTATCTACACAGGGCACACCTAGCATGTGCAGGATTATCATACATTCTTTTACGTACCTCAAAGCCTGTCAGTAGACTCATAAAAGCTTCATGCAATCCGCTTTCGGCGGACGATATTCTCTCCATCACTGTATTCATCATCACACGGTGTTCATCTGAGATGGCCGCTCGCCCCACCAACTCCCTCAGAACATCCGATCGCACACTAGACGGGGCCGGACTCTTTTGTCTGCTCTCTTCGGCAGCCGGACACTGGGAGCTTTGGGGGTTAATGGGATTATCTTTTGGCCTCACCGGACTCGGAGAGGCCCTCCGCGACGACACTTCAGGGTCGCCCGCTTCTGGAGCGGAGGAGGCATTTCGCTCTCCATCATCTCTGGAAGAAGATCCCTCGAAGATGAGCTCATTTGAGAGGGGCTAAGGCCCGAACTGCAAAAATATATGCGGTGGTTATTTTCTCAGAAGAAAAAGATGGCATATCTGTACTATTAAAAGTATTTCGGGTCACTTACGACTCGTGGGAGAATTGATCCCCCCGCGGACTTTGTGCGGCAACAGCGCCCCCCAAGGTAGGACCCTCTGTGGGAGACTTCTTCTCCCGTTTGGAAGCTTCGGCTTACGAATCCCCGGGCGGGGTCCTCTTCCTCTTCTGGTCGCTTTCCCTCATGGAGACGCTCACTCCCTCGGCTAGAATGGGCAGCGTTGGGTGCCCGCGTCCGCCCGCATTATCCTCCACAGTATCTTCCTTCAAGGGCTCCGGGCAAGGTGCGGTCTAGAGCATCTTTTCCAATACCGGATTTTCCAAACCCTCAGGGAGGGGGGCCGAACACCGAATCAACTTCGCCTTTGTTAGCCAGTCCTGGTCAAAAAGCGAACTCTCAGAAATAACTTTGTAACAACGTAGAGATAGTATGTTCGACCGGAAGATGTCTGACCTGTTCGGCGGTGCGGTTACTACTCAGGCCCACGTCCTCGGTGATTTCAGGACACTCCACCTGAGGTCCGAAGAATGACTTGTACATCTCCTCGAGCGTCAGGCCGAGAAAATTTTGAATGGCACGCGGTCCCTCGGGATTGAACTCCCACAGGCGAAGAGGCCGGCGTTTGCAAGGCTGGACTTGACGAACCAGCATAACTTGTCCGCAACCAAACTGAAATCTCCATTGAAGAGATCTCGAATGCAGCCTTGTAGTATAGGCACGTCCTTGACTGGACCCCAGCTCAGACCTCTGCTGGTCCATGACATCAGCTGTGGTGGAGGGCCCGAGCGGAAAACAGGGGGGCCGCCCACTTGGCACTTCTAGGAGCCATGATGTAGAACCACTCCTATTGCCACAATTCAGACACCTCTGGGATGGAATCTTTGGGCCACGGAGCTCCCTTCATCTTGCGTATTGAGGCACCTCCACACGCTGCATGTTGCCCCTCGACCATCTTCGGCTTCACTTCAAAGGTCTTGAGCCATAGGCCAAAGTGAGGGGTAACCCGGAGGAAGGCCTCGCACACGACAATAAATGTCATGATATGAAGAAAGGAGTTCGGAGCTAGATGATGAAAATCTAGCCCATAGTAAAACATCAAACCCCTGACGAAAGGATCCAGGGCAAGGCCTAGACCTCAGAGGAAGTGGGAAACGAACACGACGTTCTCGTTGGGTTCGGGGGTGGGGACGGCCTACCCTTGGGGAGGCAGCCGATGCAAAATCTCGGCGGTCAGATATCTGGCCTCCCTCAACTTCTTGATGTCTTCTTCCGTGACGGAGGAAGGCATCCATCGGCCTTGAAGGCTAGATCCGAACATGACTGAAGGTTCGGAGCGCCTGACCTGAACTTCGGGCGTTTGAGCTTGAGGTGGGGGAAGGATTCGATTGAGCACGGGAGGGAAAAATAAAAGCCTTGTCCCCTTTATAAAGAGGGTGAATATCAAGTGTCCTCTCCGTGTCCGTTTGGACTTGCCTATAATCTAGGAGTCCTAGAAGCGGTTGGGTTACCCACGCCCATATTGATGAGAATCCCAAGATAAGGGGACACGATCTCTCCTTTAACAAGACGTGCCAAGGAAACCGCCTCGCATGACGCGCTGAGGTGGGATAATAAAACGACTCGGATAAAGGCTTGGTCGTGGTGTGTCACGCTACGGAATACGTCAGCAGATTAGATTGGTGTAAATATTATTCTCTCTATGGCAATATGTGGAAACTTATTTTACAGAGACGGACACTATCTTTGTGTTCAAAATCTTCTATGAAGTACTTGGAGGAGGAACCCGCCTTGCAATGCCGAAGACAATCTGCGCGCCGGACTCGTCGTCATTGAAGCCTGGTTCAGGGGCTACTGAGGGAGTCCTGGATTAGGGGGTGTTCGGATAGCCGGACTATACCTTCAGCCGGACACCTGGACTACGAAGATACAAGTTTAAAGACTCCGTCCCGTGTCCGGAAGGGACTTTCCTTGGCGTGGAAGGCAAGCTTGGCGATACGGATATGTAGATCTCCTACCATTGTAACCGACTTTGTGTAACCCTAACCCTCTCCGGCGTCTATATAAACCGGAGGGTTTTAGTCCGTAGGACAATGTACACATCAACAATCATACCATAGGCTAGCTTCTAGAGTTTAGCCTCTTCGATCTCGTGGTAGATCTACTCTTGTACTACCCATATCATCAATATTAATCAAGCAGGACGTAGGGTTTTACCTCCATCGAGAGGGCCCGAACCTGGGTAAAACTTTGTGTCCCTTGCCTCCTGTTACCATCCGGCCTAAACGCACAATTCGGGACCACCTACTCGAGATCCGCCGGTTTTGACACCGACAATGATCTCTCACTAAATTTCAAGATAAAAGTGTTCTCCCTGAGTATGCACCGTTGCCAAAGTTCGTCGTGCCCAGACACCACGTGATGATCGGGTGTGATAAGCTCTACGTCCATCTACAACGGGTGCAAGCTAGTTTTGCACATGCAGAATACTCAGGTTAAACTTGACGAGCCTAGCATATGCAGATATGGCCTCGGAACACTGAGACCGAAAGGTCGAGCGTGAATCATATAGTAGATATGATCAACATATTGATGTTCACCATTGAAAGCTACTCCATTTCATGTGATGATCGGTTATGGTTTAGTTGATTTGGATCATGTGATCACTTAGAAGATTAGAGGGATGTCTTTCTAAGTGGGAGTTCTTAAGTAATATGATTAATTGAACTTAAATTTATGATGAACTTAGTCCTGGTAGTATTAGCATATCTATGTTGTAGATCAATAGCTCGCGTTTAGCTCCCCTGTTTTATTTTCAATATGTTCCTAGAGAAAACTAAGTTGAAAGGTGTTAGTAGCAATGACGCCGATTGGATCCGTGATCTGAGGTTTATCCTCATTGCTACACAGAAGAATTATGTCCTTCATGCACCGCCAGGTGACTGGCCTATTGCAGGAGTAGATGCAGACGTTATGAACGTTTGTCTAGCTCAATATGATGACTACTTGATAGTTTAGTGCACCATGCTTAACAGCTTAGAATCGGGATTTCAAAGACGTTTTGAACGTCATGGACCATATGAGATGTTCCAGGAGTTGAAGTTAATATTTCAAGTAAATACCCGAGTTGAGAGATATGAAGTCTCCAACAAGTTCTATAGCTAAAAGATGGAGGAGAATAGCTCAAGCAGTGAGCATGTGCTCAGATTGTCTGGGTACTACAATTGCTTGAATCAAGTGGGAGTTAATCTTCCAGATAAAATAGTGATTGACAGAATTCTCTAGTCACCATCACCAAGTTAGTAGAACTTCGTGATGAACTATAGTATGCAAGGGATGATGAAAACGATTCCCGAGCTTTTCATGATGACGAAATCGATGAAGGTAGAAATCAAGAAAGAGCATCAAGTGTTGATGATTAACAAGACCACTAGTTTCAAGACAAGGGCAAAGGGAAAGAAAGGGAACTTCAAGAAGAACGGCAAGCAAGTTGCTGCTCAAGTGAAGAAGCCCAAGTCTGGTCCTAAGCCTGAGACTAAGTGCTTCTACTGCAAAGGGACTGGTCACTAGAAGCGGAAATGCCCCAAGTATTTGGCGGATAAGAAGGATGGCAAAGTGAACAAAGGTATATTTGATATACAGATTATTGATGTGTATTTTACTAGTGTTCGTAGCAACCCCTCGGTATTTGATACTGGTTCAGTTGCTAAGAGTAGTAACTCGAAACGGGAGTTGCAAAATAAACAGAGACTAGTTAAGGGTGAAGTGACGATGTGTGTTGGAAGTGGTTCCAAGATTGATATGATCATCATCGCACACTCCCTATACTTTCGGGATTAGTGTTGAACCTAAATAAATGTTATTTGGTGTTTGCGTTAAGCATAAATATGATTGGATCATATTTATTGCAATACGGTTATTCATGTAAGTTAGAGAATAATTGTTGTTCTATTTACATGAATAAAACCTTCTATGGTCATACACCCAATGAAAATGGTTTGTTGGATCTTGATTGTGGTAATACACATTTTCATAATATTGAAGCCAAAAGATGCAAAGTTAATAATGATTGTGCAACTTATTTGTGGCATTGTCGTTTAGGTCATATTGGTGTAAAGCGCATGAAGAAAATCCATGCTGATGGGCTTTTGGAATCACTTGATTATGAATCAGTTAATGCTTGCGAACCATGCCTCATGGGCAAGATGACTAAGACTCTGTTCTCCGGAGCAATGGAGCGAGCAACAGATTTGTTGGAAATCATACATACTGATGTATGTGGTCTGATGAATATTGAGGCTCACTGCAGGTATCATTATTTTCTGATCTTCACAGATGATTTGAGCAGATATGAGTATATCTACTTGATGAAACACAAGTCTGAAATATTTGAAAAGTTCAAAGAATTTCAGAGTGAAGTGGAGAATCATCGTAACAAAAATAAAAATGTCTACGATATGATCGCAGAAGTGAAATATTTGAGTTACGAGTTTGGCCTTCAGTTAAAACAATGTGAAATAGTTTCACTACTCATGCCACCTGGAACACCACAGTGTAATGGTGTGTCCGAACGTCGTAACCGTCCTTTATTAGATATGGTGCGATCTATGATGTCTCTTACCGATTACCACTATCGTTTTGGGGTTATGCATTAGAGACAACTACATTCACGTTAAATAGGGCACCATCTAAATCCGTTGAGACGACGCCGTATGAACTATGGTTTGGCAAGAAACCTAAGCTATCGTTTCTTAAAGTTTGAGGTTGCAATGCTTATGTGAAAAAGTTTCAACCTGATAAGCTCTAACCCAAATCGGAGAAGTGCGTCTTCATAGGATACCCAAAAGAAAATGTTGGGTACACCTTCTATCATAGATCCGAAGGCAATATATTCGTTGCTTTGAATGGATCCTTTCTAGAAAAGGAGTTTCTCTCGAAAGAAGTGAGTGGGAGGAAAGTAGAACTTGATGAGGTAATTGTACCTGCTCCCTTATTGGAAAATAGTTCATCATAGAAATCTGCTCCTGTGACTACTACACTGATTAGTGAGGAAGCTAATGATGATGATCATGTAACTTCAGATCAAGTTACTACCAAACCTCGTAGGTAAACCAGAGTGAGATCCACAATCCTGTTCTAGAGGTCATGTTACTTGACCATGACGAGCCTACGAACTATGAGGAAGCGATGATGAGCCCGGATTCCATGAAATGGCTTGAGGCCTTGAAATCTGAGATGAGATCCATGTATGAGAACAAAGTATGGACTTTGATAGACTTGCTCAATGATCGGCGAGCCACTGAGATTAAATGGATCTTCAAGAGGAAGACGGAGGCAGATAGTAGTGTTACTATCTACAAAGCTAGAATTGTCGCAAAAAGGTTTTCGGCCAGTTCAAGGTATTGACTACGATGAGAGTTTCTCACTCGTATCTATGCTTAAGTCTGTCCGAATCATGTTAGCAATTGTCGCGTTTTATGAAATCTAGCAAATGGATAAACAAAACTGCATTCTTTAATGGATTTATTAAAGAAGAGTTGTATATGATGCAACTAGAAGGTTTTGTCAATCCTAAAGGTACTAACAAAATATGCAAGCTCTAGCAATCCATCTATGGACCGGTGCAAGCATCTCGGAGTTGGAATATACGCTTTGATAAGTTGATCAAAGCATATAGTTTTATACAGACTTGTGGTGAAGCCTGTATTTACAAGAAAGTGAGTGGGAGCACTACAGCATTTCTGATAAGTATATGTGTATGACATATTGTTGATCGAAAATAATGTAGAATTATTCTGCAAAGCACAAAGGAGTGTTTGAAAGGAGTTTCTCAAAGAAAGACCTCGGTGAGGTTGCTTATATATTGAGCATCAAGATCTATAGAGATAGATCAAGACGCTTGATAAGTTTTCAATGAGTACATACCTTGACAAGTTTTTGAAGTAGTTCAAAATGGAACAGTCAAAGAAAGAGTTCTTGCCTGTGTTACAAGGTGTGAAATGGAGTAAGACTCAAAGCCCGACCACGGCAGAAGATAGAGAGAGAATGAAAGTCATTCTCTATGCCTCAACCATAGGTTCTATAAAGTATGCCATGCTGTGTACCAGACCTATTGTATACCCTGCCCTAAGTTTGGCAAGGGAGTACAATAGTGATCTAGGAGTAGATCACTGGACATTGGTCAAAATTATCCTTAGTGGAATAAGGATATGTTTCTCGATTATGGAGGTGACAAAAGGTTCGTCGTAAAGGGTTACGTCGATGCAAGTTTTGACACTAATCCAGATGACTCTAAGTCTCAATCTGGATACATATTGAAAGTGGGAGCAAGTAGCTAGAGTAGCTCCGTGCAGAGCATTATTGACATAGAAATTTGCAAAATACGTACGGATCTGAATATGGCAGACCCATTGACTAAACTTCTCTCACAAGCAAAACATGATCACACCTTAGTACTCTTTGGGTGTTAATCACATAGCGATGTGAACTAGATTATTTACTCTAGTAAACCCTATGGGTGTTGGTCACATGTCAATGCGAACTATGTGTGTTAATCACATGGTGATGTGAACTATTGGTATTAAATCACATGGTGATGTGAACTAGATTATTGACTCTAGTGCAAGTGGGAGACTGAAGGAAATATGCCCTAGAGGCAATGATAAAGTTATTATTTATTTCCTTATATCATGATAAATGTTTATTATTCATGCTCACTATTCAAGATATGTTTCGATATGCCGATAAATCGGCTGATTTATCACTTACTGCTGTCAGACCGATAAGATAAATCGGCCGAAAAATCAGCCGATATGGCGATAAATCGGCCGATATGCCGATAAACTGGCCGATTTACCCCTTATCATGGGTCGACCGATAAGTTCCCGATAAGCGATATCCCCAAAAAATTTCATGCTAGAATTGTATTAACCGGAAACATAATACATGTGTGAATACATAGACAAACAGAGTGTCACTAGTATGCCTCTACTTGACTAGCTCGTTCATCAAAGATGGTTATGTTTCCTAACCATAGACATGAGTCGTCATTTGATTAACGGGATCACATCATTAGGAGAATGATGTGATTGACTTTACCCATTCCGTTAGCATAGCACTTGATCGTTTAGTTTGTTGCTATTGCTTTCTTCATAACTTATACATGTTCCTATGACTATGGGATTATGCACCTCCCGTTTACCAGAGGAACACTTTGTGTGCTACCAAACGTCACAACGTAACTGGGTGATTATAAAGGTGCTCTACAGGTGTCTCCGAAAGTACTTGTTGGGTTGGCATATTTTGAGATTAGGATTTGTCACTCCGACTGTCAGAGAGGTATCTCTGGGCCCTCCCGGCAATGCACATCACTTAAGCCTTGCAAACATTGCAACTAATAAGTTAGTTGCGGGATGATGTATTACGGAACAAGTAAAGAGACTTGCCGGTAACGAGATTGAACTAGGTATTGAGATACCGACGATCGAATCTCGGGCAAGTAACATACCGATGACAAAGGGAACAATGTATGTTGTTATGCGGTCTGACGGATAAAGATCTTCATAGAATATGTAGGAACCAATATGAGCATCCAGGTTCCGCTATTGGTTATTGACCGGAGACATGTCTCGGTCATGTCTACATAGTTCTTGAACCCGTAGGGTACGCACGCTTAACGCTACGATGACAGTTATATTATGAGTTTATATGTTTTGATGTACCAAAGGATTTCGGAGTCCCGGATGAGATCGGGGACATGACGAGGAGTCTCGAAATGGTCGAGACGTAAAGATCGATATATTGGACGACTATATTCGGACTTCGTAAAGGTTCCGAGTGATTCGTGTATTTTTCAGAGTACCGGAGAGTTACGGGAATTCGCCGGGGAGTATATGGGCCTTATTGGGCCATACAGGAATAGAGGAGAGAGGCCAAAAGGAAGGAGGCGCGCGCCCCTCCTCTGGTCCGAATTGGACAAGGGGTGCAGCCCACTTTTCCTTATTCCTCTCCCCCTCTTTCCTTCTCTCCTACTCCAACAAGGGAAGGAGGAGTCCTACTCCTGGTGGGAGTAGGACTCCCCCCTTGGCGCGCCCTCCTCCTAGGCCGGCCGCCTCCACCCTTGCTCCTTTATATACAGGGGCAGGGGGGCACCTCTAGACACACAAGTTGATCAAGTTGATCGTCTCTTAGCCGTGTGCGGTGCCCTCCTCCACCATAGTCCACCTCGATAATACTGTAGCGGTGCTTAGGCGAAGCCCTGCGTCGGTAGAACATCAACATCGTCACCACGCCGTCGTGCTGACGAAACTCTCCCTCAACACTCGGCTGGATCGGAGTTCGAGGGACGTCATCAGGCTGAACGTGTGCTGAACTCAGAGGTACCGTACGTTCGGTACTTGATCGGTCGGATCGTGAAGACGTACGACTACATCAACCGCGTTGTGCTAACGCTTCCGCTTTCGGTCTATGAGGGTACGTAGACAACACTCTCCCCTCTCGTTGCTATGCATCACCATGATCTTGCGTGTGCGTAGGAAAATTTTGAAATTACTACGTTCCCCAACATTCCCTTCTATCTATATTATATATATTTAAATTATTTTATATGTTGACTGTTTAGTTCACATAATTGGAAAATTGATGACCGCTCTCGCGATCCCCTTTGCCCCCGCCACCACCTCCACCCTCGCCGCTGCCCCCGCCACTACCTCCACCCTCGCCGCCGCCATTGATCTCGCTGCCACCCCCCGCCTCCTGACTCCGGGCACGCCTGCCCCCCTCAGCAAGTCCGCTCGCGCGCCCCTTGGAGTCGCCGGCCATATCCACGGGGGAATGGCTAGAAGACAGGCAGATGTACAAGATGCATCTCCCACATGTCTACAAAACCTTCCCGTGGATGCTCCAGCCGCTCAACTCCGTCGCGCCGGCAGTGCTGTGAGAGACTCGAGGGAGGAGATGGAGGGAGCGGGCGATGCGGATCCACGACGACGCTCTCTCCTGGACCTAGTGCAGGCGCGAATGGAGGGAAGCAGAGGAGGAAGCTGCGAGGGAGGAAGCCGAGGAGGGACCGAATCCGTTCTCTCACTCGCGCAGGTATGCTCGGATGTGCAAGGATCATGTGGATTGGGAGCTGCTGAATCTAGCCCTGCGGATCTACTTCGAAGGAGATTTCTCGGAGAAGCACAGGATACCCCACCCCAGGGAGCCGCCGATTGCGTTCGTTCGATGGGCGAAAGGAGAAGTGAATTCAGGAGATCCACGTCGTGCTGCGAGATGGGAATGCTTGACTAGACTCATGCCCACCAGCACGCCACCGGAGCCAGAGCAGGTGGATCCCCTATCTTACCTCTCCCCCAAACCTGCAGAAGAGTGAAATTAGGCTTGCAATCTGCTTCAATTGAGCTGTCTGGTGGTTATTTCTGCTTCCTGAGAGACAACATCTGGCTGGAGGATGAGAAGGAACCAGGAACTCCGATGAATTTCCCCTATCACAATGGGGGGAGCGCCGGTTGGGCAGTGGTACAGCCCACCTCCGCCCCAAATGGGGGCACAATCTGGGCAGGCTCCTGTAATTGCCCAAGATCAATCTGCTGGTGGTTCTGACTCTCAGATCAGTGAAATCCCAATGCAAGAATCAGCAAAAGAAGAGACAGGACATTCAGAAAACTGCTCCTGCCCCTGCTTCGGGCCTTATGGCATACTCTGAGGTGATCTGCTACAACTGTGGGGAACCAGGGCATCATTTGGATAAATGTGTCAAGCCCAAGAGTTGTTTTATCTGCAAAATGGTTACCCATAAAGTTGAGAATTGCCCTGTCAAAAGGAAAACCCACAGTTCTGCTAGATATGTTGGAAGTGCAGCTCCAGGATTAGGGTTCTACCACATAGACCCACCTAACGAAAATGCTCAGTATCATGGCTCCCTGAAGAATGTGGGGATTGTTCTGGTAGAAGCTGGTGAAGTGATCAAGCAGGAACTTGCCACTGAGTTTGCAGATATTTACAAAACCAACTGGCCCTGGCCAATCAATGCCCTAGATGAGTGGACATTCTTGGTCAAATTCCCTCCTGAAATAGATGTAGTTCAAGTTGTTGGATACCCCTATTTTGGTCTCAAAAAAGAAAATGTTGTAGTCAATGTTGAAGTCTGGAAAGGCAGGATTGAGGCTGAAGAGGACCTCCAGGAAACTTGGATCAAGATCAGGAAATTGAACCCCCAAGTGGTGTAACTGGACTATGTTGGATCAAATCACTTCCACTCTGGGGGTCTTACTGGATGTGGATTGGCAGCATAATTTCAAGTCATTCTATGAAACTGTGAGGGTCAAAATATTATGTAAAGATCCCTCCAAAATCCCTGCTAAAAGGCTTTTTGGAGTTGGGAACAAAATCTACAGGCTACTCATTGAGGTGGAGTCCTTAACCGCCACTGAAACTGGCACCTCCACCAACCTCTCTGCTGGTACATATGTCTCTGCAGCTGAAACTGGTACCAATCTTACTGAAGATGCTGAATCCAACAGGAGCTCTAGATCTGAATAAGATAAAGGGCCTGCTGCCAATTCTGGGCCCCTAACATCAGAGGACAGTCTTTTGGCCACAATCAGATGCTTGGAGAAACTACACCCACTTCAGTCCTCAAGACACACCTCCCTGATTCTCCATACACTCCTCAACTCAGCATCCAGGAAAAGATCTTGAATTATGTGCTTGATGAAACTGATGGATTCAACCTCCTCAGGGAAATGGTGCTCCTGGAAGATGATGATCTAATGGAATTAGAAGGTTCTGTATATCTACAAGAGGATCAAGAGGCACTTGTTGAAACAACTGAACTCCTAGACAATTTGGACTAAAATACAACTCTGATTTCCCTGCCCTTCCTAAGGAGAAGCACCTTCCCAAATGGGGTCCTGTTCAAGCCACCAGAACCAGTGCCAGGGTAGCTGGTTACAAGAGAACCATTATTGAAAAGGCTCAACAGCTCAAAGAGGTTCAGAACCAGGAAGTGCAAAAACCTCAGGGTATGAAACACACTTCCTTCTCCAACTTTAATTATCCTTCCTTCAATGCCATTGCTGCTAAGATTGGTGTAGATGTTACTTCTCTTAATGATGGCATTGAATGCTCTTTCTTTATTTACCCTCACCAAAATAGATCTGAAGGCTCTGTTTGTGAGAATTTTTCTCTAGATGGTAGTTCTAGTTTAGACTGCCTTCGATAAAGTTGACCTTAATTTCCTTATGAAACTCCTGGAGCTTAGAGATTTTGGGGGTAAATGGACTAGTTGAATCCAGCAACTTACTCATGGGGGGTCTGTTGGGGTCAAGTTAAATAACTATAAAAGTGATTTTTTCCTTGCTGGTAAAGGCCTTAGGCAAGGTGACCCCATCTCCCCGCTTTTGTTTAATTTAGTAGTGGACGTTCTTACTAAAATGCTAAGCAAAGCTGCTGATCATAGTCTGATTGTAGGGCTCTGTCCTGAGGTCTGCCCTGGTGGCATCATCTGCCTTCAATATGCAGATGATACCATCCTTTTCTTAGACAATGACTCCATACATGCTAACAATATGAAAACTGTTCTAACCTGTTTTGAACAAGTCTCAGGCATGAGAATCAACTACTATAAAAGTGAACTCATCCCTATCAACATGGATGATCAGGAGTTAGCTGACTTCCTCTCTATTCTAGTCTGTAATAAAGGTAACTTCCCCATTAAGTACCTAGGTATCCCTCTCCATTATGATAAACTGAGGAGAGAGGATATCCAACCCCTTCTGGATAAAATCGTTAAAAGGATTGCTGGGTGGAGGGGCAAACTTCTCTCTTACAGAGGTAGATTGATCCTCATACAAGCTTGTTTGGCTAGCATTCCAGTGTATCTCCTCTCCTTCTTCCCTAAATGGGCAGTGAACCTCATCAATTCTCAGATGTCTCATTGCTTGTGGAATGATTTGAGGGAAATAGTAAGCTACACCTTGCTAATTGGGCCCTACTCTCTATGAAAAAATATTTTGTGGGCCTAGGCATACCTAACCTCCAAGAAATTAACATCTGTCTTCTAGGGTCTTGGATTAAAAGATTCTATGAGGAAGACCTGAAACCCTGGAAGCTTCTTATTGCCCATAAATACCTAGGAAATAAACCTAATATTTTTGCCCCTTCCTCCAACCCTAAGACCTCTAGATTCTGGAAAGGATTAAAATCTATTATGCATGCTGTGAAATTTGGCTACAGATGGAACATAGGGTATGGGAGCAGAACCAGGTTCTGGGAAGATACTTGGTTTGGCACATCCCCTAGCAGTCCAATTTTGGCCTATTTACTCTATCTGCAATGAGCTTAACAAAAGTGGCAATGAAGTTTGGGATAGTCAATGCCTAAAACTCTCTTTTAGAAGGAACTTCAGTGATAGTCTCATGGAACAATGGTTCTAGTTGGAGGAAATTGCCAAAAGCATTACCTTTACTGCCGAGCTGGATGCCCTGATTTGGCAGCTAGACAATAAGGGGAAGTATTCCTCCAGCTCCCTCTATCATGTTATCAACTTTAGAGGGGTTCAACCCGTGTTTATCCCTGTTGTCTGAAAATTGAGAGTTCCCCCTAAAATTCATGTATTTCTCTGGCTTCTCTCCAAAAACAAATTGATGACTAGGGATAACCTTAGGAAGAGACACATCATCAAACACTTTGATTGTGTTTACTGCTTGGAACAAGAGTCTTGTTCTCGCCTATTTTTTGAATGTATAGTTGCTAAACATCTCTGGGCCCACATTGAGGAATATTTCTCTAGTCAGATTGGCTCATCCTTCGAATATGTCGCCAGATTCTGGATTGCTACCAAAAAGTGCTCAGTTTTAAATACTGTTAGCTCAGCTGTCCTTTGGTGCCTCTGGAAATATAGAAATGCTATGATTTTCAGTAACACCTCCTGGATTTCCATTCCGCAGGTCTTGAGGTTGATCAGGAACATGGTGAAGAACTGGGCGATTCTCTCCTCCAAATGGGACAAGGACAAGTTGCTGAGCTTCGTGGAAACCCTAACAAGATCCCTCCAGAAACCGTTGGCAGTCCCTTGTGGCTGAACAAGGCTCGACCTGCTCTGGGGCTGGACCCGTGGGCTTGTCTCAAGATCTCTGATGAAGATGATGGGTACCTGGCGCCAAAAAAGAGGGACATCCACCATGCTACGCCTTCCAGCCCGGTGTCTCCGCTTGCTTACTGGTCGCTGCAAGCTGGCACGGCCCCTCGGCTGAAGACCATGAAGGCTTCGCTGGACCCTTCTTGTGTCATTTGAGTGCTCTATCCGCTCTGCCTTTGGCACCGCTCGGGTGATTTGTGTTATTCAGAGAACTTGTTCATCCACCCTCCCCCTAGTTTGTAGCTTTTCTACCTTTGCTTTCGAACTGCTCTTTGAGCTGCTGTATTAGAATATGTTGTGGTTTCGTTCTCAGCAATGGAACCGGGGAGATGCTCCCTGTTTTTTCTAAAAAAATTATATGTTATTATCTATTATTTTTATTGTCATCATATATTTAACAGATACTTACATATGTAAGAAAACAATATCCCACATCTTATTAACTTATAAAAATAATTTATTAACAAATAAAATTCTGGATTGTTTTGGCACGAAAATCCTAATGATTGTGTACAAAAGCTTGATAAGATTTAAGGACGAATGTAATAATATCACTTATTATTTAAATATATTTATAACAAAATGCTCAGCCCTTTTTTATTTTTTGATAAAATTGCTGGCCCAACCCAACATTATAATTAGAATCAGCCCAGCAAAATCGTGTATTTTGAGAAAGTGCAAATGGCCTGTAATTTTTTAGGAAATAAAATAAATGGGCCGCATGGACGCTACATTATTTGTTCACCCAGCCTAGCTAATGGCTGTAATTCAAAAAAATCAAATTGACTGTAAATTCTACCGCGCAAAAAAAGATTGTAAATTCTGAAAAAAATGGGTTGAATATGTGTCACATTTTTGGAGGCTGAAATGTGGGCCAATAGGTCGAAGCCAACGCAAGTCATTGTCAATTTAGTCAACAAATGATTCTGACATGTTAGCCATTGGATTTACATCCAACGACCAACATCCATCTTCAATCTCTCGTCTTCTTCCTCCAGCGCCGCGGGACCACCTCCCACCTCCTGCTGCTAGCAGCTCTACTTAGCACACTTTGCTATGAAGCGCTACTCCACCGCTGGCCAGGCCATCCCTCCACCCCTCCACACCTCCTGTTCTTCTCCACCGACTGCCGAACCACACCGCACTAGAACCAGTTAACCCTCGTACACCTCTCCGTCTGCGTCTCTACTCCCGCGTCTTCCCATCTCTGGCTCGTTGCTGTCCGAGGCCTCGCCGTCGTCCACCACCTTGGATGCGCTCGGCGCGGCGTGGTCAACGTGGTCAACGAACGACATCATCGGAAGTAGACTATGCGTGGAGAGGCTGACAGTTGGGTCCACGACCGCACACAAGGAAATGCCTTCTTATTACGCGCAAAATAATGATTCCTCCACCTGACATCTGGGACCCACCGGAAAGGCCTCTGTATTTCACGAAAATAACGTGCCTCCTGCTGACATGTCAGACCCACCAGCTATCTTCGCACGCAAGGAAGTGCCTCCTTATTACGCACAAAAAATGAATATTCCCCCTACCAGCTGGAATCCAGCATAGTGGGAGGCTGACTTGTGGGCCTACCAAGTTGACGGGGACGGAGGGCTTTGTCAACTTAGTCAATATGAACGATTCTAGCTCCTGTTACCGTACGATGTTCATCCAACGGCCATGGTGCTTATTCAACCTCTGGTCTTCTTGCTCCAGCCGCTCAAACCAGCGTCGGTCGTGCCGCGTGCTCCTGCCTCTCATGGTCGGCTGTGATGCCGCGGAGGCCTCACCGTCCCCTACTACTCCCACCATTGGCCAGGCCATCCCTCTACTCACCCACACCCCCTGTTATTCTGCGACGACTGCAGCCTCACACCGCAGCTGAACCAGTGAACCCTCGTACTCCTCTTCGCGTGGGCATCCACTGTTGCGTCTTCCCCGGCTCGAGTCGTCCCCTTCCTAATCCTCGCCGTCATCTACCGCCGTGGTGCTCTCGGCGCGGCGTGGTTGAAAGAACATGCGGTGCCCCCATGTTTGGTTTTGGTAATTGATGACAATCTCTATGGACTAATGGTTGCCTTGAGTTATATTTGAAGGTTTTGTCCATAGGATTTTCTTGGAGTACATGTGTTGGTTTCAAGGAGAGTTTGTGTCGACCAAGGTGCTATTCAAGGAATTATCCAAAGATTGGTCATTTGAGAGTTGAGCTTATTGCAAGCATGTCTTGAAGAATAAGATTGTGTGATCATTCATGTTTACCTTCAAGACATCATCCAAACGAAGAGAGTTGGAAAGATTCAAGGTTGATCAAGACTAAGTCAAGAGTGAATCAAGTTGATCAACTCACAAAGAGTAGAAGATGTACCGAGAGGGATCAAGTGATCCCATGGTATGGTAAGCATTGTCCATTGCACTTTGTGTACTAACCCATGGTCTATGTGAGAGTCTATGTGGGGTTAGGTACGTGTCCATGGGCTTGCGTCAAGAGGATGATATCATACAACCCATGGGAAGGATGACATCAAGTGGTGATCGTCATCAAGATTGCTGTGTGCAATTTCAAGTGGAGAATCACGAAGAGATCAAGTGCTTGAAGCTTGCCATCTATTGTGGTGTCAATGGACTTATGAAGATGTGCCGAAGAGTGGCTCACCCATAGTGGAGTATGGGGGAGCAATCATCTAGTCTTCATCGACCCAACGCAATCAAGAAAGGTGGTCCATCTTGAGGAGGACAAGATCATCATCATCTAACTCAAGTGGATCATGTGCAAGGCAAAGGTTTGCCCTTGATAGGTTTTCTATTTTACCGGTCTCATGGTGGTAGTTGGGAGACCGGGTTATAGGATCGATAGCCGTACTATCAAGGGGGGCTCTCAAGTGAGTAGCTTGATCGTATCGTTCGTCGAGAGCTCAAACCATTGCATCCTTGCATCATGTTTCTTGGTTCTTGTTTGGTTCTCTTTGTGAGTCTTAAATCTTATGGTCATCTTGATGACAAGCTTGGTTTCATCGAAAACGGAGTTCGCATGCGTCTTCTATGATGTTTTCGGTGTTGGAGGTTTCACCGGTCTTTTCCGAGGAAGGGTTCTCACCATTTTCTTATGGGCCTTTTCTCATTTGCTTCTTGTTGATATTTCTTTGAAGATTGTGTTATCCCTTGTCGCTAGCTTTCCAACAAACTTGGTTTCATCGAATTCGGAGTCCGTTTGCAAAAGTTGTGGCCGTTTTGGTGTTCTGAAAAGGCTGCAGCGGTACTACCGCGAATTGGAGCGGATGTAATTTTTTACTACCGCTCCAGAGCAGTACTACCGTGGCTCCTACAGCGGTAGTACCGCTCCGGACCAAAAACTCGTCCCAAGTCTTGCGGTGGTAGGCCCAGATGTATTTTCAAGTACCGCTCGCAAGCAGTAGTATCGCTACCATTTGTGGTAGTACCGTGAGGTCGAGCGGTAGTACCGTGAGGACGAGCGGTAGTACCGCTCCGGCGGTTCTTCTGGCCTTTTGCCTCCTCGCTGTTGTTTTTCAAAGGGTTACTTCCGCCCTAGCGGTAGTACCGCTCCTTGGAGCGGTAGTACCGCTCTGTGCGGGCTGTGAGCATAACGGTTGGATTTTTTCCCCACCTATAAAAGGGGGTCTTCTTCCCCAATGAACATTATCCTTTGAGCTCGTGTTCTTCCCCCATTGTTCACCTTCTTCGAGCTTGCTAACTCTTAATCCCTCCAATGATTCTTGCTAGTTCTTGAGGGAAAAGAGAGAGGAGATCTAGATCCATGTTTCCACCAATCACTTTCTCCTCTAAGTGAGGGGAACCCCTTGGATCTAGATCTTGGAGTTCTTGGTGTTCTCCTTCTTTTTCTTCCTCTCATTTTCCTCCCTAGCATTAGTTTCTTCGGTGGGATTTGAGAGAGAAGGACTTGGGCACTCCGTGTGCCCTTGCCATTGCATTTGGTGCATCGGTTTGAGTTCTCCACGGTGATACGTGGAAGTTACAAGTTGAGAAGCTTATTACTCTTGGGTGCTTGGTACCCTTGAGCTTGTTCCTCTTGGGTGCTTGGGCGCCCTAGACGGTTGAGGTCACCTCGGAGCCATATTCCATTGTGGTGAAGCTTCATGGTGTCGTTGGGGAGTTAACCCCAACCTTTGTGGTGTTCGGAGCTCAATCATTGTGGTGTAAAGCTCCGGGCAAGCGTCGGGGTCTCCAATTAGGTTGTGGAGATCGCCCCGAGCAATTTGACGGGTTCCGGTGACCGCCCCCAAGGGTTGCCAAAGTGTAAGGGTTCGGTGACCGCCCCCAAGGGTTGCCATTTGTACGGGTTCGGTGACCGCCCTCAAGGGTCCCTTAGTGGAATCACGGCATCTTGCATTGTGCGAGGGCGTGAGGAGATTACAGTGGCCCTAGTGGCTTCTTGGGGAGCATTGTGCCTCCACACCACTCCAAATGGAGATTAGCATCCGCAAGGGTGTGAACTTCGGGATACATCGTCGTCTCCGCGTGCCTCGGTTATCTCTTACTCGAGCTCTTTACTTATGCACTTTACTTTGTGATAGCCATATTGTTTCTTGTCATATATCTTGCTATCACCTAGTAGTTTATCTTGCTTAGCATAAGTTGTTGGTGCACATAGGTGAGCCTAGTTGTTGTAGTGTTTTGTGCTTGACAAATTAACCACTAGGTTTATTCCGCATTTGTTCAAGCCTCAACCGTAATTATTTTAAAGCGCCTATTCACCCACCTCTAGGCGACATCCACGATCTTTCAATTGGTATCAGAGCCTCGTCTCTCTTTATAGGGCTTAACCGCCTAGAGAGTAAGGATGTCGACTAGGGGTTTAGGATTCTTTGACACTCTTAGTTTCGATGGCACAAATTTTGATATTTGGGTAATTCGCATGCTTAATCTCTTTAGGGTCATGGACCCAAATTTAGAGTGAATTGTAGATATGGGTTTTTCTCCTCCAAAGGATCCCCAAAGATTATCTTTAGAGGATGAGAAAAACTCTTATCTCAATGCTCAAGCTTCTAATGTGCTTTTCGATGCTTTGAGCAATGTAGTTATATTTCAACTCATGTCGTTCCGGGATGCTCATGAGTTGTGGACAAAGCTTCAAGATAAATATGGCGTGTCCAAGTTTTGTGAGGATGATTGTTCTCCCTCCACATCCGGCCGTATAGTCTTCTCAACTTCTTCTACTTCACCTACATGTGGTTTGCCACAAGGTAATGATGTGGTGAGTAGTGTTGGTCATTGCAATGATGATAGTGTGTTTATTGTGGATGATCCTTCATCACTATCTTATTGCAATGCTCCTTCTTTGGGCTTTAACACTTCGAGCACTCAAAATGTTTCACATGCTTGTGTTGATAGTCCTTGCATATCATGTAGAAATTGCTTGACTAAATCTCATGATGATATGTTTACTATGTCTTGTTGCCATGATAAAAATGCATATATGTCCTCGAATTGTTGTGCCAACAATGTAGAGGAAATCCGACACCCCATGGAACAAGATGTGGTCTTGAATGGTGCTTCAATGGATCCTACATCATCATCTATTGCATTTTGCCTTATGGCCAAGGCTTCAAAGGTATCTCCCACTTTGAATCCCAAAATATCTTGTGATGATGGCAAGAGTGATGATGATGTTGATTATGATGAAGAGAATGATAATGTTGCCTCCTTAAAAACTAAGGGGGAAATGATTTTTAAATCTCTTCACAAAAATAAACTTGCTTGTTCCAACTTCATGGAAATCATGTCTATTGCCATTGAAGGCAAGAAATACATTGAGGAGTTGGAATCTCATCTAGAGGAGCATGAGGTCACCATTGAGAAAATGGAAGCTCATGAGCATGATTACGCAAATGAGATCGCGGAGCTATCTCAAGCTCTTGAACATGAACAAACCACATCCGAATCTCTTGAGGAGACCTTTGCTCTAGAATTATCTAGAATAAAGGAATCTCGTGATAGAGCACTCGAGGTGGCCAATGATTTCAAAACTAAAAATGCTAAGCTTGAAGTTGCTCATGCTGGACTCCTTGAGGATTTTGAGCACCTCGAAAATGGCTCAAGGGTCATCAAGGGTGAGCTCATCGAACTCACCGAGTCTCATGCTCAACTTGAAGCTTCTTACTTAAAAGAGCTTTCCAAGGTGTCCTCTCCTATTGTTGTTAATGAAGATGCTTGGGATACTAACTCTATTACTTGTGAAGCATCCATTTTGAAGGAGAAAATTGAGCTTCGGGCTCAACTTGAATTGCTATCTAGCAATTATGGGAAATTGGAAGAAAACCATGAAAAGCTCTCAAGCTCTCATGATGATCTTCTAGTATCCCATAATGAGCTAAAGATAGCTCAGGAGGCCATGATTTCTAAGGTAACATCTAGTGAGCCTCATGTGGATACTAGCACTACTTCTTGTCAAAATGCTATATTGTCATGTGCTAGTCCTTGTAATTCATCTACTCACAATGTTGGTACATCTTGTGATGAATTGCTTTCCTTGCCTTGTTGCTCTAATGATGAAGCTTATACTTCCTCTAGTACTTGTGTTGAGACTAACCATGTAGAGGAAATCAAAGAGCTCAAGGCCCAAGTCACTTCTTTGAAGAAAGACTTGGAAAAGAGTCATGAAGGGAAAATCCCCACTCAACAATATCTTGAGTGTGCAAAAATCCCCCAATGACAAAGGTGGACTTGTATTCAACTCCAATAAGAAGAAGAGGTCCAAGATGATCAAGAAGAAGGGCCAAGAACAAGTCAAGAATTCAGCCAAGATTATTTGCTTCAAGTGCAAAATTGAAGGGCATCATGTTAGATCTTGCCCATTGAAGAAGAAACCCATTAGTGACAAGCAACAAGGTAAGTGGCCACAAGTTCATTCTCATGCTCAATCTCAAGTTGAAGAAAAGCCTCTTCCCAAGAAGACTCAAGCTTACGCTTCTCAAGTTGAGAAAACAAGTGAGAAGAAAGTGAAGAGTAGACGTTGCTACCTATGTCGCGAGAAAGGTCACCTCACCTCTTCATGCACTAGTGGTAACTTATCCAACCCAATTATTATTGATGATATCTATTCTCTTGGGAAGGATAATGTTGGCAATGTGTTTGCCAAATTTGCTGGTGCTCAAAGTGGTGTCAAGAAAAGAACCATTTGGGTAGCCAAGCCTATTGTGACTAACCTCTTAGGACCCAACTTGGTTGGGGACCAACAAGCTCAAACTTGATCAATAGGTGATATTGGAGGTCTTTGGAGACTTGGCTACATTATGAAGAATTAAGGGGACTTCATCATTCTTATTGTCTCAAGCCAAGTCATTCGGGTTATCTAGTTTCTATCTTATATCCAATGTTCCTCCTTGCGGTAACTCGTGCTTAAATTGTTTACTTGAAAGTTACTTGCCCCTTAGCATGTTGTCGTTTTGTACCTTGCATGTGCTTGTATATGTTGTTCTTCCAATTTGCTTATCTTGAGAAATCAAGTATGTGTATGTTGGTTTGCACATCACGTATGTGTGTGTTGTGTGTTGAGCCTTTTTGCATCTTGTTTATTTCTTAGTTGGCTCTTGTGAGAGATTAATGGAATATCCCATTATGGTGGAGTGATGTGCTTTGTGCACCTCACAATCCTATAAATGTGTGTACATGAGTAATACCATCTAGTATTGATATTTGAAGATTATCTAGTCACTTTATGGTATGTATTCTCATGAGAAATTCAAATTCTAAATAGTCCATTAATTATCTCTTGTTGGATCCTTTTATTTGCCTCTTGTTTATCCTTAATTGGTATCACATTATGGGGGAGTAATATGCTATGTGTATATTACTAGCCTAGAAAATGTGTACATTTGAGATATTGTCACCTAGTGTTGATATTGTAAATTATCTTGCTCCTAGGTGGCATGTTAGCTCTACAAGTTTCAATTTGCTTTTTGTTTGGTGTGAAGATGATGTCGGATATCCTTGTTATCTATCACCGGGAATTATTTCCAAATACTTCTTGTCTTTTGACAATTGGTACTCATTTATGTGTGGTAGAAATTATTGATCATCTTTACATTGGCCTTTGCTTTTATTTTCTTTATCTCTTGCCTAGGATTGTGTCAACTCCCATTGTATTCCATACCACTTGTGGATCTTGTTAATTTCTTGACCTTGTCTAGTGTTTTCTAGATATAGTGAAAGTGGTGATCCCACCTCGTGCATTTTTGTATTCAAATGCAAATTCTCTATAATGCACTAGTCTTGGGGGAGCTATTCTATTCTCTATAAAACACTCATCTTGTGATCCTTATCAAGTGTGTGTTTGTGGAAGGGAAGCCGTTTCTTTTTGGTGCTTTGTGCCATCATGAAACTTTGTAGAGGGCTTGGTTTGTTTGGAACCATTCTCTCTTTTGGGAGTTTGACATCTTTCTTTTTTAGTGTATCAATGGATATCTCATTCCTTGATGTATCTTTTATGGATATCCTCCAAGTGATGATTTATTCATTTGGTATCTTTTCTTCGCTTGGTATTTCTTTGTCTTTTGGTCTCGGTTCTTGAAAGTCTTGAGCATGCATATTTACTTCTTGTAGTTTCTTTGGCATGTTTTCTTTCTTTGACCCAATATATAGGGGGAACTCCACCAAGTCTCAAATTGGATGAGATGTGCATAAAATTCATTTTCATATCTATATGCACATATTTATGTGGAGTTTGTCCTATGTGTTGTTGGTTCTCTAACTCTTTGGTCCCAATGAGTTTGGGTACCATTTTGTTTGTGTTGTTGTTCTAGGAACAAGTGGAGATGCATTGGATGCTCGGCTCACTCACAAGGAAGGTGTTGTCACCATGTTCTTATTGGAGTCAAGCTAGGATGATCAATGAACTACTTTGTATCTTCAATTGGTATCTACTACATCCTTCCAATGTTATCTCGGTAACAAGTATCTTCATATACTTCATGCACACATTTCTTGCATCAACCTTGTGTAGGTTGTTTCATGGCATGTTATCCATTCTTTCTTGTGATACTTGTTTCCTTTCTCAAAGCATCCCAACAATGATGTCTTGTTGCTAGTTGTGATGTTTTTGATGTTCGTGTGGTTGGAATTCATTTATATACAATAAGACCATATCTGGCCATGTGCTATGCTCTCAAGCAAATATCTTATTGGTATGTGTATGACTTCCTTTTGGGTATCTTGTTCCTTCGTGTTGTAACTATTTCGGGTGTACATCCTTCTTTGTAGATATATATATCATCATGATTCCGTCTACCTAGAATCTTATACATTTGAGAGAAGTTGCATATCTAGATGATATCCTTTCTTTCACGTCCACCTTGTCTTTCTTATGTTATTTCTTTGGTGTCTCCGTGAAAGCTTTTGCCTTGAGTGCGTGTCTTCTATCGTTGCATCTTGATGCACTCTTGTGTGGTGAAGATTATTTTCCTCATGCTTATCTTTACGAGGTTTTTTTTCATCTTAATTGGTATCCCTCGTCTTGATGAGCCTTTCATCTTCTATCTTCACCGCGGGTTGTCACAAGAATAGGTTCTCTATATGCTTATTGGTAAGCTTGTGAACCCATTTGCTAGTTGTGTGTGGGAATGATAGGCCTTGCACTGTGTGCCTCATTCTTTGAAGACTTTATTGATGCTTAATGCTCTTCTGTACATTAGTGTTCTCAAGTGCATTACCTTGACTCACACACATCTTTTTGGTTGAGCCCACTCTTAAGTTGCCTCTCTTACTTGTTGCTCAACCATGTGTTTGTTGCAAGTACTAGGCTTAGTTTCCTATATGCTCTCTTGCACTTGTTGCAAGTTTCTATTGATTTTGGGGGAGCTATGATCCTATTTTGTGCACTTTGTATCCAAATACAAAAAATTCTTGATGTGCACAAATCATGGGGAGCTTCTCTAGTTTCTTTAGAACACTGCTTCGCTCTTATAATAATATCCTTTATTCATGTGGCTCTTAGTATTATTGGCCTAGTTGGTTCAATTGGTATCTTTTGATAGCTTGCTTCAGTAGATATCTTTTGATTGCTTGATTGCTTGATTGCTTGTTTCTCTCTTTGTTATGTCTTTGTGGCATATCTACCTTTTGCAATATTTGGGCCTCAATATAGTTTGTCTTCCTCCAAGTATTTACCGTTGGATGTGTGTATTGCATTCCACTCTCTTGTTGAGAAATACACAATTTATGGAGGACCACAATCTATATTAGCCCTCTAAGCTTTTCGCCCATTTTGGCAATCGATGCCAATGGGGGAGAAGTTTCAGAGAGTTTTGTGGAGAAGCTTTGGTTTATGTTTCCTTAGCTTTTGCATCTCATTCGCATGCATTATTGGTTGTTGCAGTGTATGGTGATGCATGATTCCTTGTATAAACTCTCTTGAAAGTGATTGCCATCAATTACCAAAATGGGGGAGATTGAAAGAACATGCGGTGCCCCCATGTTTGGTTTTGGTAATTGATGACAATCTCTACGGACTAATGGTTGCCTTGAGTTATATTTGAAGGTTTTGTCCATAGGCTTTTCTTGGAGTACATGTGTTGGTTTCAAGGAGAGTTTGTGTCGACCAAGGTGCTATTCAAGGAATTATCCAAAGATTGGTCATTTGAGAGTTGAGCTTATTGCAAGCATGTCTTGAGAATAAGATTGTGTGATCATTCATGTTTACCTTCAAGACATCATCCAAAATAAGAGAGTTGGAAAGATTCAAGGTTGATCAAGACTAAGTCAAGAGTGAATCAAGTTGATCAACTCACAAAGAGTAGAAGATGTACCGAGAGGGATCAAGTGATCCCATGGTATGGTAAGCATTGTCCATTGCACTTTGTGTACTAACCCATGGTCTATGTGAGAGTCTATGTGGGGTTAGGTACGTGTCCATGGGCTTGCGTCAAGAGGATGATATCATACAACCCATGGGAAGGATGACAACAAGTGGTGATCGTCATCAAGATTGCCGTGTGCAATTTCAAGTGGAGAATCACGAAGAGATCAAGTGCTTGAAGCTTGCCATCCATTGTGGTGTCAATGTACTTGTGAAGATGTGCCGAAGAGTGGCTCACCCATAGTGGAGTATGGGGGAGCAATCATCTAGTCTTCATCGACCCAACGCAATCAAGAAAGGTGGTCCATCTTGAGGAGGACAAGATCGTCATCATCTAACTCAAGTGGATCATGTGCAAGGCAAAGGTTTGCCCTTGATAGGTTTTCTATTTTACTGGTCTCATGGTGGTAGTTGGGAGACCGGGTTATAGAATCAATAGCCGTACTATCAAGGGGGGCTCTCAAGTGAGTAGCTTGATCGTATCGTTTGTCGAGAGCTCAAACCATTGCATCCTTGCATCATGTTTCTTGGTTCTTGTTTGGTTCTCTTTGTGAGTCTTAGAGCTTATGGTCATATTGATGACAAGCTTGGTTTCATCGAAAACGGAGTTCGCATGTGTCTTCTATGATGTTTTCGGTGTTGGAGGTTTTATCGGTCTTTTCCGAGGAAGGGTTCTCACCATTTTCTTATGGGCCTTTTCTCATTTGCTTATTATTGATATTTCTTTGAAGATTGTGTTAGCCCTTGTCGCTAGCTTTCCAACAAACTTGGTTTCACCGAATTCGGAGTCCGTTTGCAAAAGTTGTGGCCGTTTTGGTGTTCTGAAAAGGCTGCAGCGGTACTACCGCGAATTGGAGCGGATATAATTTTTTACTACCGCTCCAGAGCAGTACTACCGTGGCTCCTACAGCGGTAGTACCGCTCCGGACCAAAAACTCGTCCCAAGTCTTGCGGTGGTAGGCCCGGATGTATTTTTTAGTACCACTCGCAAGCAGTAGTACCGCTACCATTTGCGGTAGTACCATGAGGTCGAGCGGTAGTACCGTGAGGACGAGCGGTAGTACCGCTCCGGCGGTTCTTCTGGCCTTTTGCCTCCTCGCTGTTGTTTTTCAAAGGGGTACTTCCGCCCTAGCGGTAGTACCGCTCCTTGGAGCGGTAGTACCGCTTTGTGCGGGCTGTGAGCATAACGGTTTGATTTTTCCCCACCTATAAAAGGGGGTCTTCTTCCCCAATGAACCTTATCCTTTGAGCTCGTGTTCTTCCCCCATTGTTGACCTTCTTCGAGCTTGCTAACTCTCAATCCCTCCAATGATTCTTGCTAGTTCTTGAGGGAAAAGAGAGAGGAGATCTAGATCCATGTTTCCACCAATCACTTTCTCCTCTGAGGGGAACCCCTTGGATCTAGATCTTGGAGTTCTTGGTGTTCTCCTTCTTTTTCTTCCTCTCATTTTCCTCCCTAGAATTAGTTGCTTCGGTGGGATTTGAGAGAGAAGGACTTGGGCACTCTGTGTGCCCTTGCCATTGCATTTGGTGCATCGGTTTGAGTTTTTCATGGTGATACGTGGAAGTTACAAGTTGAGAAGCTTATTACTCTTGGGTGCTTGGTAACCTTGAGCTTGTTCCTCTTGGGTACTTGGGCGCCCTAGACGGTTGAGGACACCTCGGAGCCATATTCCATTATGGTGAAGCTTTGTGGTGTCGTTGGGGAGTTAACCCCAACCTTTGTGGTGTTCGGAGCTCAATCATTATGGTGTAAAGCTCCAGGCAAGCGTCGGGGTCTCCAATTAGGTTGTGGAGATCGCCCCGAGCTATTTGACGGGTTCCGGTGACCGCCCCCAAGGGTTGCCAAAGTGTACGGATTCGGTGACCGCCCCCAAGGGTTGCCATTTGTATGGGTTTGGTGACCGCCCTCAAGGGTCCCTTAGTGGAATCACGGCATCTTGCATTGTGCGAGGGCGTGAGGAGATTACGGTGGCCCTAGTGGCTTCTTGGGGAGCATTGTGCCTCCACACCGCTCCAAACGGAGATTAGCATCCGCAAGGGTGTGAACTTCGGGATACATCGTCGTCTCCGTGTGCCTCGGTTATCTCTTACCCGAGCTCTTTACTTATGCACTTTACTTTGTGATAGTCATATTGTTTATTGTCATATATGTTGCTATCACCTAGTAGTTTATCTTGCTTAGCATAAGTTGTTGGTGCACATAGGTGAGCCTAGTTGTTGTAGGTTTTGTGCTTGACAAATTAACCACTAGGTTTATTCCGCATTTGTTCAAGCCTCAGCCGTAATTATTTTAAAGCGCCTATTCACCCCCCCCCCCTCTAGGCGACATCCACGATCTTTCAGTGGTCAACGTGGTCAAGGAATAACTTCCATCGAACATGGACTGTACATGGAAAGGCTGGCAGTTGGGTCCACGGCCACAGCAAGGAAGTGCCTCCTTATTACGCGCAAAATAATGATTCCTTCACCTGACAGCGGGGACCCACCGGACGGGCCATCGTATTTCACGAAAAAAACATTTCCCCCTGACTGCTGGGACCCACCAGCTACATCTTCGCATGCAAGGAAGTGCGTCTGGGCAAAAAAAATGATTCTCCCCCTAGATTGCTGGGACCCACCAGCTACATCTTCGCACGCAAGGAAGTGCGTCCGGGCAAAAAAAATGATTCTCCCCCCTGACTGCTGGGACCCACCAGCTACATCTTTGCACGTAAGGAAGTGCCTCACAGTCGGGACCCACCTGGTCGAAGCGTACGTAGCGTTGTCATTCTGGTCGCGAACGTGTATGTACATATATACTGGTGGATGTAGAGGCGTGCACGTGTCGTAGTAGAGGCGCGTACGTGTCATAGTAGAGGCGCGTACGTAGCATGTACACGTACGTACAGCGGCCAGGGTGCAAGAAAGAAAATACAGCCACGTATGTGTATATACGGGCGGGGTCTCGAACGCCTACTCGCGCATACGTACGGCCAGGGCTCGTGTACATGGCTGGGTCAGAACGGAGAAACAGTG
>NC_041392.1:535648193-535648797 GCF_002162155.2 Triticum dicoccoides
GACCTCCTACGGTCGAAACGGGGGTCTTGTTCATCAGGAGGGGTGTGGCGTACCGCAAAACGGGACTCCACGGGATATTCTTCATCTTCACCGTCGACCTCCTCCAGCCTCCACGGGCTCCTATTCATCCAGCCTCCACCACGCGCTACTCCACCGGCTACTGTTCAACCACCCCTCCACCGTCTACTGTTCATCCAGCCCTTCACACCACGGGGTCCTGTTCAACCACCCCTCCACGGGCACCCCTCCACTGTCTACTGTTCATCCAGCCCTCCACCACACCACGGGGTCCTGTTCATCCAGAGGCAACGCCACCGCTCACTGTTCATCCAAACCCCCCGCAACGCTCACTGTTCATCCCAGAGGCAGCATCGATCGGTTTCAGTTAGCAGCAGTAGCGAAGGAATGGCTCAATCGGGTTCAGTTAACAACCATCGATCGATCGCTCGGGTTCAGTAACGCGTAGCCTGCAGTGCAATCGCTCGGGTTCAGTTAGAGCCCAACGCCTCGCTCGGGTTCAGTTAGAGCCAATGCCTCGCACACACGCGTGTATTTGTATGAGAGAAACGCGCATCGCTCGGCCCCCGACCTCCCACCGTAACCG
>NC_041392.1:535648807-535661223 GCF_002162155.2 Triticum dicoccoides
AATGTCATGCAGCTGCGTCTCCGGCCCGCACAGGACGAAAAGCCCATTTTCTGTCATGATTTTTTGTCATAGAAGTAGGAGCCCACCACATCTATGATGATACCGGGTTTTGTCACAATTATCGTCATAGAAGTGTCATATGTATGACAGAAAAAAAATTCATTCGGCCGAAAATGTCACGAATGTGTCTTTTTTTGTAGTGAAACGTGTCGATGGTCCGGCCCTTTTAATAGTGACGAAAAAGGGTTTTCCCCGCTTTATATTATAAATCAACCACCGAGCATAACAAGGTATCGACAAAGGTTCAAGAGGAGTTCAAAGAAAACAAACTAGTCTAGTCAGCCCATTTAATAGTGGTAGCGATATATGTTGCTATCACCTAGTAGTTTATCTTGCTTAGCATAAGTTGTTGGTGCACATAGGTGAGCCTAGTTGTTGTAGGCTTTGTGCTTGACAAATTAACCACTAGGTTTATTCCGCATTTGTTCAAGCCTCAGCCGTAATTATTTTAAAGCGCCTATTCACCCCCCCCCCCCCTCTAGGCGACATCCACGATCTTTCAGTGGTCAACGTGGTCAAGGAATAACTTCCATCGAACATGGACTGTACATGGAAAGGCTGGCAGTTGGGTCCACGGCCACAGCAAGGAAGTGCCTCCTTATTACGCGCAAAATAATGATTCCTTCACCTGACAGCGGGGACCCACCGGACGGGCCATCGTATTTCGCGAAAAAAACATTTCCCCCTGACTGCTGGGACCCACCAGCTACATCTTCGCATGCAAGGAAGTGCGTCTGGGCAAAAAAAATGATTCTCCCCCTAGATTGCTGGGACCCACCAGCTACATCTTCGCACGCAAGGAAGTGCGTCCGGGCAAAAAAAATGATTCTCCCCCCTGACTGCTGGGACCCACCAGCTACATCTTTGCACGTAAGGAAGTGCCTCACAGTCGGGACCCACCTGGTCGAAGCGTACGTAGCGTTGTCATTCTGGTCGCGAACGTGTATGTACATATATACTGGTGGATGTAGAGGCGTGCACGTGTCGTAGTAGAGGCGCGTACGTGTCATAGTAGAGGCGCGTACGTAGCATGTACACGTACGTACAGCGGCCAGGGTGCAAGAAAGAAAATACAGCCACGTATGTGTATATACGGGCGGGGTCTCGAACGCCTACTCGCGCATACGTACGGCCAGGGCTCGTGTACATGGCTGGGTCAGAACGGAGAAACAGTGTCGTCGTCGTGTTCATGGGGAGGCAACGGAATGCATCGTGTTCATGGGGAGGCAACGGAATGCGTCGTGTTCATGGGGAGGCAACGGAATGTGTCGTGTTCATCAGGAGGCAACGGAACGCGTGGGAGCCAACCGATTGGGTCGGAACGGAATGCGTGGTCGTGTTCATCGGGAGGGCTTGGACGGAATAGGCGATGGAAACTAGGGCTGGCTTACCGTAGAACGGAGGAAACGGACCTCCTACGGTCGAAACGAGGGTCCTGTTGATCGGGAGGGGTGTGGCGTACCGCAAAACGGACGAAACGGACCTCCTACGGTCGAAACGGGGGTCCTGTTCATCGGGCGGGGTGTGGCGTACCGCAAAACGGACGAAACGGACCTCCTACGGTCGAAACGGGGGTCTTGTTCATCAGGAGGGGTGTGGCGTACCGCAAAACGGGACTCCACGGGATATTCTTCATCTTCACCGTCGACCTCCTCCAGCCTCCACGGGCTCCTATTCATCCAGCCTCCACCACGCGCTACTCCACCGGCTACTGTTCAACCACCCCTCCACCGTCTACTGTTCATCCAGCCCTTCACACCACGGGGTCCTGTTCAACCACCCCTCCACGGGCACCCCTCCACTGTCTACTGTTCATCCAGCCCTCCACCACACCACGGGGTCCTGTTCATCCAGAGGCAACGCCACCGCTCACTGTTCATCCAAACCCCCCGCAACGCTCACTGTTCATCCCAGAGGCAGCATCGATCGGTTTCAGTTAGCAGCAGTAGCGAAGGAATGGCTCAATCGGGTTCAGTTAACAACCATCGATCGATCGCTCGGGTTCAGTAACGCGTAGCCTGCAGTGCAATCGCTCGGGTTCAGTTAGAGCCCAACGCCTCGCTCGGGTTCAGTTAGAGCCAATGCCTCGCACACACGCGTGTATTTGTATGAGAGAAACGCGCATCGCTCGGCCCCCGACCTCCCACCGTAACCGAGAACTCCCCAAAATTTTCTCCCCTCGCTTCTACCATGGTTTTTTCCGTCATGGACGGCCCAAAAAATGTCATGCAGCTGCGTCTCCGGCCCGCACAGGACGAAAAGCCCATTTTCTGTCATGATTTTTTGTCATAGAAGTAGGAGCCCACCACATCTATGATGATACCGGGTTTTGTCACAATTATCGTCATAGAAGTGTCATATGTATGACAGAAAAAAAATTCATTCGGCCGAAAATGTCACGAATGTGTCTTTTTTTGTAGTGAAACGTGTCGATGGTCCGGCCCTTTTAATAGTGACGAAAAAGGGTTTTCCCCGCTTTATATTATAAATCAACCACCGAGCATAACAAGGTATCGACAAAGGTTCAAGAGGAGTTCAAAGAAAACAAACTAGTCTAGTCAGCCCATTTAATAGTGGTGTTGTGCATGGGCCATGGAGGTCAGCATGTGTGCCGGCCTGGCACGGCCCATCTATTAAGCATGCCTGGTCGGGCCGTGCCGTGCCTGGCCAGTTTAACTCGAGAAAATTCCTTATTTGACACTATCTTAAAATGTGCTTTCTTATTTGACACTAGAAAAAAATGCCTTCCCTATTTGGCACAAGTTCTAAATTTTATTCCCTATATGACATTTCCGTCCATTTTAAGCCTAAATGACACCTGAAAAGACTCTTTTGCCCCTCATGTGGTATGTGTGTGGGGGGCAATAGTGCACACACGCAGCATCAGTGCGAGGGCATGAGCACACACGCAGCAACACATACACATGCACCAACACACACGCACGCGCACACACACACGCAACAACACGCACATGCACGTGCACACACACGCATGCACACGCAGCAACACACACGCACGCAGCACACACACATACACACACATGCAGCAGCAGCAGCACACATGCAGGCAGCACATAGGCACGCAACAGCACACGCGCGCGCGCACGTACACACGCAGTAGCAAACACACACGCAGCAGCACACATGCACACACACATGCAGTAGCAGCACACATGTGCGCGTGCACCCACACACGCAACAGCACACACACGCGCGCACACACATACCGCATGAGGGGTAAAATCGTCTTTTCAGGTATCATTTAGGCTCAAAATGGACGAAAGTGTCGTATAGGGAATAAAATTTAGGACTAGTATCAAATAGGGAAGAAAAACTTTTTCAGTGTCAAATAAGAAACCAGATTTTAAGACAGTGTCAAATAAGGAATTTTCTCGTTTAACTCAGGCCGCGCCATGCCGGGCCAGGCCGGCCCATTTGGCCAGGTTTGTGTTTAAGTGCCCCAACTGAGACACACACATCCTCTTCATTCTTTCCAGTAACAATCTCAGCGTTCTTTAAATCTAGTGGATGATATGTGATCTTATTTCACACTTGGTGTCATCGGACACGAAATGTGTAAACTGTTAAGGTTTTTATGTATTTATTTTATATAGAGGCTGGAAGCAGTAAAAATTTGCTTTATGCTTTTTATAAGTGTCTCAACCTTAATACAACTTTATACTAGAACTAGTATAAAGTTGAGACACTTATTTTGAGACGGAGGGAGTATATAAAAAAGAAGTTGACGCAACAGTCTTAACATTTTGAGACGAAACGGAGGTACTCATAGGATCACAGTGGTCTGGAAGAATCTGAGAAGGGCAGTATCAGGACCATGCTGCGTGCTCATATGCCTCCTCCACTACACATGCAAAAGTTGTATTGTAACTTCAACCCTACCAGGAAGCCAGCGCCTAAATAAACACATGCATGCAGTCTGCATGGGAAGCATTCAGTTCAAGTGTTAGCTGTCCATGGTCCAATCAACTGTTTTTGCAAAAGCTCCGAAAAGATGAGGGGGGAAATATATTAGGAGTAAGAGGTGACATAAAGCCTTTTCATTCATAGCAGGTGACATGAAAAGCTTTTCCTTGCCCCTAGCTAGCTCTCTTCTTTTGCATGACAGTGTCACAAAAGAATATGGGTAACATTGAGTCTCATGCATGGCACTGAGAAGGTTTTGGAACCAAAGATGTTCCTCAAGGAAAAAGGATGATTTTGGAACTAAAGCCCCCAATCATTTTACTTTGCCGTCTTAGTTTGCTTGGACATGGAATATTTCTTGACACATGTATATCTCATAAAACTATTAAATAATCGAACATGTAAACAAATGGACCAACTCAATAGGGCATATGCCAGCTTTACAAAGGCATCATTTCCTTCCTTTCCCAAATGTTAGCTTCTTTGCTCAAACATGTTTCAAAAAGTAAAAGTAAATTGGTGTACACAATTAACTAATGAAGCAATAGAATCAGAAAGCAAGAAAAAAAAGTATGGTATACTCCTGATTATTCAATACTAATATGGTGACAATTGACCAAAAAGACCACGGTAAACGATGATTGCCACAATGATTTGCATTGATCAGCGTGAGCAACCACAGCCGGCGGTTAACTGACCTTCTCTTGTGATGTCATGGCCTTTGTTTTATGTACTCTCCTTTTTCTTTTTTCTGTTTCCCCTTTTGCTTTTTCTCAAATATCGTCTTTGTCTCTTTAGACATACGAATTTATGCACTCAGATGAAACTTCCATCCTTCTATCTAGACACATTGGGTGAAGAGAAAGCTAATTCTAGATAGAGGGGGGAGGGGGGGGATAAAAGCTGGGGTTTGATTTTGTTGGACACTTTGCCTTTTGGGTGTTTCTTGGAAGCCACTCCTCCTATGCTACTATACCTGTGCTTTTTAGTCTTGTAGACGATTGGTGAAATGTATGATGATCCTATCATGGCAGTAATGATGATGTTTTGGCTCGGCTTTGGGTACCTCTCCAAGACCGGCTAGTGCCCTAAGGTGCATGGCAGATGTGTTTGCTCTTTCACCCATGATGATCCTGGTTGTCAGAAGGCCAGAAGGATGGGTACTGCCATTCTGTGTCCTCCTTGCTGCCTGATGTTTCCTGAAAGAAAAGGAGGGGTAAACAATTAGAAGTCTTGCAGAGATCAAGAGTTACTTGATATTTGTAAAAAAATAGTTCCTTGGTCCCATAATACAAGACATTATTACATCCAATATAGGGAGTAGAACAAAGGTTAAGATAGTGTCGTACAACTAGGGTATTAGACCGGTGACAGTGGCGTTCCACCGTAAAAATTATATCATTGATCTAGTTGTAAAAAGTTAGAGCACTGATCTATGGGATCAAAGCCCGGTCTTGTATCTTACTAGTTGTAGTGTGGTACCCAGTTAGTAATACAGACATTTGTAACCAATGTGAGTACTTCCTCCATCCGGGATTGTTAGTCGGCTCATGCCCACCAGATATTCCTAATTTGACTACCATGAAGAGAAATGGCACCAGAAACAAGAAGAAATAAATATCTAGTAGCAGCACTACATGTGCGCCATTATTGGTACTACGATCGAACTTCCCATGTTCAACACTAAAAAGATGTGAAGTCTGCGGGAGAGAGAGAGAGAGAGAGAGTTTCTTACTCCTCCTTTGGACCTCCTCGATGTACATCCCATGATCACCTCTTCGAGGCCAGAAGTCGACCGTCCATCGAACTTTCGCGTTTGGTGTGGCCGCTCATCCTCCTAATCACATTCGTTTTGTGTCACAGATTAATCAAACCAAACCGTAAGAATAAAGTGTATATACTTAGGTACAACGCCAAACAAACTGCATGGATCATGCTGGTAAGCTACCTGATTATGGTAGCTCGGTGCCCCATGACCATAGGGCTCCGCCGTCGGCGCCGCAAGCACAACCGAGCCCTGGTGGACAGGCGGCGCCGCAATCAGCGTGGCAATGGGGTCCGTCGGTGTGCTTACGTGGAACGCCGCTGTCGACGAGTGGTGGTGCTCCTGCTGGAGGCCGGCGTAGTGGTGGTGGTGGCGCCGGTGATCGTGCTCGTCCACGACGTGATGCTGCTGCTGGTCGGGGTGCTGATGGTGAAGCGATGCAGGACGATGCAGCACTCCCTCGTCAGCCCTAACTTGCACCACTTGGTGATCTGATCCTCCCATTCCCACCTGCGTGTATACACATTAGCTGTAAATGTTAATACTTGCACGGTATAAATCGTACTGTACGTAATAATTAACTACATTGACAAGTATTCCCTTCGATATTTATATATGGACTGGATTGAAATGAATGAATAAACACAGTAAAATGTGTCCATATACATCAGAAAAAAAGTTAGAACATCTTATAATTTGGAACGGAATGATACTACATGGTAACCCATAACTTAATTTTGTTAGTTCTCTAAGAAAAACTTAATTATGTTACACTCAAGCTTTATTGATGAGTAAACGTCTCACTGTTTGGTAGACAGGGAAAGTGAACAAATTTAGAAAGTAATGCAAGAGATATTATTCTTAGATTTTGTATATGCTGATACATATATAAACATGTGGGTAATGAATAGACTATTCGTGCCCTTAATTAGGGTTGCTTGCTGTGTGGACAAAGTGATGCCCTAATTAAGCACAGTATTTGATACTGTGCAGATTGTGGACTAGGCGTGTAATAGACTGACCTACAACCAGTTTGTGTACGTCTTCTTACATCTTAATTAATTGCATGGCATGGAAATATGTGTTACTTCAGCATTGCATGCATGCATGTAGGTCAAAGACATCCATCACTTTAGGTAAGATCTCAACCCTAGCTATTACTGTTTTCTTCAAGAATTTCCCTCACCTTACCATTATATTAATTCATTGATCAGATTGTGCTGAATGGACACATTTGCCTTGACACCACAGTGACCCCACAACCCTCCCAAACAAAAACTTTGCATCAAATTCCTACCTACATTTCGTTGATAATGGAAAAGGGAACATTTCATCTCCAAGATACCTTCCTACTTCAAATTGAAATAAAGAAATATGATCAATTTTACAGCATCCAAATTGAAATGAAAAGGACATGAAGCCGATAATGTGAGCAGTTCTGCTGGCTATATAGGTAGGCTGAGGAAGCCGGAATCATACATACTCTATAACTTAGTGAAAGTGCCGTGCATACGACACTTGAGGTTACGATTGCAATATGATGCTTAATCCGGTTGACTCCCTTGCTTTGGGCTGATGCATCAAAGGCTCCCATGTAAGGTTGTATTAAAATCGTACAAGATTTATCGTACGCATAGCAACACTCATAAGATAGCGTGTCTACCAGGACTATTAGTGGAAGCTAGCTATTTAGTTTCTGAAGATTCACATCGGGTTTCCTTTGATGTGCCAATGTGAAAACACACGATGGCATGAGTTATGCCGTAAACATCTATTGTTACCATGTCTTAGTCGCTTCCACGCTACCATATAGCTTGGAAAGCAACACAAATAAGTCATCCCCAAACAAATTTAACCGAATAGAAATCTTCAAAACCACAAAACTTTGAATACAAATTTTATCTATGCCCGGAGAAGCAAAATAAATACCAAAAATACGTGTAACTTATTGTTTAATGTTATATACTTTTTGTTGATATGCAAATCACATTATAATGACTTACATCAGTCGATGTGCTTAAATGTGCTATTTTGTACTCGACAATTCAATATTCATGATGAATGTCGGATCGGTGTTTTTGGTTTGACATTGCTCTTCATGAAAGGTTTTGATTTTGTCATTCCACTCACCCTAGCTGCAAATATATCTCCCAAATTTTGAAAGGAAGAAAAGCATCTAATAATTTAAAACTATGATTTCTTTTCTTGTGTGATTCCTCTAAACCTCTTTGCTCCTCCAACCCACCTATTCTTCCTCCTACCTTATTGTTGGGAAACGTATAAGGAAACTAAGTTCATCGACGTCACGAGGTAAGGGGTCGGCATCATCCAGTTAGCGCAAGTGAGACCCTAGCCCCAAGGGGTGGAGGTCAACAGCTCTAGCCATTATCGTTCTCTTCAATCGCAACTCGGGTCAACCTCCCCACTCCATTTTGCGTCCCTCTGCACATCCCTCTTATTCCCACTTCCTCTCTCTCTCCATCGGGCATGCCCGACCTGCCTCCCTTCCTCTTCTCATATCGACATCGGTTGCATGTAGATCCTGACTTTGTTTTTTTTTCTGAAAAGGAGGACATCCCAATCTAGAGCCGGTAGGTGAGTGTTTCACTCTAAGTTGTTCAATGTGCATTTTCACTTGATATCTTGTCTATTTTTGGATCCCCCCATCTCTCCCTCCCCTCTCCCCCAACAATATGTTAGATTGAATGACTAAGGAAATGCCAAAAAAAACTTATTTAATCTTTGTGAGGAAGGGCTCGGCATCATCCGTTTAGCGCAAGTGAGACCCTAGCCTCATGGGGTGGAGGTCGCAGCTCTAGCCATCATCGCTCTCTTCAATCACCACTCGGGTCAACCTCCTCGCTCCCTTTTGTGTCCCTCCGCACATCCCTCTTAGGGGGTGTTTGGTTCTGGGACTTTTTAGTCCCAGAGACTAGAAAAAGTCCTAAAAAGTCTCTAGAAACCAAACATGAGGGACTTTTTCTATATGGACTAGAAAAAGACTCTACTAGAGAGTCTTTTTTGATTAGTCCCTGGGACTAGAAAAAGTCCTAGGACTTCTCAACCAAACACCACCTTATTCTCTCTTCCTCTCTCTCCATCGGGCATGCCTGGCCTCCCTCCCTTCCTCCTCTCATATTGACATCGGTTGCATGTACATCCAAACTGTGTTTTTGTTTCTTCTGAAAAGGAGGGTATCCCATCTAGAGTAGGTAGGTGAGTGTTTCGCTCTAAGTTGTTCAATGTGCATTTTCCCTTGATATCTTGTCTATTTATGGATCCATCCGTCTCTCCATTCCCATCTGCCCCCAACAGTATGTTAGATTGAACGGCTGAGGAAATACTAAAAAAAACTTATCTTTCATCTAAAAAAACATCTTGCACTCGTGCCGCAAGCCCAAATCCCCCAACTACTACTAGAAGAGAACTACTCCCTCGGTCAAGAGAGGGAGTACTACTAGAAGAGATTGATCAAAACTAACCTCCTCGATGTTGTTTCTGAATTGTGAGAAGCTGAAGTCCTGAATGCGTGTGGTGCCATGGAATGCGGCGTTGACCATGTCGGACGGGGTCATGCGCACCGCCCGTGATCTGCCCGCACCGTCGGCCCTCCTCCTCTCCATGGCGAACGTGCCAGTGCTAGACGCCGGGACTGATGCCGAGGCTCCATCCCCGACGCCGCACTGCCTCGGCTGCGTCTGGTAGAAGATCTTAGATACGACGAGCTCGCCCTCGCGCTCTTCCTCAGACTCGCCGAGGTGATACTGGTGCATCACCCAGTTGGTCTTCTCGGGCTTCCGGTGCTTGCCGAAGTTGGTGTAGAGCACCAAGATCTTCTTGCACCCCCTCTGTCGGCCGCCCACAGCCACCGGCCGCGTCTTGCCAGTCTTGTGCCACCGCGTCTCACTCCGCTGCTGTTGTTGCTGCTGCTGGTGAGCCGCACCCGCAGCTACTGATCCGGCGGAGGAGAGAGCGGAAGCGTCCACGGTTGCCGGCGGCTGGATCTTGCGGCGCTTGCGGGTGCCAGTGGTGTAAGCCTTGGACGGCCGGTGGAAGAAGTGCCTGCTCAGACCGTCCTTGGACAGACCTGCATGAGCATGGCCATGGATGTCAGGACGTGCATGCCACCCGAGGATTAGTCATGTCTGTTTTGGTTGGACGACTTTAAGAAAAACATGACTTTGGAAAAAAAAAGCGAGAAAAGAGACAGTGATGCAGCTATGCAACATCACCCCGTCGGCTGTTGGAGGATATAACAACCTTGAGAGGGGGACAAAACCTAACTTTGGAAGCTAGGGGCAGATCTCATGTCACATTTCATTCTAGAGAGAGAGAGAGAGAGAGAGAGAGAGAGAGAAATATGCCATGGCCATTAATGTCGTACGTGCAGTACCGAGAGATATGGGTGTACAATATTTTCTTCCTTTTGTTCCAAGATTCCTACAGTGCACTTGAAAATCTACCAGTAATATACTTTTCATATGTATGGAGATACGCGCATCAAGTATTCAAATGCAAAGCAAATCCCAGAACACGAAAGACAGGATGGTGAATGTATACACAATAGAATAGCGAGAACATAAAAAAAATAACGAGAACAAAAAAAAGAGCCTGAGCTACGAAACAAGAAACTGAAATTGCAGAACTCCAAAAACTAAAACATTGTATTTCGAGAAAATATTCCTGACAGAAGAAAGCACTTTCAAGAGATTGGAAACGTACGGTGGGTAGCTAGAAACAGATGTTCTAGATTTATAATATAATAAGTTACTACGCTATAAGTTAACTTCCCGGCAATAGAAAAAACTATGCAAATTAACCTGGCAGTTTCTCCGGGTGGGTGTAACAGATGCCATCCTCCCCCTCAATGGTGGGTATGAACTCGTCGATGAGAGGGTGAGACGGGGCTGCCACGGCCGCCGTGCCGCCGGACTGGACTTTCGCCTCTAGATGCTCGATCAGCTCCTGATCCGTCGGGTCGAATTTCACCCCGGCCGGCAGCCCCACCCAATCCTGCGGGCAACATACATATACACAATGAATCAACAGAAAGAAGGCCCATAGCAGAACCGAAATTGTCACGGGCCGAGATCGTGCGTATGTACCAGCTTCTGGTCGATCTTGTGGCCGCACCTGGGGCAGCAGCTCGACTCCGACATGTACTTGCCGTGCTCCTCAATCCTCGATCCGATGAGGTGGTGGCCGCCGCTGCTTGTACCTCCTCCTGTCGTTGCCGTTGCACCATCGTCCATGTCTCAGTCGTCACCTCAGTTACTCCTGCCAAGGGGACAGTAGCACCTTGCCTGGCTATCTTCCCTGCCTAAGCATGATCACATGTAAGAGAGAGGATTATTCACAGGGTGGAGGGAGGAGGAGAAGGAAGAAGAGGTGGATGGAGACAGGAGAGATAGGGGTGGAGAGGAAAGGGAGAGACCGGCCGGGGGGAGGGGGTGGTGAAGGGGGTTTTGAGGAAGTAATAAAGATTTGGAGACCAGAATTCCATGTGTTGATCGCTTTAACTGAAGGGGTAGAGAGAGAGAGAGAGAGAGAGAAAGGAAAAGGTTCTCCAGGTACGCACGAAACACCTTTGGACACACGCTAGATCAAGCTGTCCCTCCCTATAACTCCACCTATTTCATCTCCCAAAAAAATAAACCTCCACCTGTCTCTAGAGAGATACTACCCTCTTTTCCGGTCCTCTTTTCCAGTTTGTAAGGCTTACTCGTTTCCATTTAAAAAAATAAAACCGTTTCAAAAAGAAAAAGACTTTACTCGTTTCCCGTATCTCTAGGTTGACGATTTGACCAACATAATACGAGTTATATTTCACCAAAAAAAATATACCATTAAAAACTTCAAAAGTTATATTCCTAATGATATAATTATTATTATACACAATTCATATTAAGTTGGAAAGACTAACAATCTAGGAGTATGCCCTGGACTTGTAAACTGGAAAGGAGGTAGTATGTCTCTGCTATGCATGCACACTTCTATTGCTCACTTAATGCTGCTCCTAAATATAAAATTAATTCAGTTGATACTAGAGTGATACTCAAGGCTAATATGAATCACAATTTTGGGCACTGTATTTTCTAAATATAGGATACATTGCAGTATTGGTTGGCGCAGTCATCCTAGAATGGTTCGAGAAAATTGGAATGTTTTTATATTGGACATATTGCAACGTTTTGGATATATTTAATTCTTATACTAAATAGTTTTACTGGCACAAAATTCAGAAGAAATAATATTATTATAACATAAACACATGTTACATGCTAGTAAGTGTTTTTTTGCGGGTGCTATATGTGTTTTATATGAATAGGATAAGCCCTTTGTGCCAGCTATATTACAAACCTCAGTTAGATATAAAGTAAACTCTAAGTCACCAACTATTTTGTATTATTGTAAGGTGTCCATGGTGCCGAGATTTATCTTTGGCCAATAATTAGTTAAAAATATGAGGATATTCATATGTGAGAACTAACTATTGGTCAGACTAGAATAAGTCATGGAATTGTCCACCTTACATTTCTTGGTGGAGAATTGTTGTGAAACTTATGTTATTCAGGAATGGAATATCTATTTAATTAAAACACTAAATGTTGAAATGTTGAATTATTTGTGTTACATGTAAAGGTGAGCTAGAAAAACTCTCGTAGAA
>NC_041392.1:535661484-535662804 GCF_002162155.2 Triticum dicoccoides
TAAAATGATTTATTACACTTCTTTGAGATCCCACAAGCCAACATGCCAATATCAAAGCAAAAAATTGTAGCATGCACTATATTATTTTCCAAAAGGGTGTTTCATTTTTGTCTCTCACATTCACTTCACTCGTACACATTACATCCTTCCCCAACTACATGTTTCTCGCTATATAGTTGACACCCTTGTTGACATTTACTCCATCACAACCTCCACCTTTCAGCTCATGAAAAAAAACATATTTTCAACCGCCCACTTAACCTTTGAACTAAAAATATAATAATCAAATAAAAATGGTGAAATTTTAACTGAACATATGAACTTTCTATTAACAAATCAACGAACTTATTAGTCATCTCCTAAACCAAATACAAACTCTAATAACATCAAATACCGGGAACAAGGGCATCCATGCACTCACCTTATTGGATGCCGGTAGCGTTGCGGGACCTTCCACACTAGAGATATCTTGACCTCTGGATGAGTTGTCGGTATAAAGCAAAGCACCACGAAGGCATCAGATGGGAGACGGTATTAGTGGATTTTGGGATGCCGCCAATGAATGAATGGGCAGAAGTGTGAGCAAGGTGGAAAATAATAATAATGGGAGTATTGAATGAGTAAATAAATGGTTTTGCGGCCTATTATGATATTCCCCGTATTCAACTAAGGAAAAAACACCACAAAGATGTCAAATGGGAGGGTATCAGTGGATTTGGAGGTGCCAACTACGGTTGAATAGGAATACGCGTGAGCGAGGGCGAAACAATGAGAGAAGTATTGAATGGAGAAATAAATGTGTATGCTACACCTCCGTATGCGATTGGGTCAAGCGCGTAGAATCCCTCCCTATGTGCCAGAAGGGTGGCACATCAAGCGCTCTGATTTTATCAATAAATATCTATGTCTTCAAAATTTTGCTGTCCAATATTAACTACATACTCAAAATTTTAGGGTGCCTATCAAATATCCTAATATTAGCTACTGAAAAGCATATATTTTTTCCAGTTTCAAGCTTAATCTCTTAACTAAAAATCAAAACTAAATCGATATGAACTTTAGCTTAACAAATTAGCCAAATGTGCACTCATTTTTTCAAACCAAAAGGCATTGTCGGTAACAACAAGCATCATAGCACGAAGCAAAGCACAACGAAGGCATCAGATGAGAGATGGTATCAGATGAGAGATGGTATCAGTGGATTTCGAGGAGTTAGAAACAATTGAATAAGAGAAGGCTTGAGCGGGAGGTGGGATAATGAGGGAACTATTGAATGAGGAAATAATGTGTGTGCACCTTCATATGATATCCTCCATGTGA
>NC_041392.1:535662968-535664360 GCF_002162155.2 Triticum dicoccoides
CCAACTTATATGTGTATTAACTACATGCTCAAGAAAGTATTAAACTTTACCTACCGAATATCATAATATTAGTATCGTTTTACTACAAGTACAATTTCATCATGGATTTGATTTACTTCTCAAAAACACATTCATAATAATTGTGTTAGGGCATGGTCAAAAGACTTGGCTGATCAGGTGACTCTTCGCCCTACCACACAAGAATATTATTGAGGTGGAGCACAAAGGATGGAGTGCACACATCTTAGTTATCTCAAACGGGATTTACGGCATAATCAACTAAAATGTCATGGTCACTACAAACGCCAAAGATAAAAGTCACCCAACTCATACAGGTCTTTGTCTAGAACCATCTAAGGTGAAGTTTTTTTCTAAACGGCTTGGAAACTGTCTAAGATACCACGATATCGGTGACTCCAAAGGAGACCCCTCTTGAAACTGTCATATATGACATTGAGAAACCATCTTAGATAACCTTTTCAGTAGCAAATGAATCATCCTAAATACTCATATTCTACTCGAAGAGTCACGAGGAATCAAAGCTCTAGAATCGACCTTGATGACTTGTTGAGTTTGTAGTCTCCTGGTATTCTTTTTTTTACTCCAAATCAATGTTTTAGGTAATGGTCGAGAAACAATACCGAGCAACACCGGTAGAACCGATTACCGCTGGTAAGTGGAAATGTTGGCATTTTGGGATGTGCTCGCATTTTTGTAACATTTTATGAATTTGCACAAACCTTGTTCGAGCATGAATTTTCAATCGGTATACTTGTTTATTGGGAGTACACGTGTCGATATATATATATATGTGCACACTACTCCCAATACTTTTTTAGATGTGGAAATAAATTTTCAAAAAAGAGAGAAAAGGGCTACCTCGAGCCTGGTAACCAAATGTCGTGTGGGCCATACAATAATTTAGATATCAGTTCTAGAAGCGACCTAGATCAGCCAGGACAGCTATTCTTCTTTCGTCACATGTTGCAGGGTTTTGCTAGCCAGGAAAAGTACTCCCTCAGTGTAGTGTCAAAAACGCTTTTATATTATGAAACGGAGGAAGTAAAAGGCAATGAAGGAAACGACCCATAGTAGCTACTATAAAGGAGCTAAACATGCTAAATAGGTTGGATCATCACCTGATTGTTGCCTACATAAGTTGCTTTCAGTGAAGCTGAACCCAACTAAACATGGTTGGTAGAGCTGCAAGATCATGCTTATACCGCAGCAAAGCCAAACCCCTCCCGCCCCAGGACGAAAAGCGGAACGCTCCTTGGGTCGCTCCCGCGGGCGTCCATGGGGGCGAAAACCTAGCCGCCGCCAGCGTAGATCCACGGTCATCTTCCCCTCGCCGCCGCCGGCAGACGTCGCCGGGCAAAGCCCGCATGGCTC
>NC_041392.1:535664721-535731541 GCF_002162155.2 Triticum dicoccoides
GCGGGGAGGCGCGCGTAGGGCGGCGTAGCTTGGCCGTGTCGGAGAGGCTGCGAATCTGGCAGCTCCGAGGGTGTGCGAATCTGGCGAGTTGGGCGCGACGGTGGAGCTCCTCTTTTGAGCGGCGCGGGCGGCAAGGCGGGGATGGCTGCGGCCTGGGGCATGCGGTGGCAGTGCGGGTCGCGGCCGCGCCACACCAGGGCGAGCCCCTGCTGGTGAAGGAAATATGCCCTAGAGGCAATAATAAAGTTATTATTTATTCCTTATTTCATTATAAATGTTTATTATTCATGCTAGAATTGTATTAACCGGAAACATAATACATGTGTGAATACATAGACAAACAGAGTGTCACTAGTATGCCTTTACTTGACTAGCTCGTTGAATCAAAGATGGTTAAGTTTCCTAGCCATAGACATGAGTTGTCATTTGATTAACGGGGTCACATCATTAAAGAATGATGTGATTGACTTGACCCATTCCGTTAGCATAGCACTTGATCGTTTAGTTTGTTGCTATTGCTTTCTTCATGACTTATACATGTTCCTATGACTATAAGATTATGCAACTCCTGTTTATCGGAGGAACACTTTGTGTGCTATCAAACGTCACAACGTAACTGGGTGATTATAAAGGTGCTCTACAGGTGTCTCCAAAGGTACTTGTTGGGTTGGCATATTTCGAGATTAGGATTTGTCACTCCGATTGTCGGAGAGGTATCTCTGGGCCCTCTCGGTAATGCACATCACTTAAAGCCTTGCAATCATTGCAAATTAATAAGTTAGTTGCAGGATGATGTATTACGGAACGAGTAAAGAGACTTGCTGGTAACGAGATTGAACTAGGTATTGAGATACCGACGATCGAATCTCAGGCAAGTAACATACCGATGACAAAGGGAACACCGTATGTTGTTATGCGGTTTGACCGATAAAGATCTTCGTAGAATATGTGGGAGCCAATATGAGCATCCAGGTTCCTCTATTGGTTATTGACCAGAGACGTGTCTCGGTCATGTCTACATTGTTCTCGAACCCGTAGGGTCCGCACGCTTAAGGTTTCGATGACAGTTATATTATGAGTTTATGAGTTTTGATGTACCGCAGGAGTTCAGAGTCCCGGATGAGATCGGGGAAATGACGAGGAGTCTCGAAATGGTCGAGACGTAAAGATCGATATATTGGACGACTATATTCAGACATTGGAAAGGTTCCGAGTGATTCGGGTATTTTTCGGAGTACCGGAGAGTTACGGGAATTCGCCGGGGAGTATATGGGCCTTATTAGGCCATACGGAAATAGAGGAGAGAGGCCAAAAGGAAGGAGGCGCGCGCCCCCCTCTGGTCCGAATTGGACAAGGGGTGCAGCCCCCTTTTCCTTGTTCCTCTCTCCCTCTTTCCTTCTCTCCTACTCCAACAAGGGAAGGAGGAGTCCTACTCCCGGTGGGAGTAGGACTCCCCCCTTGGCGCGCCCTCCTCCTAGGCCAGCCGCCTCCCCCCTTGCTCCTTTATATACAGGGGCAGGGGGGCACCCCAGGCAACACTTGATCATTGATCTCTTAGCCGTGTGCGGTGCCCCCCTCCATCATAGTCCTCGATAATATTGTAGTGGTGCTTAGGCGAACCCCTGCGACAGTAGAACATCAAGATCGTCACCACGCCGTCGTGCTGACGGAACTCTTCCCCGACATTCTGCTGGATCGGAGTCCGGGGATCGTCATCGAGCTGAACGTGTGCTAAAACTCGGAGGTGTCGTAGTTTCGGTGCTTGATCGGTCGGGCCGTGAAGACGTACGACTACATCAACCGCGTTGTGCTAACGCTTCCGCTTTCGGTCTACGAGGGTACGTGGACAACACTCTCCCCTCTTGTTGCTATGCATCACCATGATCTTGCGTGTGCGTAGGAATTTTTTTTTTGAAATTACTACGTTCCCCAACAGTGGCATCCGACCCTAGGTTTTATGCGTTGATGTTGTGCATGAGTAGAACACAAGTGATTTGTGGGTGATATAAGTCATACTGCTAACCAGCATGTCATACTTTGATTCGGCGGTATTGTTGGATGAAGTGGCCCGGACCGACATTACGCATACGCTTACGCGAGACTGGTTCTACCGACGTGCTTTGCACACAGGTGGCTGGCGGGTGTCAGTTTCTCCAACTTTAGTTGAACCAAGTGTGGCTACGCCCGGTCCTTGCGAAGGTTAAAACAGCACCAACTTGACAAACTATCGTTGTGGTTTTGATGCCTAGGTAAGAACGGTTCTTGCTTAAGCCCGTAGCAGCCACGTAAAACTTGCAACAACAAAGTAGAGGACGTCTAACTTGTTTTTGCAGGGCATGTTGTGATGTGATATGGTCAAGACATGATGCTAAATTTTATTGTATGAGATGATCATGTTTTGTAACCGAGTTATCAGCAACTGGCAGGAGCCATATGGTTGTCGCTTTATTGTATGCAATACAATTGTGCTGTAATGCTTTACTTTATCACTAAGCGGTAGCGATAGTCGTGGAAGCATAAGATTGGCGAGACGACAACGATGCTACGATGGTGATCAAGGTGTCGCGCCGTGACGATGGTGATCATGACAGTGCTTCAGAGATGGAGATCACAAGCACAAGATGATGATGGCCATATCATATCACTTATATTGATTGCATGTGATGTTTATCTTTTATGCATCTTATCTTGCTTTGATTGACGGTAGCATTATAAGATGATCTCTCACTAAATTTCAAGATAAAAGTGTTCTCCCTGAGTATGCACCGTTGCCAAAGTTCGTCGTGCCCAGACACCACGTGATGATCGGGTGTGATAAGTTCTACGTCCATCTACAACGGGTGCAAGCCAGTTTTGCACATGCAGAATACTCAGGTTAAACTTGACGAGCCTAGCATATGCAGATATGGCCTCGGAACACTGAGACCGAAAGGTCGAGCATGAATCATATAGTAGATATGATCAACATATTAATGTTCGCCATTGAAAGCTACTCCATTTTACGTGATGATCGGTTATGGTTTAGTTGATTTGGATCATGTGATCACTTAGAAGATTAGAGGGATGTCTTTCTAAGTGAGAGTTCTTAAGTAATATGATTAATTGAACTTAAATTTATCATGAACTTAGTCCTGGTAGTATTAGCATATCTATGTTGTAGATCAATAGCTCGCGTTTAGCTCCCCTGTTTTATTTTTGATATGTTCCTAGAGAAAACTAAGTTGAAAAATGTTTGTAGCAATGATGTGGATTGGAACCGTGATCTGAGGTTTATCCTCATTGCTGCATAGAAGAATTATGTCCTTAATGCACCGCTAGGTGACAGGCCTATTGCAGGAGCATATGCAGACGTCATGAACGTTTGGCTAGCTCAATATGATGACTACTTGATAGTTTCGTGCACCATGCTTAACAGCTTAGAATCGGGACTCCAAAGACGTTTTGAACGTCATGGATCATATGGATGTTCCAGGAGTTGAAGTTAATATTTCAAGCAAATACCCGAGTTGAGAGATATGAAGTCTCCAACAAGTTCTATAGCTAAAAGATGGAGGAGAATAGCTCAAGCAGTGAGCATGTGTTTAGATTGTCTCGGTACTACAATCGCTTGAATCAAGTGGGAGTTAATCTTCCAGATAAAATAGTGATTGACAGAATTCTCTAGTCACCATCACCAAGTTAGTAGAACTTCGTGATGAACTATAGTATGCAAGGGATGATGAAAACGATTCCCGAGCTTTTCATGATGACGAAATCGATGAAGGTAGAAATCAAGAAAGAGTTTCAAGTGTTGATGATTAACAAGACCACTAGTTTCAAGACAAGGGCAAAGGGAAAGAAAGGGAACTTCAAGAAGAACGGCAAGCAAGTTGCTGCTCAAGTGAAGAAGCCCAAGTCTGGTCCTAAGCCTGAGACTAAGTGCTTCTACTGCAAAGGGACTGGTCACTGGAAGCGGAACTGCCCCAAATATTTGGCGGATAAGAAGGATGGCAAAGTGAACAAAGGTATATTTGATATACAGATTATTGATGTGTATTTTACTAGTGTTCGTAGCAACCCCTCGGTTTTTGAAACTGGTTTAGTTGCTAAGAGTAGTAACTCGAACGGGAGTTGCAGAATGAACAGAGACTAGTTCAGGGCGAAGTGACGATGTGTGTTGGAAGTGGTTCCAAGATTGATATAATCATCATCGCACACTCCCTATACTTTCGGGATTAGTGTTGAACCTAAATAAGTGTTATTTGGTGTTTGCGTTGAGCATGAATATGATTTGATCATGTTTATTGCAATACGGTTATTCATTTAAGTAAGAGAATAAATTGTTGTTTTTTTTACATGAATAAAACCTTATATGGTTACACACCCAATGAAAATGGTTCGTTGGATCTCGTAGTGATACACATATTCATAATATTGAACCCAAAAGATGCAAAGTTAATAATGATAGTTCCACTTATTTGTGGCACTGCCGTTTAGGTCATATTGGTGTAAAGCACATGAAGAAAATCCATGCTGATGGGCTTTTGGAGTCACTTGATTATGAATAAGTTGATGCTTGCGAACCATGCCTCATGGGCAAGATGACTAAGACTCCGTTCTCCGGAACAATGGAGCAAGCAACAGATTTGTTGGAAATCATACATATTGATGTATGTGGTCCGATGAATATTGAGGCTCGCGGCAAGTGTCATTATTTTCTGATCTTCACATATGATTTGAGCAGATATGAGTATATCTACTTAATGAAGCACAAGTCTGAAACATTTGAAAAGTTCGAAGAATTTCAGAGTGAAGTGGAGAATCATCATAACAAAAATAAAAGTTTCTACGATATGATCGCAGAAGGAAAATATTTGAGTTACGAGTTTAGGCCTTTAGTTAAAACAATGTGAAATAGTTTCACTACTCACGCCACCTGGAACACCACAGTGTAATGGTGTGTCCGAACGTCGTAACCGTACTTTATTAGATATGGTGCGATCTATGATGTCTCTTACCGATTTACCACTATCGTTTTGGGGTTATGCATTAGAGACAGCTACATTCACATTAAATAGGGCACCATCTAAATCCGTTGAGACGACACCGTATGAACTATGGTTTGGCAAGAAACCTAAGCTGTCGTTTCTTAAAGTTTGAGGTTCCAATGCTTATGTGAAAAAGTTTCAACCTGATAAGCTCAAACCCAAATCGGAGAAGTGCATCTTCATAGGATACCCAAAAGAATATGTTGGGTACACCTTCTATCACAGGTCCGAAGGCAAGATATTCATTGCTGAGAATGAATCCTTTCTAGAGAAGGAGTTTCTCTGAAAGAAGTGAGTGGAAGGAAAATAGAACTTGATGAGGTAATTGTACCTGCTCCCTTATTGGAAAGTAGTTCATCATAGAAATCTGTTCCTATGACTACTACACCAATTAGTGAGGAAGCTAATGATGATGATCATGTAACTTCAGATCAAGTTACTACCGAACCTCGTAGGTAAACCAGAGTGTGATCCGCACCAGAGTGGTACAGTAATCATGTTCTGGAGGTCATGTTATTTGACCATGACGAGCCTATGAACTATGAGGAAGCGATGATGAGCCCGGATTCCGCGAAATGGCTTGAGGCCATGAAATCTGAGATGAGATCCATGTATGAGAACAAAGTATGGACTTTGATTGACTTGCCCATTGATCGGCGAGCCAATGAGATTAAATGGATCTTCAAGAGGAAGATGGACGCTGATAGTAGTGTTACTATCTACAAAGCTAGAATTGTCGCAAAAAGGTTTTCGACAAGTTCAAGGTGTTGACTACGATGAGAGTTTCTCACTCGTATCTATGCTTAAGTCTGTCCGAATCATGTTAGCAATTGCCGCATTTTATGAAATCTGGCAAATGGATAAACAAAACTGCATTCCTTAATGGATTTATTAAAGAAGAGTTGTATATGATGCAACTAGAAGGTTTTGTCAATCCTAAAGGTAATAACAAAATATGCAAGCTCCAGCAATCCATCTATGGACTGGTGCAAGCATCTCGGAGTTGGAATATACGCTTTGATAAGTTGATCAAATCATATAGTTTTATACAGACTTGCGGTGAAGCCTGTATTTGCAAGAAAGTGAGTGAGAGCACTACAACATTTCTGATAAGTATATGTGAATGACATATTGTTGATCGGAGATAATGTAGAATTATTCTGTAAAGCATAAAGGAGTATTTGAAAGGAGTTTTTTCAAAGAAAAACCTTGGTGAAGTTGCTTACATATTGAGCATCAAGAGATAGATCAAGACGCTTAATAAGTTTTTCAATGAGTACATACCTTGACAAGATTTTGAAGTAGTTCAAAATGGAACAGTCAAAGAAAGAGTTCTTGCCTGTGTTACAAGGTGTGAAACTGAGTAAGACTCAAAGCCCGACCGCGGCAGAAGATAGAAAGAGAATGAAAATCATTCCCTATGCCTTGGCCATAGGTTCTATAAAGTATGTCATGCTGTGTACCAGATCTATTGTGTACCTCACCATAAGTTTGGCAAGGGAGTACAATAGTGATCTAGGAGTAGATCACTGGAAAGCGGTCAAAATTATCCTTAGCGGAATAAGGATATGTTTCTCGATTATGGAGGTGACAAAAGGTTCGTCGTAAAGGGTTACGTCGATGCAAGTTTTGACACTGATCCATATGACTCAAAGTCTCAATCTGGATACATATTGAAAGTGGGAGCAATTAGCTAGAGTAGCTTAGTGCAGAGCATTGTTGACATAGAAATTTGCAAAATACTTACGGATCTGAATGTGGCAGAGCCGTGGACTAAACTTCTCTCACAAGCAAAACATGATCACACCTTAGTACTCTTTGGGCGTTAATCACATAGCGATGTGAATTAGATTATTGAATCTAGTAAACCCTTTGGGTGTTGGTCACATGATGATGTGAACTATGGGTGTTAATCACATGGTGATGTGAACTATTGATATTAAATCACGTGGCGATGTGAACTAGATTATTGACTCTAGTGCAAGTGGGAGACTGAAGGAAATATGCCCTAGAGGCAATAATAAAGTTATTATTTATTTTCTTATTTCATGGTAAATGTTTATTATTCATGCTAGAATTGTATTAACCGGAAACATAATACATGTGTGAATACATAGACAAACAGAGTGTCACTAGTATGCCTCTACTTGACTAGCTCGTTGAATCAAAGATGGTTAAGTTTTCTAGCCATAGACATGAGTTGTCATTTGATTAACGGGGTCACATCATTAGAGAATGATGTGATTGACTTGACCCATTCCGTTAGCATAGCACTTGATCGTTTAGTTTGCTGCTATTGCTTTCTTCATGACTTATACATGTTCCTATGACTATGAGATTATGCAACTCCCATTTACCGGAGGAACACTTTGTGTGCTACCAAAGGTCACAACGTAACCGGTGATTATAAAGGTGCTCTACAGGTGTCTCCAAAGGTACTTGTTGGGTTGGCATATTTCGATATTAGGATTTGTCACTCCGATTGTCGGAGAGGTATCTCTGGGCTCTCTCGGTAATGCACATCACTTAAAGCCTTGCAAACATTTCAACTAATAAGTTAGTTGCGGGATGATGTATTACGGAACGAGTAAAGAGACTTGCCGGTAACGAGATTGAACTAGGTATTGAGATACCGACGATCGAATCTCGGGCAAGTAACATACCGATGACAAAGGGAACAACGTATGTTGTTATGCGGTTTGACCGATAAAGATCTTCGTAGAATATGTGGGAGCCAATATGAGCATCCAGGTTCCGCTATTGGTTATTGACCGGAGACGTGTCTCAGTCATGTCTACATTGTTCTCGAACCCGTAGGGTCCGCACGCTTAAGGTTTCGATGACTGTTATATTATGAGTTTATGAGTTTTGATGTACCGCAGGAGTTCGGAGTCCCGGATGAGATCGGGGACATGACGAGGAGTCTCGAAATGGCCGAGACGTAAAGATCGATATATTGGACGACTATATTCGGACATTGGAAAGGTTCCGAGTGATTCAGGTATTTTTCGGAGTACCGGAGAGTTACGGGAATTCGCCGGGGAGTATATGGGCCTTATTGGGCCATACGGGAATAGAGGAGAGAGGCTAAAAGGAAGGAGGCGCGCGCCCCCCCTCTGTCCGAATTGGACAAGGGGTGCAGCCCCCTTTTCCTTGTTCCTCTCCCCTCTTTCCTTCTCTCCTACTCCAACAAGGGAAGGAGGAGTCCTACTCCCGGTGGGAGTAGGACTCCCCCCTTGGCGCGCCCTCCTCCTAGGCCGGCCACCTCCCCCCTTGTTCCTTTATATACAGGGGCAGGGGGCACCCCAGACAACAGTTGATCATTGATCTCTTAGCCGTGTGCGGTGCCCCCCTCCATCATAGTTGTCGTGGAATTGTCACGGCAGATGTCCTTAATGTCAGGACTTAGTCGCGAGACCAACGCATCTATGTGGTAGCTTGAGAGGGGTTGAGCGGGACGAGAGACACGATGTTTTACCCAGGTTCGGCCCCTCAAGGTGGAGGTAAAAGCCTACATCCCGCTTCATTGATATTGATGATGATGACCACGGTTACAAGAGTGCTCTATCTCGAGAGCTATTGTCTAAACCTAACTTGTCCAACTTGTGGAATTTGTCCCCTTTTGGGGAGCCCTACCCCTCCTTATATATGTTGAAGGGGCGGGTTACATGTGGAGTCCAACTCAGACTTTAACTTAAACTATTTTGACTTCCCTTCCTGGGCTTCTTAACGTCTGTCGATTTAACATTGGTCTGCCGGTTTAACATTGTTCTGCCGGTTTAACATTGTCTGCCGGTTTAACATTGTCTGCCGGTTTAACATTGGTCTGCCGGTTTAACACCAGTCGGTTTATCGTCTGTCTTAGTCATCTGTCTTGACTCTCTGTCTTAACTCTCCGCCGGTTTACCATCCGCCGGTTTAACATTGTTCCAGTCGGTTTAACATTCCAGTCGGGTCATAGCGTGGGGTATATCCCCGACATTAGCCCCCAGTTTAATTTGGATTTATCCATGTTAAACTGATCCTGAGCATCTTTAAATCCTTGTCATTTCCTTCTAGAAAATCCGAGTCAGTAGACCAGCTTCATAATCAATTTGCTGACATTGGTTTGTCATGGATAAATATTGTGAAGAATAACTCCTTTGACTTCAGCTCCCAATGCTTAACAAAAATATTGGCCTTTGAAATACTCATCTGATCTGCAGCCGGTTTAAGAATGTAGAACTTTGCCGGTTTAAGACTTGAACTTGCCAGTTTATCATTTCTGGTTTACAAATATTGATGGCACCGGGTCATAATTGTAGTTAACATCAAGCTTGAAAATATATCTCTTATATGCCTATCACTTGTAGCCCCCATGTCTTAAGAAGGTAGCATAGCAACAGCTTAAGACTTGCTTCAATATGAATATCACAAGCTTGAAGAAATCCGGTTTGTTCATCCCAACCACCAGTCAGAACTGAGTATTCCATATATGTAGCCCCCAAGTGACGGGTTGTCATGCTTGCAGCAACCTAGGACTTGAAATTGCCTTATGCTCATAAAAACTTCAACCAGTGTAGCCCCCAAGGGCCGGGTCATTATGCAATAATGAGCAGGGACTTTGTAAATATAATCATGTAAACTTTGAACAGCAACGTGTAGCCCCCAAGGGCCGGCTCAGTAAGATAATATTGAGCTGGGACTTTGATATATCTTTAATGAAAATAACATCATATGATATAACCCCCATCATGGGGCTTGAATCCATGTCCACAAGGTTAAGAGCCTTGTGCTTTACCAACTGAGCAGTAGACCCTTCAATGATAAATAAAAATTTGTGTACCTTGAATTGTTGACAAGAGCAATTGGTAGCCTCCAAGTGTCGGGTCGTAAGCCTGCAGCAACTCAGGACTATTCCTTCAATCATATCCGTTGATAATATGATAGCCATTGCGCTAAAGCGACTTTGAAAACCTTAATCATAATACGGGTTATTGATAACCATAATAAAAATCCAGCCATGTTGGCTATTAAAGATTTGAATAATATACCCAATGATTTATACCCTCGATAATATTGTAGTGGTGCTTAGGCGAAGCCCTGCGACAGTAGAACATCAAGATCGTCACCACGCCGTCGTGCTGACGGAACTCTTCCCTGACATTCTGCTGGATCGGAGTCCAGGGATCGTTACCGAGCTGAACATGTGCTAAAACTCGGAGGTGTCGTAGTTTCGGTGCTTGATCGGTCGGGCCGTGAAGACGTACGACTACATCAACCGCGTTGTGCTAACGCTTTCGCTTTCGGTCTACGAGGGTACGTGGACAACACTCTCCCCTCTCATTGCTATGCATCACCATGATCTTGCGTGTGCGTAGGAATTTTTTTTGAAATTACTACGTTCCCCAACAGCTGGATCTGAAGAGGCCGCCGTCGGACGGGCTCTTGCTCGGTGCTGCGTCAGAGGAGATGGGTCAGGTGGGAGCCAGCTTCTCGGCGATGCGTGAGCTGTAGATGGCTCTGTGCACCGGCTGTCGGCGGCTAGTTGGGCTTCAGGGGCAGTGCGAAGCAAATCGGGCCCCGGCATCCTGTTCTGTGAGGAGGCCGTGACGACCATCGGGCGCATGGGGCCGGCGGCTCTATCCGGCGTGGACCGGCAGTAGCAATGAAGACCTGGGCCTCGACGTCCAGTTCTGAAGGTGGTTGCAGCGGACGTTGGGCGCGTGGGGCCGCCGGCCGCCGACCGTGTGACTGCGGTGGTGGTCTGGCTCGGGTTTGGTCGTCGGAGGTGCAGCGCCGGGTGAAGACTTTGCTGCCGGTTCTTAGGCTGGGGCAGGCTACGGCGACGCCTGTGGGCGCCGCTTCCTTCTTGAAGGCGTCACTGAGGCGTTCCTGCTCACTCCACTACGCAAGGATACTCGGGGGAAACCCTTGATCCCCTAGGATCGGACGATGATGGCGACGTGCGTTGCACCACTTGGGGCATCGTTCTAGGAGCTCCTTACCGGCCAAAGGGACCAGTGATAGGTGGGGGAGGTTGTTTGTGCTGCTCGGTCGTGTCCGTCCCGCAATGGGGCGGTTTGGCTTCTGTGGCAACGATAACGGTGGTGAGCATTGTCGGAGGCGTGGCATTGGTCGTGGTAGTCGGCTCTTCTCCGACGTGTCAGTGAGACTACCTCGGCTGTTTATTGCTGTGAAGTCGAAGCTGCGGTGCGGGGCACCAGTGGTGTACGATGACGAGCGACAAGTGGTCCGTTCGCTGATCTTCCATGATACCAACATTGCTTTGCTCTCTGTAGTTTTCCGCCGGAGTCGGAGCTGCGTTGTCTTGCTGTGGTGGATGGCGTTCCGCCGTGTAAGTGTAGTGTTGTTCGGTGGCCAATAGGGTTGCTGCTTTTCTTTGATCTTTGATCTTTGATCTTCGAATCCTCCCCATGTTGTTCTTCCGCTGCTTTCTGTTTAATCTAATTGAAGCCAGCAATTTGCTGGATCTTTCAAAAAAAAGGTGAATATGGTGTATGGCCCATTACCTACATAAGTTTATCTCATTATATGCGCAAGATCATTATTAGTTTGCGCAAATATGAAATGACTGCATGAATCAGACATGTAGTTCTTTTTTCATGTGGCTGAGCTCTGCGACGTTTTGGCTCTTTCTGATGAAGGTTGAAAACCTAGTAGTAATAAAGGTAGGTTTTTTTTGCGGGAAAGTAATAAAGGTAGTTGCATGTATTAACCGATGCAGAGACTTGGGTCTTCCACTTTTCAAAAATTGAACAACTGTTGTTGTTTTACAGTATACAATAAAACGTTTTTAAACTTTGTTCCTATTGTATTGTATTTGCTTCATGGTTTTGCTGACGTTTCTCTTTCAATATATCAACATGTAGACTTGCGAATCGAGCATAGCTCAGATGGTTAGGTTCCTTGTAGTGAAATCAACCCATCAGGATTCAAGTCCTAGACTTGACACTGGTGCTCGCATTTTCCTGAAATTATTTCAGTTTTTCCGGCGATGTTCGTTCAACGGAAGGAGAAATTCCTGTCGACTCGGTAACTCAGAGGTGCTCATAGAGGTAGGGTGTGCGTGCGTTCATAAAAGTGAGTATGTAGGCATCTGCGATTGTTTTGTGTTAAAAAAATGTAGATTTTTTTAGTCTCCAAATTAGAAAGCCATCGCCTATTGTGCGCTGCTGCGGTTATATTTGCTCTAAGTATGTTCATATGCTATTAGAATTTAACCAGCTAGGTGCCACTTTGTTGTGTTTCTTAGCAGAATATCTTTGTAAAAGGCTGTATTGAAGTCTTCAGGCAGGAGACACGTCTGTGACTAAAGTACGTATCTACCAAGCAACGTTTGAGATTTCAGCTAAGTAAGGTTGGCGTTTGACAATCCGTGCATGTTCATGGTTGTATATTTTTAAACCCTTCACCAGAGGATTTTTTGCATAAACCAAAATGGACAGTTCTTAGGTCCAGAACTCCAGACAGTAATAATACAACACGCATTACGGTGATTGGGCTGGAATGGAGAAATGTCGTGTTCTAGGTGCGCAGATTCACCCTCCTGTGAGCATCCTGTTAGAAACATAGGTGCAATTTGGCCAACCATATGTAGCAGCTCAACTACTTCCGACAAGAAACAACTAAAGACAAGTCAATGTGAAAACTTAACATACCAGGACCCAGAAAAGGAGGAAAAAAGAACCACGTTGATCGTTGATAGTAACATAGCAGTTTTCAGGAACCATGCCTCCTTGCTTGACTTGCATTTGTACAAACGAAAATGAAATAAGATTACACACTGGCTCTGAATCTCAGTATAGCTAGGGAGGGCAGTATGGTATTACGGTATTGTACGAGGAATGAAGAGAAGAAACCATCACACTGAACCCGCCATTGAATGTATGTACAATACTTAAATACAATAGAATGGGCATGTTACATTTCGGAATACAGAAATTACAATGTACAAAATGAATGATAAACTGCACACTGAACTATTCTGCATGGCTTCGGCAACTTTCACCTGTGGACTTCCTTTACAATTGCATTTTCACTGACAGAAGATTCTGAAAGCAAGTGTTTGTCTTCAATGTCGTCATCGTCAAAGTTGTCATTGATGGTTAAGTTGGAATCATCTAGTCAAAGGCATTGATAGATAAAAATAAATATGAGTACCCATTGGAATAGTACGATCAATTTAAAGGAACATGGATATCTACCAGAGAAATGGTAGTCCGTGAGGTTCTTTGTCTCAGTTGACTCCAACCGCATACTTTCTGGTAGAAGGCAGTTGCAAAACGCACCTGAAAGTAATTTGATATTATCTTTCATGATATACTAAGAATGAAAAATAATCAATTTTATTTTAAGATGTACTAATACACTTTGAAACAGAACAAATGATGAATATGTTTTGCCATAAGGCATAGAAACCTCTGGATAGTGATGACTTTGTGTTTCATTTGCCAGTTCCACTTGTAGGTATTCCTCATCATGAACGATATTGGCATGATTAATTAGAGCTTACGGGTAGCAGCACCATAGTCAATTCAAGATCTATGCCTACTGATGTCACCATATGTCGTGCGGTGCCGGAATGGTAACACAAGGTATTATAGTGACAACTGTACTTCCATCACTTAAGAGATGAGTTATTTAGTTACAATAGTGGTTTGATTATATTGCATCCTATTTTCACTTGGTTAAGTTCCATTTATCTCCAGAATTTGTTAGAAGAGAGGGTGTTATCTCCCTAGTTATCAAATCAGAGGAAAATATCTTCAAATAAGGGATAGGATCCCATTTGTTAGTGAAGTTATGATTAGTTTCTTCGGAACCAAGTTATCCATCTCCCTATACAAGGGGGAGCATGTACCGCGTATCAATCAAGCAACAAATGAAGAGATTATTTTAAGCATTTCTAAGAGTAGTTTAGCCTAGCCTGAAATGGTCCAACAGTTAGCAGAGGTGTTTGCAATCCTACTGCGCCACTTTTCAACAAGATCAACAGCATTGAAAGAGATTAATGCAACACTAACGTGAGAACCCTCTCAGAGGCAAGCCTGTGCAGTCAACAATGATGGTGGACCACAGCACAGCAGCATATGCCCTGGCGGCGAAGGCATCACATCTCATAAGAGCGCTACCGGTGCCTTCTCCAAGTGTGACGTGGGTGGCATCAACAATACACAGTAGAAGAGGCGGATAGTTCGCAATGACGTTAATGGTGGTAAACACGCCAGTCATGGAGCAGCCATGTACAAATGCGGAAATGCAGATTATTGCATCGGTGATAGTTCTGATGGCTGCATCTTCGAAGATGGGGTTGCCCCAGTGCCCCCAGTCACCACACGAGCAACTACATCGTCTCCTGCAGCGGTAGTTGGGGCAGTTAGGCTACAGCAAGCGGCGACCGATGCTAAGTCCAGCTACAGCAGCACAGCTGGGCAAACTGGCAGCGCAAGCTACAGCCACAAGGTACCCAGACATGGCAGTTGCCAACTTGCCATTCTCACCGAGGGCTGGTGCTGTGTTGCACAACGGCCACACAGTTCAACTGGGAGGTGTGATGCTCCTTGTGGCACTGCGGAAAGACAACAGCACGGTGGTGCGACTTAGCCATGGAGAGGGCTTGGTTGGTGTCTTAATGTCCTGGCCCTCCGCACGAGGCGGAGCAGTCCAGGTGCAACATGGTTTGCGGTGGCTGAACCAAAGGAGGCAGTGAGAAAACCAGGTGCTCCCAGGCAGGACACAGTCAAGCCCTACTTGGGCCTTCACATGCAACTAGGCCAGGTGGGCTGGGAACAAAACCTGAGTTGGTTTGTTTAAGTGTTTGGTTTGATTAGGCACTTGATACACAAGAATATGTGCATACATGGCATTGACCACTATACATGTGTGTATGGACTTCTATTTCCATGTGAGGCAAGGATAACTATGATAGCACAAGTGTACGAGAAGCTACCAAGACATTGTCTTCGAAACATGTTTCGGAAGAATCAGCTGAAAGAGATCAATCATGCAGTGGCACTGATTCCAGCAGCAGAGTGGTCAATACCACGGGACTCTAACAAAGAGTCGACCCTGGCCAACACACCGCAGCTCGAGGAGGAGCTGCATATCGAGGAGGGTGAGATGTTATGCAGGTCCCCATATGCCTGCAGTTATCCAAATAGAGGATACCATCTTCGAATCTCTACTATTAAAGGGGAGTTGGTACGTTCTCCTCAGCTCCTCCCACCGCCCCCCTATGTTGGTTTTTTCCTATTCACGCCCACACCCCGCTTGGTTTCCTGTAGATTTTTTTTGGTAATCTAAACCGATGCCCCACAAAACAAAAACCAACATAGTAACTTGGAATAATCTAAACCAAATTGATACTTTCCTTTCCTTGTCCTACTCATGTCCTCGAAACAAAAAACAAGCATTAATTTATGGAAAGTATCATTGAGCAATGGATGGGCGGGATCACGTTAATTATGGAGAGTATCGTTCTTTTCCACTTTAGACTACAACAAGCATAGTGCAGTTAAATACCTCAAGTAATTGCCTTGATTTATGGGAAGTATCATTTTGGTGGCTTCCTCCTAAAATCTCTCATTCCCTTGCCATTATCTTCACGTTATGCCACACGATCCAACCCGACGACGTCGATGTGGGACATGCCATAGGAAACAAAACACTAGCGACGTCTCTGTTGAGGCACTCGCGATTGGTGTTGAATCACTAGAATATATGTGCACCCATTGCAACACACAGACAATTAGGGTAGTTGCGATTAGTTTCTTAGGAGTAGCCAAGTTATCCATCTCGCTATGAGAGAGAGAGAGAGAGAGAGAGAGTTTATTTTGTTATTTCTTAAGTAGTTTAGCTCAGCTATCCAATATCGTTCTCGGAGGCACATCCTTCAGAATCAAGGAAAGAAAACGAGTTGATGTGTATCCATCCTAAGCCGAGCCACCTCTGGACAACCAGCTATGCTTTCTCTAGCGCCAATTATCTTTAAAAGCTAACGCTATTTGGCACACTGCCTCCATCTTGCACCATAACACTACCCCATCTTCCATGAGGCCGTGATCGGATCGTTGTTTTCCAGCCCCAAAATCCCCCGTAAAATATACACCTATAGAAAAAATAGGTGGCCTTCGGTTGGGCGATTGGTTGATCTTTTTTGGCCTGTATTACACCGGTTGGAAACACTGGTTTACCCGTCGTTTTCTTCCACTGTATTCCTTTCTCCCAGGTGTTCCTCTCTCTAAGTCTCTATCTGTCGAGCCGCCGAACGAACGCTAGAGCCACACGAGACACAATGAAGTATCAACCACACGACCACGGGATCGGCATGGCGTTTGGCTCTCATGGGTCCTCGTTGCGGGCATCGCCATGCTGCTTGGTGGTGCTCGGCTGGAGCTCCCGCCGGCCGAAGCAAGGCGGATGAGTTGCACGGCGCTTGCAATGGACCTGCTCCCAACCTGACTCGATGGAGGCGGCGACAGGGCAGCAAGGCCAACGAACTCCACGTGGGCATCCGGCAAGAGGCCATGTGCTTGCACTAGACCAGCCCACATCCATCATAAGATCAGCTCGAGGAGGTATGTGGCGGTGGGGGGAGGAGAAGAAATTAGAGAGGAAGGAGCATGGGGGATGCGGATGCGTGCAGCATGCTAGAGGCGGAGGTGTGCAACGGCGTGCTACTAGGGCGGCAGCAACGGGGATCTAAGCCGAGAGTTGTGGCTATGACAGTGGTGATGAATGGCCTGCTCGAGGAGCTCCTCCGTCAGACCTGTATCCAAACGCTGATTTCCAACCGTCTGTAATATATTGGTTTCTTGGGTGGGACAGTAAAATACACCTGTATGATATTTCCGGGCGTACAAATTTACAAGGCTTCCAATCAGGGCCTGATGCTAATCATAGTTCATGTGCAGCTATGACTTCAACGATGGTTTACCCGGAATCTGGAGCCATGGTAACTGCCTCAGGTACCAATTGTTATGAACCTTAGTTCACAATAGGATAAACACCTTACATAGAATTGGTACTAAGAGCATTGTTTCTAGAGGAAGGGAATCAACTTGGCTGAGAAAACGAGGGACTTACACAACTTTACTCATTCTTTGCTTAAGTCAAAAGGAAGAGAATGCAACCTTATTGAAAAGGCGCTTCTAGCACTAAGCCAACTAAAGAAAAGATAAAATATAACTTAAATCACTTGTACTTAGTAAAGTATCTCTTAGATGATAAGGCAACTAACTCAACTATAAAAGCGCTAACGGACGGACCTACTGCTGCTAAACTTAATCAAAGTAGCATGCGGCCATCTCCCTTTTGTATGCATAATCTATATTCCTCCTAGACCTGAGCAGTGAGCACTGAGACAGCGCCACGCTTACTCTCCTCATCCCTGCAAAATTTTCTCCATCCTTGCAAGATATCGACTCTCCCCGCGCCTGCAATTCCCCCCATCCTTGCAAGATATCGCATACTACTCCAGCTGTTTCCTTACACCCTTATATGAAACCGGCCCTCTCTTGCCCATGGTATTCATTTCCCTACATTCCTAACTTACCTAAAACTCAAGATCTGCTAGGAGCAAGTGGTGATAAGGACATGACATACACAATTTCGGCATACTGCTAATATACTCCTTACCAGCAAAAAAATCATTAGAAAGTTGCAACAAATAAATGTATAAGGAGTACAGACTTATTACCTAGCTTAGCAAGTCTGTTAACCCAACCAGGAATTGGCTTTCCTGTCAATCTGGTGCTGAGATCATCCGTGAAGTGGTTACAATTCTTAGAAATGAGGTGGTATGTATCCCCATGATACTCCGAGGCCATTCTCTGAATGAAATCTCGAAATTCCAAGGGATGTAGACTTGTAAGGCCTATGAAAATTGAAGATCTGTACAAGAAGCCTGGACAGCTCTTTGGTTCAACCTCAAAAACACCACTTGTTGGAAGGTCATGAGCTCCAAAACTGTACTCCGATCCATGGACTGTTCCAGGCAGAATAAGATTAATCGTAAACATTCTGTAGAGTTGGATGGAAATCATTATTTGCATACTAATTAACAAGGAAATAATTTCACATACGATACTAGAACTATGCTTTTTCTACAAGAGTGGGTCCAGCTTTTGTTCTTTGAATTTGTGATCATCCATGAGTACCAACAAATGTCATACGCAAAGCTGGGTTGCAAGGTACATTTGGTTTATATCCATGTGTGCTCTGCCAAAAATTGATTGCCAACAATTTGGTGAAGGAACTCTCCAACCTGTTGGCCAACATTTTGGGAACAATTTGTGAAGGAAGCATTGAAGGACCCATAGATAACCAAAATCTTGGCAACAAACCAAGCAGGCAAACAATACCATTTGGCATGACCAATATTTTATAGGATAAGTTTGCGGCATAAACCAACACACCTTATGACAAAATGAATTGCCTTCTACACCAAAAACTCATCATCATAGAAGGATGTTCAAAGCAATTTGGCTTTTGTGAGATTAAAGTCATATTACTATGCATTTTACTTCCTAATAGATCAACATTACTGCCTAAATTAAATATACAAGCAGCTCTGACTTTGATATACAGGAGAATGATGAGATCAACATATGAGTTACACATCTAGCACTATTTACGAAGAAATTGCCTAGAGATAGAAAACAACAAGTATTTGAATAAACAAATTATCAAGCAATATACAAACTGGCTAGAGGTAGTATTCACTAACAAAGGTGATAAAACGATAAAATATATGAATAATCAACTGGTATCCTTTTAAGAACTCGGGTTTAGCAAAAACCAAACCTTTTGAGGACAATCGAGAAACTTACCAGAACAATTAACTAACATAGAAATGACAGTGCCAGCAATAAGTACATATACAGGTCATACAGTAAATTTCAACTGTTTTCTTCATAGTAATAATAACTAGAGAATGTAGTAGTCTAAATATGTCAAAAAATGCTCTTTCTGAAGGAAAATATACCACCTGGGGTTAGCCCAATAATTCTGAAATAAGGCATCGGACACAAACCAGGGTCAGGTATAAAAGACTACAATAAAGTTGTCGATTGAAAAGTTTCAGCAACAATGGAAACAATAACTACAAGGCATGGTTTAAGAGAATTTACTAATGTAAAAGGAAAATGGTGAGGAAGGTTTTCAAGACTCAAAATGCAATGTGTGCAAATTAGTGCTCCTATGGTTTCCATTTAATTTCTCATAACTTAAGAAAGACAATTTCAAGAGAGGACTCCAACACATTAAAAACCTATATATTGAGTCAACAACACTACGGAGGTCCCATAGAACCCCAAGCCTAAGTAGACACTATTAGCGTACTAGCATGCAGCCACCAAAGACACACCTTTTTATGTTATGAATAGATATCCTAAAAGGACTGATCGTACTAAAAATCATAGTAAATGTGTAACAAAACAGATTATTCCCCAGCTGAATTAAATGAACAGAAGATGGTCGAAAAGATGCCAGGTGATATTTTCTACTTCAAAGCAACGATTACCATGCCGTTTTGTCCTATCTCAATCTTGAATATTATCCTAATTCCTAAGTGGGAAGTTGCACAACCAAGTACTATTACACATCAGGATATTCAAAATGAATAACTACATAGGCCCTACAAGAAGACGTTGGGCTTTTCCATGGCAGTAATCTGAATCTGGTTCTTCAACTATGTGTAAGACAAATCTCAGCACCCCTAAATTCCCTGCCATTGTCAATTCGTATAATTATTTAAAAGGAAATCAAGATCTAATAGCTAGCAAAACTAACAACAGCTCCCAAAGCGGACTCACCTTTCTATAAAATCAAAGAACGAACTCAAAAAATATCGTATCAAAATATCAACCCGAGAAAACGAAAAGGCGGGTCCCATACTCCCTGCCCCAACTAAATCAATTCCGTAAACCCAAATTTCACAGAATCCGCCGGGACCCGGTCGAGCTGCCGCGCTCACCTTCGACGGCGGAGTGGAAGATGCCGAGGCCGCACCAGTGGACGTAGTTGTTTAGAGGCGTGAGGTCGTACACGTTGAGAACCACCGGGTACTCCCCCGTCGCCGCTGCGCCGACGGAGATCGCGCCGCCCATCGCCTCCCCCCTTCCTCCCCTCTCCAAGGAGATCCCGAGCAGGGTCGCCGGGGACGCGCGCCAGTCGACGGCGAGGCCGTAAGTGCTCCTAGGGTTAGGGTTTTGATCTGGGGCGAGGGAGGCGATGCGGAACTGCGACGGAGCTTGGGGTGAGGGACGGAAAGGGAAGACGACGAGTCGACGACGAGCGAGCGAGTCGGAGTCGGGTCCGGAAACAATTTCCTTGCGTCCCGGTGGTGGAGTCACAGTCAGGTGGGTCTGCGATGGCATGGGTCCGCGTGTCATAGTGCTAAGGTGGAAGGTGGCCTGTCAGTTGTTGGGACAAGACAGGATCCGCCACGGGAGGGGTGGGACGGAGGCATGCCTGGGACGGAGTGAAGATCCAACTGATGCGTGGGGCCGCATTGAGGAATCTGAGAAGATATTTCGGACCGCGGTCACTACGGATGCGTCTGGTTACCTGCACAGTACTATAGTTTTTTCCCATCTGCATACTCGTTCAATCGGGTCTGATTGAGCATATGTATGTTGATTGATTACTTAGAGCAACTCCAACGAGTCGATTCAAACGGACGACGATTTTGTTTGTTTTTTATCCGTTTGAGTCGGTCGTTCGTCCGCCGTCCGCCCTTTTTTAGTTTTGGGTCGGCAGTGCGCCCAACGGGCCGACCCATTTTTATGACCGCACGCGTTTAACATCGTGCCGTCGTCTTGATTTTGACGCTCCAGCACGCGGGAAAGGTTCGCGCGCGCTGGTTTTGGCGCTCCAGCGCGCGGGAAAGGTTCGCGCGCGCGCCGCGGCCGGCGCTCGCTATAAAAGAAGGCAAAGAAGGCGCTCCCTCCACACTTTGTCGGCCGCCCACTCTCGCCGCCTCTGCGCCACCATGTCGATCCGCCGCCTACGCGCTTCGGATTTTTGCGGAGTCCGCGAGCACCGCTTCGGCGCCTTCTCCGCCGAGATCTGGTTTCGCGAGAAACGTCTCGTCCTCGGCACCTTCGACACCGCAGAGGAGGCGGCCCGCGCGCACGACGTGGCGACGTGGCGCCTTCTGAGGCCTCGTTGGGATATGAATTTTCCCAATGTGTCGAGTCAGCGGGCGCAGGATCTGGCGCCTCTCCCGCGGCTTTTCACCGACAAGGATCGTCGTGTCCATCGGAGGCGGCAGCATCGCCTCGCCATCGCAGAGAAGGACGTGGAAGCCTTGGTGCTGTGGCGAGGAGGCTACCCGCAGGATATCATCGACGAGCGCCAGTTCTATAAGCAATTGAGATCGGAGAGGGACGCGAGGAGGAGGGAACGAGCCGCCTATCGGGAGGACAAGCGTTCGCGGAAGCAGGCAGCTCAATTGAAACTGAAGCTACAAGAAATGTCGGGTTGGGACTTTGAAGACGAGCAGCTTGCTGACGCCTACCTTCAAACGTCGGAGGAGGACATTACCGAGTCGGAGTCAGAAAGCGACGAGTAGTGGCGACGAGAGGGAGCTCTGAAACTGGCGGGGCTGCTGTCTGGGAAGAAGAGGAAGAAGACAGGTCGGAGAAGTCGATCTAGAAGCCTTGTGGCCGTGTGCGTCGTGGAAGGAGACGTAGGGGAACTTGGCGGACTCCCCCACGGCGGCAGAAGAGATCGGACGCGGTCGGAGAGGCTACCCCGAGCTCGAGCTCGGGCGGAGCATGGTGGGCAGGGCGACGGCGTGGGCTTGGAGACTCACCTGGAGGCGGAGAGGGAAGAAGAGGAGGGGGAATCGGTCGAGAGGAGACCCTAGGGCACCGAGGACAACTTTATAGGGGTCTAGGGGCGAACTCCGGACGTCAAATCATCGAGAGTGCCGGCGTGGACACGCTGGATGCACTGTCGTACAGGAGGACGAAGCTCTTGTACGCGTGGGCTGACTGGGCTGCGGTTGATGTGCTCTGATGGGCTGCGGGAGAGGGAAAAAGCCCAAATAAGGCCTTTGCCCTTTTTCTTAAGTTCTGTGAATTAAATCCACAGCTATAAAAAAAGAAAAGTCCAGGGAGGTAGGAGAGGTATATGGCAGAAATAGAAATAGCCACAAGCTCCTGGAATTATAGGCCATTTGAATAAATTGCTTTTGGGATTTTTAAAGGAAGAAAATTAAATCAAGTTTGAATTTTGAGTCAATTTTTACCCTAACCAAAACATATTCAAATGAGTTGAAAATTGGCAGAGAGGATGTAGGCAAGGTGCCAGATTTAAAGGGAGAAGATGAACATTTATGGAGTAAGGCAAGATGGCACTTGCAAGAAAAGAAAAGAAAAGGAAAGGAGAGGAGGTGATGCATGGATCACACATAGAACATGCAACAACATATCATGCATGAAAAAATCATGGAAAAACAAGTTGACTAGCACAACACAACATAGATATGCACATGATGCAAACATATGAGGAGGCCATAGAGCAACAATGGATGACAAAATAAATATGACAATGAAAAGACAAGATAAAGCAAAGACAAACAAAACAAACCCGAAATGAAACCCACCAAGAGGAAAACCACTTGGAATAGATGAATAACAAGATGGATATATTGTCAAAATGGGAAGTTTTACATCTGGGTGTTACAAAACTCTACTCCTGCTTTGTGATGGATTGGCCTCGAGGAGGTGAGGATGAACTAGTACAGTGGGAGAACAACCTCAGAAGGAGGAGTGTTCTTGGACTCGAGTGAGTTGGTGAGTGTGTGTATCGAATCGATCCCCCTCCCCTCCATGGTGGTGGCTAAGTCCTATTTATAGTGGCATTGGTCATCTTCCCAAAATGAAGGCGGGAAGGATCCCACAACGGCCAAATTCGAAGGGAGACAACTAGTACATGCTATCCTGACAAAAATAGTTTTCGTCTGCAAAAGACTCTGGGCGTGACGCTATGGTGGGCTCGGTGATGACCTCCGCCCTGCCGTCCTAGCGGTCTTGGTCTTGTTGCACCGGAATGGAGACCTTTGGCTGATTCCTCGTGACTCCGCGTCTGCGCTTGTTTTCTTAGCACCAAAGAGGAAACTGGTACACTACGCCCGCTGGCGCCCGCCTGGCCTTGGTCATCATGGCTCACATCATCCGAACCTCACGAGGTGAAGCCCGCATAGAAATCTCCGCTCCTCGGGAGCCAACCTGAGGAGGTCGCTCCTCGCGGAGGCCTTGGTGTCATCCGCGTCGCGAGGCTTGGCCCCTCGCGAGGGTCTTGGGTTGTTGATGCTGAAGCTGGGTCGTACCAGGCCGTTGGCGAGCCACGCCATGGGCCGCAGGCAGGCAAGTCTGGGTACCCCCGTTCTCAGAATGCCGACAGTAGCCCCTGGGCCCAAGACGCGCTCGAACTTGGCTTCGAGGTGAAGCTAAGGGGCAAGTGCGGAGCGCCGCGGGCCCTAACCGCTTGCAGCCTTGGTTGACGCGTGGCGATTGATGGGACGTGGGTGTGTCTGCTTCCCCACGCGGCCTCGACAACCGTTCGACTTGATGAGACTCTGTTGCATGCAGAGAAAAAACCATCATTGCGTGGGATCATGGAGGCCGGCGGTTGGCCTCCCTCCGGCTATAAATGAGAGGAGGGGCAGAGCCCCCCTCGCTCGTCTCCGTCTTCTTGCTGCCCGCTCCTTCTTCTTCTCCGTCTTACCATAGCACCCATGGCGCTGATCAGGAGATTCTCCGCGGTGGAGAAGGGAAAGGCCCCTCAGGAGGATCCTGAACCACTTCCGCCGAAGAAGAGGTTCAGCCACCCTCGCGATGCCGACGAAGGACAGGCAGTGACGCGGCCTTGGTACGAGTGGCCTCCGCCTGGCTTCCCGCTCCCCTTGTATGCCCATGCGCAGGGCCCTGGGCCAGGTGACAGTGCCCAGCCGCGTGGTTCGAGATCGCGGTGGACAGGCCGGGGTTGCGCGGCTGGCCGGCCCACGAACTCACGCCGAGGGCTCCTCGCGCGAGTTCGTGATATGGGCGGCAATGCCGCCGCGCATGTGGATCCGGTTCACCGGGTTCTTCACCGAGGAGATGCCGCCGAGGGGGCCGTTCGAGTTGTGGCTGCAGCATGCTGGGTGCTGCAGCCTGGCCACGGGGGCGGAGGTCGAGGTTGTTCCCCCAGGTGGCATCTTCATGACCCGAGGATGGGGCGAGGTCACCCGCGCATGCCGTCCAGAAGGGGCCCTCGCCATCCACTTTGAGTACGATGGTGCCTCCACATTGTTCTTCAAGGTCTTCGACAAGGACGGCCGGCGCCTGGAGTGTTTCCCTGGGGGGAGCAGCCCGCCCGGTGTGGCCACGGGTGTTGAGCTCACCTCCGGACTCGCCGCTAGCTCCTCCAGCAGCAGCGATGGCTCCCTGGAATCGAGCGAATTCCCCGAGCCCAGCGAGTCTCCGGAGTCCAGCGATGACATATACGTGCCACCGAGCTCTCGCCACGCCCAGAGCACGGCAGCGGCGTCTGCTCAGCGGCGTCGGTGATACCCAGTGGTCAGGGTGTTGGGGAACGTAGTAATTTCAAAAAAATTCCTACGCACACGCAAGATCATGGTGATGCATAGCAATGAGAGGGGAGAGTGTGTCCACGTACCCTCGTAGACCGAAAGCGGAAGCGTTAGCACAACGCGGTTGATGTAGTCGTACGTCTTCACGATCCGACCGATCAAGTACCGAACGCACGGCACCTCCGAGTTCTGCACACGTTCAACTCGATGACGTCCCTCGAACTCCGATCCAGCTGAGATTTGAGGGAGAGTTCCGTCAGCACGACGGCATAAAGACGATGTTGATGTTCTACCATCGCAGGGCTTCACCTAAGCACCGCTACGATATTATCGAGGTGGACTATGGTGGAGAGAGGCACCGCACATGGCTAAAAGATCCAAGAGATTAATTGTTGTGTCTCCAAGGGGTGCCTCACTCCCCGTATATAAAGGAGTAGAGGAAGAGGAGGGGGCCGGCCACCCTAGGCGTGCCCCATGAGGAGTCCTACTCCCACCGGGAGTAGGACTCCCCCTTTCCATGTGGGAGTAGGAGAGGAGATGGAAGGAGAGCGAGAGGGGAAAGGAAAGGGGGGCGCCGCCCCCCTCCTTGTCCAATTCGGACTGGGCGGGGAGGGGGCGCGTGGCTGCCCTTTGGCCGCCCCTCCTCTTCTCCATTAGGGCCCAATAGGCCCATTAGTCTCCCTGGGGGGTTCCGGTAACCCCCCGGTACTCCGGTATATGCCCGAAACTCCCCGAAACCATTCTGGTGTCCGAACATAGTCGTCCAATATATTGATCTTTATGTCTCGACCATTTCGAGACTCCTCGTCATGTCTGTGATCATATCTGGGACTCCGAACTACCTTCGGTACATCAAAAACCATAAACTCATAATATAACCGTCATCGAACTTTAAGCATGCGGACCCTACGGGTTCGAGAACTATGTAGACATGACCAAGACACGTCTCTAGTCAATAACCAATAGCGGAACCTGGATGTTCATATTGGCTCCTACATATTCTACGAAGATCTTTATCGGTCAAACCGCATAACAACATACGTTGTTCCTTTTGTCATCGGTATGTTACTTGCCCAAGATTCGATCGTCAGTATCTCAATACCTAGTTCAATCTCATTACCGGCAAGTCTCTTTACTCGTTCTGTAACACATCATCCCGCAACTAACTCATTAGTTGCAATTCTTGCAAGGCTTAAGTGATGTGTATTACCGAGTGGGCCCAGAGATACCTCTCCGACAATCGGTGTGACAAATCCTAATCTCGAAATACGCCAACCCAACAAGTACCTTCGGAGACACCTATAGAGAACCTTTATAATCACCCAGTTATGTTGTTACGTTTGGTAGCACACAAAGTGTTCCTCCGGTAAACGGGAGTTGCATAATCTCATAGTCATAGGAACATGTATAAGTCATGAAGAAGCAATAACACCAAACTAAACGATCAAGTGCTAAGCTAATGGAATGGGTCAAGTCAATTACATCATTCTCCTAATGATGTGATCCCGTTAATCAAATGACAACTCTTTGTCTATGGCTAGGAAACATAACCATCTTTGATCAACGAGCTAGTCAAGTAGAGGCATACTAGTGACACTTTGTTTGTCTATGTATTCACACATGTATCATGTTTCCGGTTAATACAATTATAGCATGAATAATAAACATTTATCATGATATAAGGAAATAAATAATAACTTTATTATTGCCTCTAGGGCATATTTCCTTTAGTCTCCCACTTGCACTGGAGTCAATAATCTAGATTACACAGTAATGATTCTAACACCCATGGAGCCTTGGTGCTGATAATGTTTTGCTCATGGAAGAGGCTTAGTCAACGGGTCTGCAACATTCAGATCCGTATGTATCTTGCAAATCTCTATATCTCCCACCTGGAGTTGAAGCGTCTTTTGATGTGCTTGGTTTTCTTGTGAAATCTGGATTCCTTTGCCAAAGCAATAGCACCAGTATTGTCACAACAGATTTTCATTGGACCCAATGCACTAGGTATGACACCTAGATCGGATATGAACTCCTTCATCCAGACTCCTTTATTTGCTGCTTCCGAAGCAGCTATGTACTCCGCTTCACATGTAGATCCCGCTACGACGCTTTGTTTAGAACTGCACCAACTGATAGCTCCACCATTTAATAAAAACACGTATCCGGTTTGTGATTTAGAATTGTTCGGATCAGTGCCAAAGCTTGCATCGACGTAACCATTTACGACGAGCTCTTTGTCACCTCCATAAATGAGAAACATATCCTTCGTCCTTTTCAGGTATTTCAGGATGTTCTTGACCACTGTTCAGTGATCCACTCCTGGATTACTTTGGTACCTCCCTGCTAAACTAATAGCAAGGCACACATCAGGTCTGGTTCACAGCATTGCATACATGATAGAGCCTATGGCTGAAGCATAGGGAACATCTTTTATTTTGTCTCTATCTTCTGCAGTGGTCGGGCATTGAGTCTTACTCAATTTCACACCTTGTAACACAGGCAAGAACCCTTTCTTTACTTGATCCATTTTGAACTTCTTCAAAACTTTGTCAAGGTATGTGCTATGTGAAAGTCCAATTAAGCGTCTCGATCTATCTCTATAGATCTTGATGTCCAATATATAAGTAGCTTCACCGAGGTCTTTCATTGAAAAACTCTTATTCAAATATCCTTTTATGCTATCCAGAAATTCTATATCATTTCCAATCAACAATATGTCATCCACATATAATATCAGAAATGCTATAGAGCTCCCACTCACTATCTTGTAAATACAGGCTTCTCCAAAAGTCTGTATAAAACCATATGCTTTGATCACACTATCAAAACGTTTATTCCAACTCTGAGAGGCTTGCACCAGTCCATAAATGGATCGCTGGAGCTTGCACACTTTGTTAGCTCCCTTTGGATCGACAAAACCTTCTGGTTGCATCATATACAACTCTTCTTCCAGAAATCCATTCAGGAATGCAGTTTTGACATCCATTTGCCAAATTTCATAATCATAAAATGTGGCAATTGCTAACATGATTCGGACAGACTTAAGCATCGCTACGGGTGAGAAGGTCTCATCGTAGTCAATCCTTGAACTTGTCGAAAACCTTTTGCAACAAGTCGAGCTTTATAGACGGTAACATTACCATCAGCGTCAGTCTTCTTCTTGAAGATCCATTTATTCTCGATGGCTTGTCGATCATTGGGCAAGTCAACCAAAGTCCACACTTTGTTCTCATACATGGATCTCATCTCAGATTTCATGGCCTCAAGCCATTTTGCGGAATCTGGGCTCACCATCGCTTCTTCATAGTTCGTAGGTTCGTCATGGTCTAGCAACATAACCCCCAGAATAGGATTACCGTACCACTCTGGTGCGGATCTTACTCTGGTTGACCTACAAGGTTCTGTAACAACTTGATCTGAAGTTTCATGATCATCATCAGTAACTTCCTCACTAATTAGTGTAGACGTCACAGGAACCGGTTTCTGTGATGAACTACTTTCCAATAAGGGAGCAGGTACTATTACCTCATCAAGTTCTACTTTCCTCCCACTCACTTCTTTCGAGAGAAACTCCTTCTCTAGAAAGGATCCATTCTTAGCAACGAATATCTTACCCTCGGATCTGTGATAGAAGGTGCACCCAACTGTTTCTTTTAGGTATCCTATGAAGACACATTTCTCCGATTTGGGTTCGAGCTTATCAGGTTGAAGTTTTTCACATAAGCATCGTGATACGTCTCCAACGTATCTATAATTTTTGATTGCTCCATGCTATATTATCTACTGTTTTGGATGTTTATGGGCTTTATTATACACTTTTATATCATATTTGGGACTAACCTATTAACCCAGAGCCCAGTGCCAGTTTCTGTTTTTACCTTGTTTTAGGGTTTTGAAGAAAAGGAAAACCAAACAGAGCCCAATTGAGCTGAAACTTCACGAAACCCATTTTTGGAAGGAAAGAAGCCCAGAAGACTTGAAGTGTACGTAAGGGAAGCTTCGAGGAGGCCACGAGGTAGGGGGGCGCGCCCACCCCCTAGGGCCCTCCCTCCACCCTCGTGGGCCCCCTAACGTACTTCTTCCGCCTATATATCTCCATATACCCTAAAACTTCCGAAGAGCACAATAGATCGGGAGTTCCGCCGCCAGAAGCCTCCGTAACCACCGAAAACCAATCTAGACCCATTCTGGCACCCTGCCGGAGGGGGGGAATCCCTCTCTGGTGTCCATCTTCATCATCCCGGTGCTCTCCATGATGAGGAGGGAGTAGTTCTCCCTCGGGGCTGAGGGTATGTACCAGTAGCTATGTGTTTGATCTTTATCTCTCTCTCTCTCTCGTGTTCTTGAGGTGATACGATCTTGATGTATCGCGAGCTTTGCTATTATAGTTGGATCTTATGTTTCTTCCCCCCTCTACTCTCTTGTAATGGATTGAGTTTCCCCTTTGAAGTTATCTTATCGGATTGAGTCTTTAAAGATTTGAGAACACTTGATGTATGTCTTGCCGTGCGTATCTGTGGTGACAATGGGATACCATGTGATTCACTTGATGTATGTTTTGGTGATCAACTTGCGGTTTCCGCCCATGAACCTATGCATAGGGGTTGGCACACGTTTTCGTCGTGATTCTCCGGTAGAAACTTTGGGGCACTCTTTGAGGTTCTATGTGTTGGTTGAATAGATGAATCTGAGATTGTGTGACGCATATCATATAATCATACCCACGGATACTTGAGGTGACATTGGAGTAACTAGGTGACATTAGGGTTTTGGTTGATTTGTGTCTTAAGGTGTTATTCTAGTACGAACTCTAGGGTTGTTTGTGACACCTATAGGAATAGCCCAACAGATTGATTGGAAAGAATAACTTTGAGGTGGTTTCGTACCCTACCATAATCTCTTCGTTCGTTCTCCGCTATTAGTGACTTTGGAGTGACTCTTTGTTGCATGTTGAGGGATAGTTATATGATCCAAATATGTTATTATTGTTGAGAGGACTTGCACTAGTGAAAGTATGAACCCTAGGCCTTGTTTCCTAGCATTGGAATACCGTTTACGCTCACTTTTCCATTAGTTACCTTTCTGTTTTTATAATTTCAGATTACAAATACCTTTATCTACTATCCATATACCACTTGTATCACCATATCCTCGCTGAAATAGTGCACCTATACAATTTACCATTGTATTGGGTGTGTTGGGGACACAAGACACTCTTTGTTATTTGGTTGCAGGGTTGCTTGAGAGAGACCATCTTCATCCTACACCTCCTACGGATTGATAAACCTTAGGTCATCCACTTGAGGGAAATTTGCTACTATCCTACAAAACTCTGCACTTGGAGGCCCAACAACGTCTACAAGAAGAAGGTTGTGTAGTAGACATCAAGCTCTTTTCTGGCGCCGTTGCCGGGGAGGTTAGTGCTTGAAGGTATATCTTTAGATCTTGCAATCGAGTCTTTTAGTTTCTTGTTTTATCACTAGTTTAGTTTATAAAAGAAAATTGTAAAAAAATGGAATTAAGTTTGTCTCATACGCTTCACCTTTTTAATATCTTTCGTGAGTATGCTGGAAAGGATAATTGTGCTCAAGTGCTAGAAGAAGAAATCTATAAAATGTTTGGCACTAAATATTTGAATGATGAGCATGACTGCAATGTTGTTAGTATGAATTCTTTGAATATCCATGATACTAATGATGATTGCACTAGTTATGATGAAAATGTCTCCTATAAACATGTCAATTTTTGTGGAGTGCATTGGGTTTGCAAGTATACACCAAATAGGGAAGATAGATATTGCAAGAGGCATAAGTATTTAGAAACTAAATTGTTGCAAGAAAGTCTTGATGATTGTGCTAAAAATTTAAATTATCTTGGCCATACTTGTGAGCTTTGCAATGAACATGATCATTTCAATACCCAATGCAAATTGTTTCATGATCGTATCGTGTCCAAAAATTGTGACGACTTGATTTCCCTTGCACATCATAATGAACTTAGTTTGCTTATGGGTTACGAAGAAATGAAACGTATAACTAATTATCTTCCATAATTTGCCCGTTATAAACTTCTTGGATTTGATCTAGAGGAAATTTATATGTATTGTGCGGTGAATTGTATTGAAAATCCTTATATTGCCAACTACATAAAGAAAAGAAAACAAATAGATGATGAAGAGAATACTAATGAAAGGGAAGAGACTTCCCAATATCCTCCTATTATTTCTTATGATGAATCGGGTAACGAGGAGGAGCCTCCTATTAAACTAATCTCATTAATAAGGAGCTCCAAAAAGAGGATTGAACCCACACATGATGTGGTGAAGAAGAAGAAAAGAAAAAGGAAGAGAGGTAAAAAGGTACCCCTCCCAAATAATGGTGCTCCTATTACTATTGTGCCTCATGAAAATATAATTGTGGAAGATAATGATACTTCTTATGATCTTGAAAAATCTTTTTGGCCCTTGCTTGGAAGAATATGATAATTGATATACTATTGGTGCTATCCATACTATTAATGATGACAGCGATTGTGCTTATGATATGAAAAGGCCCAAGCTTGGGGATGCTATGTTTGATGAAGATGATGTTTTTGAGAATATATTTGCTGCAATTAATGTTTGTCCCAAGCTTGGGGATGCTAAGTTTAATGAAGATGATATTTTTAGTCTCCCAAGTTTTGATATGCAAATTTATAATGATGATAGCATGCCTCCTACCTATGATGATTATTGTGATGATACTTATGCTATAAAAAGTAGATTATATTTATAAAACTTGTCATGATTATGGTTACCCATTTTCTGAACATTACTCTTTTAATGTGGAAACAGAAACAATTTATAGTATTCGAGTCTCTTATGATACTCCCACTATTCCGAATGAGAAGAATTTTGCTTATGTGGAGAGTAGTAAATTTTCTATGCTTGTAGACCATGAAAAGAATGCTTTAGGTGCTGGTTATATTGTTGAATTAATTCATGATGCTATTGAAAATCATTATGAGGGAGGAATATATGCTTGTAGGAATTGCAATAATATCAAGTTTCCTCTCTATGTGCTTAAAATTTTGAAGTTATGCTTGTTTTACCTTCCTATGCAAGTTGATTCTTGTTCCCACAAGTTGTTTGCTCACAAAATCCCTATGCATAGGAATTGGGTTAGGCTTAAATGTGCTAGTCATATTCTTCATGTTGCTCTCTTTATGTTTCAATTCTTATCTTTTAAGTGAGCATCATTGAAATCATCATGCCTAGCTAGGGGCGTTAGACGATAGCGCTTGTTGGGAGGCAACCCAATTTTATTTTTGTTACTTGATTTTTGTTAATGTTTAGTAATAAATAATTCATCTATCCTCTTTTTAGATGTGGTTTTATGTGTTTAATTAGTGTTTGTGCCAAGTAGAACCTTTGGGAAGACTTGGGGAAAGTCTTTGCAATCATGCTGTAGAAAACAGAAACTTTAGCGCTCACGATAATTGCTGCCATTTTTATTTGGAGAGTTCTATTTAGTTAATTCTTTTCTCAGATGATTAATAGATAAATTCCTCAGGTCCAGAAATTTATTTGAGAATTTTATGTGTTCCATAAGTATACGTTTGATCCAGATTACTACAGACTGTTCTGTTTTTGACAGATTCTGTTTTTCGTGTGTTGTTTGCTTATTTTGATGAATCTATGGTTAGTAAAAGAGTTTATAAACCATAGAGAAGTTGGAATACAGTAAGTTTAACACCAATATAAATCAAGAATGAGTTCATTACAGTACCTTGAAGTGGTGTTTTGTTTTCTTTCGCTAACGGAGCTTACGAGTTTTCTGTTAAGTTTTGTGTTGTGAAGTTTTCAAGTTTTGGGTAAAGATTCAATGGACTATGGAATAAGGAGTGGCAAGAACCTAAGCTTGGGGATTCCCAAGGCACCCCAAGGTAATATTCAAGGACAACCAAAATCCTAAGCTTGGGGATGCCCCAGAAGGCGTCCCCTCTTTCGTCTTCGTTCATCGATAATTTACTTGGAGCTATATTTTTATTTACCACATGATATATGTTTTGCTTGGAGCGTCATTTTATTTTATTTAGTTTTGCTTGCTGCTTGAATAAAATACCAAGATCTGAAATTATTAAATGTTAGAGAGCCTTCACATAGTTGCATAATTATTCGACTAGTCATTGATCTTCACTTATATCTTTTGGAGTAGTTTGTCATTTGCTCTAGTGTTTCACTTATATCTTTCTAGAGCACGGTGGTGGTTTTATTTTGAAGAAATAGATGAACTCTCATGCTTCACTTATATCATTTTTAGAGTATTTAGAACAGCATGGTAATTTGCTTTGGTTATGAATCTAGTCCTAATATGATGGGCATCCAAGAGGGATATAACAAAAACTTTCATATAAAGTGCATTGAATACTATGAGAAGTTTGATACTTGATGATTGTTTTGAGATATGAGGATGATAATATTAGAGTCATGCTAGTTGAGTAGTTGTGAATTTGAGAGATACTTGTGTTTAAGTTTGTGATTCCCGTAGCATGCACGTATGGTGAGCCGTTATGTGATGAAGTCGGAGCATGATTTATTTATTGATTGCCTTCCTTATGAGTGGCGGTCGGGGATGAGCGATGGTCTTTTCCTACCAATCTATCCCCCTAGGAGAATGCGCGTAGTACTTTGTTTTGATAACTAATAGATTTTTGCAATAAGTATGTGAGTTCTTTATGACTAATGTTGAGTCCATGGATTATACGCACTCTCACCCTTCCACCATTGCTAGCCTCTCTAGTACCGCGCAACTTTCGCCGATACCATAAACCCACCATATACCTTCCTCAAAACAGCCACCATACCTACCTATTATGGCATTTCCATAGCCATTCCGAGATATATTGCCATGCAACTTTCCACCGTTCCGTTTATTATGACACGCTTCATCATTGGCATATTGCTTTGCATGATCATGTAGTTGACATCATATTTGTGGCAAAGCCACCGTTCACAATTCTTTCATACATGTAACTCATGAATCATTGCACATCCCGGTACACTGCCGGAGGCATTCATATAGAGTCATATCTTGTTCTAAGTATCGAGTTGTAATTCTTGAGTTGTAAGAAAATAAAAGTGTGATGATCATCATTATTAGAGCATTGTCCTAGTGAGGAAAGGATGATGGAGACTATGATTCCCCCACAAGTCGGGATGAGACTCCGGACGAAAATAAATAAATAAAAGAGGCCAAAGAAGCCCAAATAAAAAAGAGAGAGAAAAGAGGCCATAAAAAAGAGAAGGCCCAAATAAAAAAAAGAAAATAAAAAAATGAGAGAAAAAGAGAGAAGGGGCAATGCTACTATCCTTTTACCACACTTGTTCTTCAAAGTAGCACCATGATCTTCATGATAGAGAGTCTCCTATGTTGTCACTTTCATATACTAGTGGGAATATTTCATTATAGAACTTGGCTTGTATATTCCAATGACGGGCTTCCTCAAAATGCCCTAGGTCTTCGTGAGCAAGCGAGTTGGATGCACACCCACTTAGTTTCTTTTTGAGCTTTCATACACTTATAGCTCTAGTGCATCCGTTGCATGGCAATCCCTACTCACTCACATTGATATCTATTGATGGGCATCTCCATAGCCCGTTGATACGCCTAGTTGATGTGAGACTATCTTCTCCTTTTTGTCTTCTCCACAACCACCATTCTATTCCGCCTATAGTGCTATGTCCATGGCTCACGCTCATGTATTGCGTGAAGATTGAAAAAGTTTGAGAACACCCAAAGTATGAAACAATTGCTTGGCTTGTCATCGGGGTTGTGCATGATTTAAATATTTTGTGTGGTGAAGATAGAGCACAGCCAGACTATATGATTTTGTAGGGATAGCTTTCTTTAGCCATGTTATTTTGAGAAGACATGATTGCTTAGTTAGTATGCTTGAAGTATTATCATGTCTATGTCAATATTAAACTTTTGTCTTGAATCTTATGGATCTGAGTATTCTTGCTACAATTAAGAAGAATTACGTTGAAATTATGCCAAGTAGCACTCCGCATCAAAAATTCTGTTCTTATCATTTACCTACTCGAGGACGAGCAGGAATTAAGCTTGGGGATGCTGATACGTCTCCAACGTATCTATAATTTTTGATTGCTCCATGCTATATTATCTACTGTTTTGGATGTTTATGGGCTTTATTATACACTGTTATATCATTTTTGGGACTAACCTATTAACCCAGAGACCCAGTGCCAGTTTCTGTTTTTACCTTGTTTTAGGGTTTCGAAGAAAAGGAAAACCAAACGGAGTCCAATTGACCTGAAACTTCATGGAACCCATTTTTGGAAGGAAAGAAGCCCAGAAGACTTGAAGTGCATGTAAGGGAAGCTTCGAGGAGGCCACGAGGTAGGGGGCGCGCCCTCCACCCTCGTGGGCCCCTCGTGGCCCCCCTGACGTACTTCTTCCGCCTATATATCTCCATATACCCTAAAACTGCCGAAGAGCACAGTAGATCGGGAGTTCCGCCGCCAGAAGCCTCCGTAGCCACCGAAAACCAATCTAGACCCGTTCCGGCACCCTGCCGGAGGGGGGAAATCCCTCTCCGGTGGCCATCTTCATCATCCCGGTGCTCTCCATGACGAGGAGGGAGTAGTTCTCCCTCGGGGCTGAGGGTATGTACCAATAGCTATGTGTTTGATCTCTCTCTCTCTCTCTCTCTCTCTCTCGTGTTCTTGAGGTGATACGATCTTGATGTATTGAGAGCTTTGCTATTATAGTTGGATCTTATGTTTCTTCCCCCCTCTACTCTCTTGTAATGGATTGAGTTTCCCCTTTGAAGTTATCTTATCGGATTGAGTCTTTAAAGATTTGAGAACACTTGATGTATGTCTTGCTGTGCGTATCTGTGGTGACAATAGGATACCACGTGATTCACTTGATGTATGTTTTGGTGATCAACTTGCGGGTTCCGCCCATGAACCTATGCATAGGGGTTGGCACACGTTTTCGTCGTGATTCTCTGGTAGAAACTTTGGGGCACTCTTTGAGGTTCTATGTGTTGGTTGAATAGATGAATCTGAGATTGTGTGACGCATATCGTATAATCATACCAACAGATACTTGAGGTGACATTGGAGTATCTAGGTGACATTAGGGTTTTGGTTGATTTGTGTTGTTATTCTAGTACGAACTCTAGGGCTGTTTGTGACACCTATAGGAATAGCCCAACGGATTGATTGGAAAGAATAACTTTGAGGTGGTTTCGTACCCTACCATAATCTCTTCATTCGTTCTCCGCTATTAATGACTTTGGAGTGACTCTTTGTTGCATGTTGAGGGATAGTTATATGATCCAATTATGTTATTATTGTTGAGAGGACTTGCACTAGTGAAAGTATGAACCCTAGGCCTTGTTTCGTAGCATTGGAATGCCGTTTACGCTCACTTTTCCATTAGTTACCTTGCTATTTTTATAATTTCAGATTACAAATACCTTTATCTACTATCCATATACCACTTGTATCACCATATCTTCGTCGAACTAGTGCACCTATACAATTTACCATTGTATTGGGTGTGTTGGGGACACAAGAGACTCTTTGTTATTTGGTTGCAGGGTTGCTTGAGAGAGACAATCTTCATCCTACGCCTCCTACGGATTGATAAACCTTAGGTCATCCACTTGAGGGAAATTTGCTACTGTCCTACAAACCTCTGTACTTGGAGGCCCAACAATGTCTACAAGAAGAAGGTTGTGTAGTAGACATCACATCGCAGCCCCAAACTTTAAGAAATGACGACTTTGGTTTCTTGCCAAACCATAGTTCATAAGGTGTCGTCTCAACGGAATTTGATGGTGCGCTATTTAACGATGAAGCTTGTGGAGGTGTCTCGCTCTCCATCATCTCCGGAGGCAAGTCCCCCGATGAGGAGGACTATGGAGGTAGATAACGGGCTGGACTGCGAACATATGGTTTATATGTTACCCTTGCAAAACCAAAAAGAACAGGATATGTCTAGAGCATCCTTGTTCACTTACGATTCGACAAAGGGCTTGTCCCTAAAAAGGAGCTCTGCGTCAACATCATCCTCCGAACCCGAACCATCTGACAGAGATATCTTCCCTCTCTTAGGTGCCTCCACCTCCAAGCCTTCGGGGGCAGTCCTTTTCTTCCCGTGGGGGGGGGGGAAGGGATATCCATTTCTTCTTCTTCCCTTTGTCTTCGTCTTCATAAGAGGGTTCTTCAGCCTCCCCGGACGTAGCATCTAGTACACCTTTAGAGCGGAGGCCACCTTCAACCCTCTTGCTCTTCTTCTTGTCCTCCCTCGCTGGCATTTGATACGGCGTCGAGGCCATCATCCTCATTAACACAGGATCAACTGAGTCTTCAGGAAGTGGAGCCAACACCTGATTCACACCGCCTTCTTTATCCAGCCCTGGTTGAAGATAGGTTTCTCAATACATCGCTATGGGATAATTAACCGAATTGCGTTCAGGAGTTGGGTACTTATCGGGGTATCCGGATGATTGCAGTCGAGGCCGATGTCCCCAGATGTGTCCTGCCACTGCTTTCGAGCCTTGAAGAATAGTTTCCACATCCCTCTGTGCGTTGTGTTGAAGAATTGCTGAAGGGTCCGCGGCCCTTCTGGATTGAACTCCCACATGCGGAGAGGCCGTCGCTGACACGGGAGAACCCGACGAACTAGCATCACCTGGATCATGTTAATGAGGCTGATGCCCTTTTCGAGGACGCTTTGGATATGACTTTGCAGCGTCTGCACTTCATCAGTTGATCCCCAGTAAAGCCCCTTATTAATCCACGGTGCGAGTCGCAATGGAGGGTCAGATCAGAACACAGGCGTGGCTGCCCATTTGGTACCACGAGGTTCGGTGATGTAAAAACACTCCCGTTGCCATAAGTTGGGGGTTTCCGGGAAGGTGCCCTTTTGCCAGATAAAATTGGCGAGCTTGCTCACCATAGAGCCACCGCACTCTGCCTGCTCCCCGTCAACTACCTTTGGCTTCACACTAAAGGTCTTGAGCCATAGGCCGAAGTGTGGGGGGATGGGGAGAAAGACTTCACACATAATGATGAATGCCGAGATGTGGAGAAAGGAGTCCGGGGCTAGGTCGTGAAAATCTAGCCCATAATAGAACATAAGGCCGCGAACAAAGGGGTGGAGAGAGAACCCTAGCCCGCGGAGGAAGTGAGAGATGAACACAACCCTCTCACCAGGTCTTGGTGTGGGAATGACCTACCCCTTTGCAGGAAGCCTGTGGGGGATTTCCGCAGTCAGGTACCTTGCCTCCCGGAGCTTCGCGATATCTTCCTCGGTGAGCGAGGAGGCCGTCCACCTGCCTGGGGAGCTAGATTCGGACATGACTAGAAGGCTTGGTAGCAATGAAAGAAATCGAGACCTGGGAACTGGAGCTCGGGGCTGGAAAGGCTGAGGAAAAGGTAGGCGTGGGGGAGAAAGGTGCGTTTGTATCCCTTTATAAAGGCGATGAATGTCGAACACCTCCTCACGGTCCTTAAAGCTCGCCTATTCCCAAGGGATCGTGCAAACGACACGATTAGATTACTCACGCCCATATTGATAAGAATCCCGTGATAAGCGGGCACGATCTTTGCTTTGACAAGATGTGCCAATAAAGACCGTATCTCCTAACGTGGAGCGAGAGGTTGAAAGACGGTTCGAAATAATAACCAGGCAGGGGACATTAACGTCTCGCCTCAAAAGTCGCCAGTAGATGGGACTAGTTAAATATTATATCTTGTTGTGGTTGTATGTGGTGTCTGTTTCGCAGAGCCGGACACGTTCTCTGTTCAAGGACTACTTTGAAGTATTCGGAGGAGGAACCTGCCTTGCAATGCCGAAGACAATCTGCCTGCCGGACACATCGACATTGAAGCCTGGTTCAGGGGCTACTGAGGGAGTCATGGATTAAGGGGTCCTCGGGCGTCTGGGCTATGTGACATGGGCCAGACTAATGGGCCCTGAAGATACAAGACAGAAGACTCCCCCCTTGTCTGGATGGGACTCTCCTTTGCGTGGATGGCAAGCTTGGCATTCGGGTGTGAAGATTCCTTTCTCTGTAAAGCGACTCTGTATAACCCTAGGTCCCTTCCATGTCTATATAAACCGAAGGGTTTAGTCCGTAGAGGCAATCATAATCATATAGGCTAGACAATTAGGGTTTGGCCATTATGATGTCGCGGTAGATCAACTCTTGTAACCCCTATACTCATCAAAGTCAATCAAGCAGGATGTAGGGTATTACCTCCGTCAAGAGGGCCCGAACCTGGTAAAACATCGCGTCCCTTCTCTCATGTTACCATCAATCCTTAGACACACAGTTCGGGACCCCCTACCCAAGATCTGTCGGTTTTGACACCGACAGTTCCTTAGTGGTGACGCCTCTAGGTAGGGCTCACGCCGGCCTCCTCCTTTCCTCACTCATCTAAGTGCTCTACGTCCTCGGGTCCCGGCCCTCGAGCGAGGCTCAGTCGCCACTGGTATGCCAGGTCGCGCTGCCATGGTGAAGACCAGGGGGTGAGGGCTCGAGAGCCAGTAGGAGCTCCGGAGGCGCGATGCTCGTGAGCTCCCCCTTTAACGTGCAAGCGAATTGCATGAAAGAAGGGGGTGGCCAGCGGGCCTGCCTGTAGTTAGGCTCCGGAAGTTCCTGCGGGTTAGTCCAAGGAGGAGAACATGACACATGACCATGCTTGCTGTCCTGCCGCTGATCATTCCGCAAGAAGGCACTGAGGACCTAGTGAGGTGATGTGCGCGGGGCGGGCTGCAAGCCAGAGCTCGATCTCTTAGATTTGTCAGCACTGCAGGGATGAACCCGAGCACATGCGCCATGCTGACATGTGTAGCCCCTGTTGCGGGACGAGCGAGAGGCGGGTCAGCAGCGCGGGGAGGCTGCGAAGGGCAATACAGCACCAGGCAAGCCGGTGATAATCGTAAAGCAACTAACAATAGAAGGTAAAGCCAGTTCTGATAGATGTAGGAAGGATACATGTCGCAGGGACGGACCCACGCGGCTTGGGGATAATGCAGCCCGAGGGGCGCCCCCAACTGAACAAAACAAAATGATGTCACCTGGCACCATTGCTGAAGAAGTGTTGAGGTAGCTGAAGATGCGTGTTGCCAAAGTCGCTCCTCATGAACCGCCCAGGCCCTGAATCTCGGGAGGCTCTAGAGACTCGGGGGGCTCGCGAGGATCCATCGCCATCTCCGACAGGATCGCCAGGTGCTTGGCCTCCTGAGCTGCTAGGACGCTCCACATGTGGCACTAATGCACAACAGCCCTGTTCAGCAAGCCGAAGGGCATGCAAACGTAGCTGTGTGGTGGGCCCTCGCACCGGCCAACACGGGACGACCAGAAGAGCTCCTGAGACGTGGCCCTCTTGAGCCCAGGGATGTTGACACAGGCGCACAACTCACTGTCCTTGCTGGGGCAAGGAGCTGCACCGGGTAGTGGGCACCGGTCGCCTTGCATAGCTCTTGCCTCCTGAAACTCCTCGGTTGTCTTGGTCATGAACTCATGAGCACCTGGCGCCTCCCGCCCCGCACTTTCCTCACGGAAGCGCGCGTTAAAGCACGCCTCCACATGGTGCCCGAACACCTCCCTCGTGACGCTGGTCAGATCGGAGGCCCTCCAGAGGAGAGCCCCCGAGCCCAGCCTAAGAGGGGCGCCAGGCACGCCTTCCTATGCAAGAGAGGGAGGCGCCCCATCAATGGGCGCAGGGCTTGAGGTGGCACTGCCGGACGCTCTGCCCTCCTAGGGTCCTTGGTGGAGCAGCTGCTTCTTCTTCTTGGGGACGACCTCCGGAGGGTAGACGGCGCCTTCGTTGTCTAGGTTCTCGACTGCCGCAGCCTGGTAGGCGCGCTCGAGAGAGCACACTGCATCCTTCTCTTCGCAGGCGATCGTGATGATGCCGCAGCTTCCTAGCATCTTGAGGATGTTGTAGCCATGGTGGGTCACAACCATGAACTTGGCTAGGGCCGGGTAGCTGAGGATGGCGTTGTACGGGAGGCGGATGTGGGCGATGTTGGAGTCGATGAGCTCGGTGCGATAGTTATCGTGGGTGCCGAAGGTGACAGGGAGGCGGATCTACCCCTATCGGGGTGGTGGAGCCATCAGTCACTCCTGAGAAGGGCTTGGTAGGCTGCAGCTGGTCGTAGGGCACCTGGAGTCGGTCGAAATACTCGATGGAGAGGACATTGAGCCCCGCACCACCATCAATGTGTGTCTTGGTGACGAGCACGTTCGGATGGTAGGCGAGCAGAGCATTGGAAGGGCACCGGCAGTTGCCACAAACTTGAGCTGGTCGGAAGAGCTGAAGTTGATGGTGTACTTGGACCACCTGAGTGGGTGTGTTGCCTCGAGCTTGGGGAGGGCTGCGTTCACCTCGCGCGTGAACTGCTTGAAGATGCGATGGGAGGCTAGGGCTTGAGCACCGCCCAGGATGCAAGCGATGGCATGAGGCTCCTGGAAGCCCCCAGCCCCCTCGTCCTGGTGGTGGTCGTCGTTCCTTCTTGGTGGTGGCAGCAGCGGGGGAAGGCCAGCATTGCCCTGAGGACGGCCCTCGTGAGGCTGATCTCTCCAGGCACCCTCGAGAGGCTGGCCCTGCCAGCGGTGCTCACGAGGCTGGTCGCGCCACTCCTAACCAGGGTCACAACCGTCCCAGCGTCCTCTGCCTCGGCCCTCTCCGCGGCTGTAGCCTCGATCATTGCGCTCAGGGCGACGACCGAGGCTCCTGTCACGGATGGCCCTGAGCTCTTGATAGTTTTTGGTGTTGTGGTTGTGTATGTTGTGGAAGACACAGAACGGGTGGCTGCCCTTGGATGACTCTGGGTGGTCGCAGCCGCGCTTCATTTCTGGTTCGGCCGCGAGTACGGCTGCTCCCTTGCGCTTCACATCTTTGGCCTTGGCCTTCTTGTCTCTGGGTCGGCCTCCGGGAGCTCGAGGAGGGCAAGGCGTCCCTCCTCAGCCCTCGCACACTTGGTTACCATGTTGAACATCTCCAGGGCCGTGCACAGGTCCTCGTGTATGGAGAGCTCCTCCATCTTGACGTCGTGGACGCCATCAGTGAACGCTGAGATGATGGCCTCGTCCGACACCTTGGGGATCTTGAGGCGAACACTGTTGAAGTGCTGGATGTACTTTTGCATGGTATCTCCTGGCTGCTGCTTGATGCAACGTAGGTCACCCGCGGCCGGCGGGCAGTCGCGGGTGCCCTGGAAGTTGGCGACGAAATGCTTTCGCATCTCGTACCAGGAGGAGATCGATCCCGCGGGGAGGTTCAGGAGCCACGAGCGCACGCCATCTTTGGGAGCCATGGGAAACCAGTTCGCCATAACCTTCTTGTCGCCATTGGCCGCCTGGATGCTCAACTCGTAGAGTTGTAGGAACTCAGCAGGGTCGGGGGTGTCGTCGTAGCGTGGAGGTATGTCGGGCTTGAACTTCCCTGGCCAGACGACGCTGTGCAGCTTCGGAGTGAAGGCGCGGCAGCCAGCCGTGGTCACGGGAGCCCGCCGCGGAGGTGGAGCCTGATCCCGGCGCTCACGCACCACCACCATAGGCGGCGTGCGGTCTTGACGTGGAGGTGCTGGAAGCGCACGCGCCTCTCCTTGCAGCTGCTGCACCACCTGGCAGCTTGCCTCGTCGGGCGCGGGCGCCCGGTGTGGCGGGTCACGTCGTGGAGCCTCGCGCCTTAGCTCGATGATGGCGTCCTGCCTGGGAGGTGGAGGAGGTGCTCCGTGGGCCACATCACCCGCGGCGGGCGGTGGGTGAGGCAACGAGCGAGATGGTGTAGGAGACCCTCCGACGGCGCTGACGAGCTCGGTGATGTGGTCGAGCCAGTCCTCGTAGAGGTCGTCGACCGGGCGGTAGCGTAGAAACTCGTGTGCCATGAGCAGCACAGCCTACACGTTTGCTAGACCATGACGAGCATGGGAGGATGAAGCGGCCGAAGTCAGCGACAGGGTGGCGGTGTGCCCGTTTGGCCGCACGAAAGGATGCAGCAACGAAGCCTGCTGCTCATGGCCTGCAGGGCCGGTGGCGGCGTTTACCACTGGCGTCGGGGGACGAGGAGGGCATCCATCACCTGCCGGTGCTGTCTGAGCGACGCGGGTAGCGAGGGCGGCCCGACGCTCAGCACGAGCTCGACGAGCGTCATCCATAGGAGCGGTGGAGTGGTGGCGAATCGATCGGGGGAAGAGAGGCTCCGACGCACCCCCTACGTGGCGCGCCAAATTTCGGATTTCGGGTTCCACAGACCCTTGAGAGGTTCGAACTCTGGGGTGCATGCAAAGAACTCAACCTCCCCAGTATCCCTACTCGTCAATCTCTCGGACTAGCTCGACGAACAGGAAGGAAACGAGACACAACAGTTTACCCAGGTTCGGGCCACCTTGCGGTGTAAAACCCTACTCCTGCTTTGTGATGGATTGGCCTCGAGGGGCTGAAGATGAACTAGTATAGTGGGAGAACAACCTCAGGAGGAGTAGTGTTCTTGGGCTTGAGTGAGTGGGTGAGTGTGTGTATCGAATGGATCCCCCTCCCCTCCATGGTGGTGGCTAAGTCCTATTTATAGTGGCCTTGGTCCTCTTCCCAAAATGAAGGTGGGAAGGGATCCCACAATGGCCAAATTCTAAGGGAGACAACTAGTACATGCTATCCTGACAAAAGTAGTCTTCGCCTGCAAAAGCCTCTGGGCGTGACGCTGCGGTGGGCTCGTAGATGACCTCTGGCCTGCCGTCCTGGCGGTCTTGGTCTTGTTGCACCGGAATAGAAACCTTTGGCCGATTCCTCGAGACTCCGTGCCTGCACTTGCTTCCTTAGCACCAAAGAGGAAACTGTTACATTGCACCCGCTAGCGCCCGCCTGGCCTTGGTCGTCATGGCTCACGTCATCCAAACCTCACGAGGTGAAGCCCGCATAGAAATCTCCGCTCCTCGGGAGCCAGCCTAAGGAGGCCGCTCCTCACGGAGGTCTTGGTGTCGTCCGCCTCGTGAGGCTTGGCCCCTCGCGAGGGTCTTGGGTTGTTGATGTTGTAGCTGGGCCGTACCAGGCCGTTGGCGAGCCACGCCATGGGCCGCAGGCATGCAAGTCTGGGTACCCCCATTCCCAAAACACCGACATGGTTGCCTGCAAGGGGTATGATTAAGAGTTAACCGCTATACATAACACACAGTGTTACATGACGGAAGGGCTCATAGGCCTCGGTGATTCCTTCAGCGCCGATGCCAGTGCCGGTTGAGGCCAACAACGACAGCACATGGTCAACGGCTCAGCGGCCTCGATGATTCAGCGGTCGACGACTCCAGTGAGAGAACAAGCAGGATGAATGCGGTGGGGTCATCGGGGAGGACGAGCTCACCTACGATCAAGCGCGCGGCCATGGAGCCAGAGAAGAGCACGGAGGCAAGCAAGCTTGTGATGAAGCCTTGAGAAACCTACAATCTAAAAAAATCAAGAGCTTCACGCATTAGTAGTGGCGTAGCGGCTGGTTAAAGCATCTCTAGCAGACCCCTTAAAATCACAAACTGTAAAATTGGGATACGGGTCAAAAAATGCATTTTAAGGGTTCATTTTAGCTATGGCCGAACAGATACTATAAAACAAACTATAAACCAGGGATAAAGAGCTCCTTCCTCCAGCCCAGTCGCTGCCGCCCCTTCCCCCCACCAGCCACGCTGGCGGCGCCCAACCCCGTCAGTCGCGCCCTGTCCCTGCCGGCTGCACCCCATCACCACGTCGGTCGCGCCCAGCCACACTCCGCCGCCTTTGCCATCCGCGCCTTGCTCTATTGCTAGCCACGTCGGCCGAGCTGTCCCCTTTGCCTGCCACGCCGGGAGGATTCCAGTGGCCAGGCTGAGGTCATGGGAGGCCACGGCAATGTCGAGCTCGTCCAATTCGAACTGGCGGCGATCGATTGCGGCGTCTAGCGGCCTTTTTCCGGTGTGCGGTGATGAATTCCAGTGAGTTTAGGGCAGATTCAGGAAACTCTGCGGTGGTGTGTTTGCTCCGACGAGGTTTGACCAGTATACGGGACCCCCTAGGTTTGGCCTTCCAACCTCCAAACATAAGGGTTTTGGGTGTGCATTTTTGGTTGCCCTTAAAAAATTACGGGTTGGACCACTTTTACGTTTTTTGTTCTGGACATTTTTTGACGAAAACTATAAAACACAAAAATTATAAGGGTTTGACCACTTATACGGGGTCTGCTAGAGATGCTTTTAGCTAGTTGGTTACCTGTTGTTGCTCCACGAACCTCTGCTCTATCCTCTTGGTCTGATGCGGGATGATATGCACGGCGGTGAACGACATCATCACCACGATGCTCCATGACGGCTGAGGCCACTACTAATCAGCCGCTACTAATGCCCGACGAGGCCGACCAGAAGTAGTGGTTACCTGCTGTGTGCTCGGTGTACCACCACCTCTCAACGTCGGCTGAGGCCAACGACGACAACACGCGGTAACTGGCATCAGCGGGACAGTAGCTCACGTCCCTCCTGTATCCTCTCGTGCAACAGGACCCACTACTTGCGCTCGATCTAGCTCGTCTCAGCCTGGCTCACTGGAAACGGCTGATTCGGCCGTTCCTAGCAGGCCTGGCTGAGAGGTGTTTTGAGGTTCGTGCTATGCAGGACAAACAGTGAACACAGGCTACCAAACATCACATTTTCGTCTCGCGTGGGCCTGGCTGGACTATATGCAGGCAACCAAACGCATCCTATGTTTTTTTCCTTTTTTAGAACTTCTTCATGATATATGTCATGCAGGTCCAGCCCGCCCAGGATGAAAAGTCCATTTTCTGTCATAATTTTTTGTCATAGTAATAGGAGCACACCATATCTACGATGATACGTGTTTTTTTCACAATTAACGTCATGAAAGTGTCACATCCATAACAGAAAAAGTTTTTGTTCGGGCCATAATGTCATGGGCATGTCTTTTTTGTGGTGTCATCATATTGTTTATGTTTCGAGTTGTAAGTAAAATAAAGTGTGATGATCATCATACTAGAGTGTGCCCCTACCTATGAGGATATGAATTGGAGGAGACTTATGATTCCTCGAAAAAGAGGGGATGAGGTCTATGAGGCCATTACAGAAAAAGAGGCAAAACAGAGCCCATAAAAAGGAAAATAAAAATAATGATGAGATAGAAAGAGAGAGGGGGCACACTACTATGCTTTTACCACACTTGTGCTTCAAAGTAGCACAATGTATTTCATACAGAGAGTCCCCACGATCTTCATTTTCATATACTATTGAGATTTTTACATTATAGAACTTGGCTTGTATATTCCTATGAAGAGCTTCCTCAAATGTTCAAGGTGTTCATGAACAAGCAAGTTGGATGCACACCCACTTAGTTTCATATAGAGAGCTTTCATACACTTATAACTCTAGTGCTTCTGTTGCATGGAAATCCCTACTCTTCGCATCAATATCAATTATAAGGCTTCTCCATTGCCTAACGATTAGCCGCTTTGGTACTTTCTCCACTTTTTTCTTATAAATCCCCATCATCGTTCTCTTTTCCATCCTAAGTGCTAGGACCGTGGCTCACTCTCAAGTAGTGCGTGGGAGTTGAATAGCTGAAGCGAGAAAATGTGACTTAATTGCTTGGTTTGGCGCCTGGGTTAGTTCATGATTTAATCTTTCTATGCAAGGAAGAAAGAGTGTGCCATGCTTATCATGATTAAGCGTGTATATGGTTTTACTTTCTTTAGCATTTTTATTTGGGAAAGACAATGATTGTTTATTTGCATGCTCATGTATTATTATTTTCAACCACAAATTGATTGACTATTTCCATGAATCACTTGTATCCTAAGTTCATATCACAATTAATTATATGATCAAGTTTGTGTTGGGTAACATGCCACATCAAAAATTATCTTTGTTTTATCATTTACCTACTTGAGGACAAGCATGAATTAAGCTTTGGGATGCTGATACGTCTCCGATGTATCTATAATTTTTTATTGTTTCATGCTATTATCATACAACTTTTACATATTTCTTGGCAATGATCTACATTATTTCTATTTGGACTAACCTATTAATCCAGCGCCAAAGGCTAGTTCCTGTTTTCTATCATTTTGGGGTTTTAGGTGAAAAATTCATGCAGTCGGAATGACCGGAAAATTCACGTTGATTTTTGATACGTCTCCAAGGTATCTGTAATTTTTTATTGTTCCATGCTCTTATATTATCTGTTTTGGATGTTTTATATGCATTAATTGAAGGAAATATGACCTAGAGGCAATAATAAAGTTATTATTTATTTCCTTATATCATGATAAATGTTTATTATTCATGCTAGAATTGTATTAACCGGAAACATAATACATGTGTGAATACATAGACAAACAGAGTGTCACTAGTATGCCTCTACTTGACTAGCTCGTTAATCAAAGATGGTTATGTTTCCTAACCATGAACAAGGAGTTGTTATTTGATTAACGGGATCACATCATTAGGTGAATGATCTGATTGACATGACCCATTCCATTAGCTTAGCACCCGATCGTTTAGTATGTTGCTATTGCTTTCTTCATGACTTATACATGTTCCTATGACTATGAGATTATGCAACTCCCGTTTGCCGGAGGAACACTTTGTGTGCTACCAAACGTCACAACGTAAATGGGTGATTATAAAGGTGCTCTACAGGTGTCTCCAAAGGTACATGTTGGGTTGGCGTATTTCAAGATTAGGATTTGTCACTCCGATTGTCGGAGAGGTATCTCTGGGCCCTCTCGGTAATGCACATCACATAAGCCTTGCAAGCATTGCAACTAATGAGTTAGTTGTGAGATGATGTATTACGGAACGAGTAAAGAGACTTGCCGGTAATGAGATTGAACTAGGTATGGGATACCGACGATCGAATCTCGGGCAAGTAACATACCAATGACAAAGGGAACAAAGTATATTGTTATGCGGTCTGACCGATAAAGATCTTCGTTGAATATGTAGGAGCCAATATGAGCATCCAGGTTCCGCTATTGGTTATTGACCGGAGACGTGTCTCGGTCATGTCTACATTGTTCTCGAACCCGTAGGGTCCGCACGCTTAAGGTTTCGATGATAGTTATATTATGAGTTTATGAGTTTTGATGTACCGAAGCTAGTTCGGAGTCCCGGATGTGATCATGGACATGACGAGGAGTCTCAAAATGGTCGAGACATAAAGATTGATATATTGGACGGCTATATTCGGACACCGGAAGTGTTCCGGGCGATTTCGGAGAAAACCGGAGAGCCGGAGGGTTACCGGACCCCCCCCGGGAGAAGTAATGGGCCATATGGGCCTTAGTGGAGAGAGAGAGGGGCATCCAGAGGTGGGCTGCGCGCCTCCTCCCCCTGGTCCGAATTGTACTAGGAGAGGGGGGCGGCGCCCCCCCTTTTCCTCTCCCTCCCCACTTCTTTCCCCCTCCTAGTAGGAGTCCTACTCCAACTAGGAGGAGGACTCCTCCTTAGCGCGCCTATAGGGCCGGCCGGCCTCCTCTCCTTGCTCCTTTATATACGGGGGCAGGGGGCACCCCTAGAAACAAGTTGATCCACGTGATCATATTCTTAGCCGTGTGCGGTGCCCCGTTCCACAATAGTCCTCGATAATATTGTAGCAGTGCTTAGGCGAAGCCCTGCGGCGGTAGTACATCAAGATCGTCACCACGCCGTCGTGCTGACGGAACTCTTCCCCGACACTTTGCTGGATCGGAGTCCGGGGATCGTCATCGAGCTGAACGTGTGTTAAAACTCGGAGGTGCCATAGTTTCGGTGCTTGATCGGTCGGGTCGTCAAGACGTACGACTACATCAACCACGTTGTGCTAACGCTTCCGTTGTCGATCTACAAGGGTATGTAGATCACACTCTCCCCTCTCGTTGCTATGCATCACCATGATCTTGCATGCGCGTAGGAATTTTTTTGAAATTACTATGAAACCCAACAGTGGCATCCGAGCCTAGGTTTTATATGTTGATGTTATATGCACGAGTAGAACACAAGTGAGTTGTGGGCGATATAAGTCATACTGCTTACCAGCATGTCATACTTCGGTTCGGCGGTATTGTTGGACGAAGCGGCCCGGACCGACATTACGCGTACGCTTACGCGAGACCGGTTCTCCCGACGTGATTTGCACATAGGTGGCTTGCGGGTGACAGTTTATCCAACTTTAGTTGAACCGAGTGTGGCTACGCCCGGTCCTTGCGAAGGTTAAAACAGCACCAACTTGACAAACTATCGTTGTGGTTTTGATGCGTAGGTAAGATTGGTTCTTGCTTAAGCCCGTAGCAGCCACGTAAAACTTGCAACAACAAAGTAGAGGACGTCTAACTTGTTTTTGCAGGGCATGTTGTGATGTGATATGGTCAAGACATGATGCTAAATTTTATTGTATGAGATGATCATGTTTTGTAACCGAGTTATCGGTAACTGGCAGGAGCCATATGGTTGTCGCTTTATTGTATGCAATGCAATCGCGTTGTAATGCTTTACTTTATCACTAAGCGGTAGCGATAGTCGTGGAAGCATAAGATTGGCGAGATGACAACGATGCTACGATGGAGAACAAGGTGTCGCGCCGGTGACGATGGTGATCACGACGGTGATTCGAAGATGGAGATCACAAGCACAAGATGATGATGGTCATATCATATCACTTATATTGATTGCATGTGATGTTTATCTTTTATGCATCTTATCTTGCTTTGATTGACGGTAGCATTATAAGACGATCTCTCACTAATTATCAAGAAGTGTTCTCCCTGAGTATGCACCGTTGCGAAATTTCTTCGTGCTGAGACACCACGTGATGATCGGGTGTGATAGGCTCTACGTTCAAATACAACGGGTGCAAAACAGTTGCACACGCGGAATACTCAGGTTATACTTGACGAGCCAAGCATATACAGATATGGCCTCGGAACACGGAGACCGAAAGGTCGAGCGTGAATCATATAGTAGATATGATCAACATAGTGATGTTCACCAATGAAACTACTCCATCTCACGTGATGATCGGACATGGTTTAGTTGATTTGGATCACGTAATCACTTAGAAGATTAGAGGGATGTCTATCTAAGTGGGAGTTCTTTAAGTAAATTAATTGAACCTAAATTTATCATGAAACTTAGTACCTGATAGTATCTTGCTTGTTTATGCTTGATTGTAGATAGATGGCTCGTGCTGTTGTTCCATTGAATTTTAATGCGTTCCTTGAGAAAGCAAAGTTGAAAGATGATGGTAGCAATTACACGGACTGGGTCCGTAACTTGAGGATTATCCTCATTGCTGCACAGAAGAATTACGTCCTGGAAGCACCGCTGGGTGCCAGGCCTGCTGCTGGAGCAACACCAGATGTTATGAACGTCTGGTAGAGCAAAGCTGATGACTACTCGATAGTTCAGTGTGCCATGATTTACGGCTTAGAATCGGGACTTCAACGACGTTTTGAACATCATGGAGCATATGAGATGTTCCAGGAGTTGAAGTTAATATTTCAAGCAAATGCCCGGATTGAGAGATATGAAGTCTCCAATAAGTTCTATAGCTGCAAGATGGAGGAGAACAGTTCTGTCAGTGAGCATATACTCAAAATGTCTGGGTATAATAATCACTTGATTCAATTGGGAGTTAATCTTCCAGATGATTGCGTCATTGACAGAATTCTCCAATCACTGCCACCAAGCTACAAGAGCTTCGTGATGAACTATAATATGCAAGGGATGAATAAGACTATTCCCGAGCTCTTCGCAATGCTAAAAGCTGCGGAAGTAGAAATCAAGAAGGAGCATCAAGTGTTGATGGTCAACAAGACCACTAGTTTCAAGAAAAAGGGCAAAGGGAAGAAGAAGGGGAACTTCAAAAAGAACAGCAAGCAAGTTTCTACTCAAGAGAAGAAACCCAAACCTGGACCTAAGCCTGAAACTGAGTGCTTCTACTGCAAGCAGACTGGTCACTGGAAGCGGAACTGCCCCAAGTATTTGGCGGATAAGAAGGATGGCAAGGTGAACAAAGGTATATGTGATATGCATGTTATTGATGTGTACCTTACTAATGCTCGCAGTAGCACCTGGGTATTTGATACTGGTTCTGTTGCTAATATTTGTAACTCGAAACAGGGACTACGGATTAAGCGAAGATTGGCTAAGGACGAGGTGACGATGCGCGTGGGAAACGGTTCCAAAGTCGATGTGATCGCAGTCGGCACGCTACCTCTACATCTACCTTCGGGATTAATATTAGACCTAAATAATTGTTATTTGGTGCCAGCGTTAAGCATGAACATTATATCTGGATCTTGTTTGATGCGAGACGGTTATTCATTTAAATATGAGAATAATGGTTGTTCTATTTATATGAGTAATATCTTTTATGGTCATGCACCCTTAAAGAGTGGTCTATTCTTGTTGAATCTCGATAGTAGTGACACACATATTCATAGTGTTGAAGCCAAAAGATGCAGAGTTGATAATGATAGTGCAACTTATTTGTGGCACTGCTGTTTAGGTCATATCGGTGTAAAGCGCATGAAGAAACTCCATACTGATGGACTTTTGGAACCACTTGATTATGAATCACTTGGTACTTGCGAACCATGCCTCATGGGCAAGATGACTAAAACACCGTTCTCCGGTACTATGGAGAGAGCAATAGATTTGTTGGAAATCATACATACAGATGTATGTGGTCCGATGAATATTGAGGCTCGTGGCAGATATCGTTATTTTCTCACCTTCACAGATGACTTAAGCAGATATGGGTATATCTACTTAATGAAACATAAGTCTGAAACGTTTGAAAAGTTCAAAGAATTTCAGAGTGAAGTTGAAAAATCATCGTAACAAGAAAATAAAGTTTCTATGATCTGATCGTGGAGGAGAATATTTGAGTTACGAGTTTGGTGTACATTTGAAAAATTGTGGAATAGTTTCGCAACTCACGCCACCCGGAACACCACAGCATAATGGTGTGTCCGAACGTCGTAATCGTACTTTACTAGATATGGTGCGATCTATGATGTCTCTTACTGATTTACCGCTATCGTTTTGGGGATACGCTCTAGAGACGGCCGCATTCATGTTAAATAGGGCACCATCAAAATCCGTTGAGACGACGCCTTATGAACTGTGGTTTGGCAAGAAACCAAAGTTGTCGTTTCTGAAAGTTTGGGGCTGTGATGCTTATGTGAAAAAACTTCAACCTGATAAGCTCGAACCCAAATCGGAGAAATATGTCTTCATAGGATATCCAAAGGAAACTATTGGATACACCTTCTATCACAGATCTGAAGGCAAGACTTTTGTTGCTAAATTCAGAAACTTTCTGGAGAAGGAGTTTCTCTCGAAAGAAGTGAGTGGGAGGAAAGTAGAACTTGACGAGGTAACTGTACCTGCTCCCTTATTAGAAAGTAGTACATCACAAAAACCTGTTTCTGTGACACCTACACTAGTTAGTGAGGAAGCTAATGATGATGATCATGAAACTTCAGAACAAGATACTACTGAACCTCGTAGATCAACCAGAGTGAGATCCGCACCAGAGTGGTACGGTAATCCTATTCTGGAAGTCATGCTACTAGATCATTATGAACCTACAAACTATGAAGAAGCGACGGTGAGCCCAGATTCCGCAAAATGGCTTGAAGCCATGAAATTTGAGATGGGATCCATGTATGAGAACAAAGTATGGACTTTGGTTGACTTGCCCGATGATCGGCAAGCAATTGAGAATAAATGGATCTTCAAGAAGAAGACTGACGCTGACGGTAATATTACTGTCTACAAAGCTCGACTTGTCGCAAAAGGTTTTCGGCAAGTTCAAGGGATTGACTACAATGAGACCTTCTCACCCATAGCGATGCTTAAGTCTGTCCGAATCATGTTAGCAATTGCCGCATTTTATGATTATGAAATTTGGCAGATGGATGTCAAAACTGCATTCCTGAATGGATTTCTGGAAGAAGAGTTGTATATGATGCAACCAGAAGGTTTTGTCGATCCAAAGGGAGCTAACAAAGTGTGCAAGCTCCAGCGATCCATTTATGGACTGGTGCAAGCCTCTCGGAGTTGGTATAAACGCTTTGATAGTGTGATCAAAGCATTTGGTTTTATACAGACTTTTGGAGAAGCCTGTATTTACAAGAAAGTGAGTGGGAGCTCTGTAGCATTTCTGATATTATATGTGGATGACATATTACTAATTGGAAATGATATAGAATTTCTGGATAGCATAAAGGGATACTTGAATAAGAGTTTTTCAATGAAAGATCTCGGTGAAGCTGCTTACATATTAGGCATTAAGATCTATAGAGATAGATCAAGACGTTTAATTGGACTTTCACAAAGCACATACCTTGACAAAGTTTTGAAGAAGTTCAAAATGGATCAAGCAAAGAAAGGGTTCTTGCCTGTGTTACAAGGTGTGAAGTTGAGTAAGACTCAATGCCCGACCACTGCAGAAGATAGAGAGAAAATGAAAGATGTTCCCTATGCTTCAGCCATAGGCTCTATCATGTATGCAATGCTGTGTACCAGACCTGATGTGTGCCTTGCCATAAGTCTAGCAGGGAGGTACCAAAGTGATCCAGGAGTGGATCACTGGACAGCGGTCAAGAACATCCTGAAATACCTGAAAAGGACTAAGGATATGTTTCTCATATATGGAGGTGACAAAGAGCTCATCGTAAAAGGTTGCATTGATGCAAGCTTTGACATTGATCCGGACGATTCTAAATCGCAAACCGAATACGTGTTTACATTAAACGGTGGAGCTGTCAGTTGGTGCAGTTCTAAACAAAGCGTTGTAGCGGGATCTACATGTGAAGCGGAGTACATAGCTGCTTTGGAAGCAGCAAATGAAGGAGTCTGGATGAAGGAGTTCATATCCGATCTAGGTGTCATACCTAGTGCATCGGGTCCAATGAAAATCTTTTGTGACAATACTGGTGCAATTGCCTTGGCAAAGGAATCCAGATTTCACAAGAGAACCAAGCACATCAAGAGACGCTTCAATTCCATCCGGGATCTAGTCCAGGTGGGAGACATAGAGATTTGCAAGATACATACGGATCTGAATGTTGCAGACCCTTTGACTAAGCCTCTTCCACGAGCAAAACATGATCAGCACCAAGGCTCCATGGATGTTAGAATCATTACTGTGTAATCAAGATTATTGACTCTAGTACAAGTGGGAGACTGAAGGAAATATTCCCTGGAGGCAATAATAAAGTTATTATTTATTTCCTTATATCATGATAAATGTTTATTATTCATGCTAGAATTGTATTAACCGGAAACATAATACATGTGTGAATACATAGACAAACAGAGTGTCACTAGTATGCCTCTACTTGACTAGCTCATTAATCAAAGATGGTTATGTTTCCTAACCATGAACAAGGAGTTGTTATTTGATTAACGGGATCACATCATTAGGTGAATGATCTGATTGACATGACCCATTCCATTAGCTTAGCACCCGATCGTTTAGTATGTTGCTATTGCTTTCTTCATGACTTATACATGTTCCTACGACTATGAGATTATGCAACTCCCGTTTGCCAGAGGAACACTTTGTGTGCTACCAAACGTCACAACGTAAATGGGTGATTATAAAGGTGCTCTACAGGTGTCTCCAAAGGTACATGTTGGGTTGGCGTATTTCGAGATTAGGATTTGTCACTCCGATTGTCGGAGAGGTATCTCTGGGCCCTCTCGGTAATGCACATCACATAAGCCTTGCAAGCATTGCAACTAATGAGTTAGTTGCGAGATGATGTATTAAGGAACGAGTAAAGAGACTTGCCGGTAACAAGATTGAACTGGGTATGGGATACCGACGATCGAATCTCGAGCAAGTAACATACCGATGACAAAGGGAACAAAGTATGTTGTTATGCGGTCTGACCGATAAAGATCTTCGTTGAATATGTAGGAGCCAATATGAGCATCCAGGTTCCGCTATTGGTTATTGATCGGAGACGTGTCTCGGTCATGTCTACATTATTCTCGAACCCGTAGGGTCCGCACGCTTAAGGTTTCGATGACAGTTATATTATGAGTTTATGAGTTTTAATGTACCGAAGCTAGTTCGGAGTCCCAGATGTGATCACGGACATGACGAGGAGTCTCGAAATGGTCGAGATATAAAGATTGATATATTGGACGGCTATATTCGGACACCGGAAGTGTTCCGGGTGATTTCGGAGAAAATCGGAGAGCTGGAGGGTTACCGGAACCCCCCCGGGAGAAGTAATGGGCCATATGGGCCTTAGTGGAGAGAGAGAGGGGCAGCCAGAGGTGGGCCGCGCACCTCCTCCCCCCTGGTCCAAATTGGACTAGGAGAGGGGGGCGGCGCCCCCCCTTTTCCTCTCCCTCCCCACTTCTTTCCCCCTCCTAGTAGGAGTCCTACTCCTACTAGGAGGAGGACTCCTCCTTGGCGCGCCTATAGGGCCGGCCGGCCTCCTCCCCTTGCTCCTTTATATACGGGGGCAGGGGGGCACCCCTAGACACAAGTTGATCCACGTGATCATATTCTTAGCCGTGTGCGGTGCCCCCTTCCACAATAGTCCTCGATAATATTGTAGCAGTGCTTAGGCGAAGCCCTGCGACGGTAGTACATCAAGATCGTCACCACGCCATCGTGTTGACGGAACTCTTCCCTGACACTTTGCTGGATCGGAGTCCGCGGATCGTCATTGAGCTGAACGTGTGCTAAAACTCGGAGGTGCCGTAGTTTCGGGGCTTGATCGGTTGGGCCGTGAAGACGTACGACTACATCAACCACGTTGTGCTAACGCTTCCGTTGTCGATCTACAAGGGTATGTAGATCACACTCTCCCCTCTCGTTGCTATGCATCACCATGATCTTGCGTGCGCGTAGGATGTTTTTTTGAAATTACTGCGAAACCCAACATTAATATGCTATTTTATGTTATTTTTGGGACTAACTTATTAATCTAGAGCCCAGTGCCAGTTTTTGTTTTTTTCCTTGTTTTTGAGTTTACAAAAAAGGAATATCAAACGGAATAAAACTTCACTATGCTTTTTCTTGGACCAGAAGAAACACGTAGGACTTGGAGACCAACACAGAAGAGTCTCGAGGTGAAGACAAGGGTGCAGGGCACGCCCCGGGGCGCGTGCCCCCTGCCTTATGGGTCTCTCAGAGCTCTCCTAACCCTATTCTCCGGCCTATAAATTCCCAAATATTCCCAAACCAACACTGAGTAGTTTGATAATTTTCTGTCGCCGTAACCTTCTGTACCCATGAGATCCTGTAGGATCGAAAGTATGTCTAGAGGGGGGGGGGGTGATTAGACTACTTGACCAAATAAAAATCTAGCCTTTTCCCAATTTTATTTCTTGGCAGATTTTAGCTATGTTAGCACAAGTCAAGCAATCTTCACACAATTCAAGCAAGCATGCAAAAGAGTATATGAGCAGCGGAAAGTAAAGCATGCAACTTGCAAGAATGTAAATGGAAGGGTTTGGAGGATTCAAACACAATTGGAGACACGGATGTTTTTGTCGTGGTTCCGATAGGTGGTGCTATCGTACATCCACGTTGATGGAGACTTCAACCCACGGAGGGTAACGGTTGCGCGAGTCCACGGAGGGCTCCACCCACGAAGGGTCCACGAAGAAGCAACCTTGTCTATTCCATCACGGCCGTCGCCCACAAAGGACTTGCCTCACTAGCGGTAGATCTTCACGAAGTAGGCGATCTCCTTTCCCTTACAAACTCCGTGGTTCAACTCCACAATCTTGTCGGAGGCTCCCAAGTGACACATAGACAATCTAGGAGACACCACTCTCCAAGAAGTAACAAATGGTGTGTTGATGATGAACTCCTTGCTCTTGTGCTTCAAATGATAGTCTCCCCAACACTCAACTCTCTCTCACGAGATTTGGATTTGGTGGAAAGAAGATTTGAGTGGAAAGCAACTTGGGGAAGGCTAGAGAGCAAGATTCATATGGTTGGAATGGAATATCTTGACCTCAACACAAGTGTAGGTGGTTCTCTCTCAGAAAATGTGTATTGGAAGTGTAGGTATGTTCTGATGGCTCTCTCCACGAATGAAGAGTGGGTGGAGGGGTATATATAGCCTCCACACAAAATCTAACCGTTACACACAGTTTACCAAACTCGGTGGGACCGAATGGTTAAACTCGGTCGGACCAATTCAGCAAACCTAGTGACCGTTAGGATTTTCGGTGGGACTGAGATGCAACTTGGTAGGACCGATATGGTTAGGGTTAGGGCATAATGTAATCTCGGTGTGACCAATTACACAAACTCGGTGGGACCGATTTTGGTAATAAGCTAACCAGAGAGTTGGTCAGGTAAACTCGATGGGACCGATTCGCTCATCTCGGTGAGACCGAAATGTTACAAAAGGGAAACAGAGAGTTTACATTGCAATCTCGGTGGGACCGATCGCTCATCTCGATAAGACCGAAACGTTACGAAGGGAAACAGAGAGATTACAATCCCATCTCGGTGAGACCGAGATCCCTATCGGTAAAACTGATTTGCCTAGGGTTTGTGGCAGTGGCTATGACATTTGAAACTCGATGGCGCCGGATAGATAGAATCGGTGGGGCCGAGTTTGACTTTTGGTTTAGGTCGTATGTGGATGTGGGAAGGTAGTTGAGGGTTTTGGAGCATATCACTAAGCACTTTGAGCAAGCAAGCCATTAAGCAACACCTCATCCCTCCTTGATAGTATTGGCTTTTCCTATAGACTCAATGTGATCTTGGATCACTAAAATATAAAATGTAGAGTCTTGATTTTGAAGCTTGAGCCAAACTTTTTGTCCTTAGAATTTTGAGGGATCCACTTTCCTCATCCATGCCATGCCATTCATTGAGCTTTTCCTGAAATATTAATCTTGGAATAATGTTAGCTCAATGAGCTATATGTTGTTAGGAATTACCAAAACCACCCAGGGATAGTTGCACTTTCAATCTCCCCCTTTTTGGTAATTGATGACAACATATAGATCAAAGTTTTGACAAATGATAATAAGAGTGAAAGATATTGTCGCTTTGAGAAGTATGTGAAAAGCAAGAGCTCCCCGTAAATTTGTGCATATCTTAAGATTTGCTTTGGACTGCAAATGCACAATGAGTTAGGATCATGGGTTACTCTTCCATGTCACATACATCTTGGTGGAGCGCTCAAAATGATAAGAATTAAATACATGCACTCATCACCAAGCAAAGTGAATGATCATATAAGGATAAATAAGATAATATCATCTAACAAGCATAAGTGTAGCTTATGATCAACCACATGATCATCAATGTCTCACATAGTATCTCAAGTAATCAAAAGATAAACAAAGTTCAACCACCAAAGCAAGAGAGAATAAAAAGCAACGCTCTCTCTCGAAGCCTATGATCTATACATTTTTCTCCCCCTTTGGCAACAAGTTACCAAAAAGTTCATAGAAAATGCATAGCACTAGAACGTCTCTCAGGCTTGGTCTTCAGGTGGTGGTGTCCGGAGAACTCCAAGGACGAAGGCTTCAGTCGAAGTAGACGGAGCTAATGGGGTAGGTGCTGGAGCTGGTGGCACTAAAGCTGTAGCTGGTGCAGATGAAGTGGCTCTAATGTCTGGTACAGGCACTGCAGCAGATCTCTGAGCTCGAGGCACTCTGGCAAATGCATCAGTGGTTGTCTTGCCCTTCCTCTCCTGCATGTCATCCTGTAGCTGCTCCACAACAGACTGAATCTCAGTTACTTTGACATCTAAATCATAGAATTTTTGTTCCACGATTCTTTCCAGGCTCTCCTGGTTTTGAGTTAGGGTGGCCAACCCCTTCTCAATCCTCAGAGATGATGCTATCAAGTAACCAAGCTGGTCCTGCTTGCTTTTCAAAAAGTACTCAGATGCCTCCTCTTGAGTTGGCATCTTGGCAGCCTTCTCCATCTTTGCCTTCTCCTTCTTTGCTTGTGTTTGCACTGAGGAGGGTTCATCTTCATTCATCACAACTTGGTTGTCCTCGAAGTCAGGATAGATAGGCAAGTGTTCCTTATCCAACAAGTATGTGCCTGTGCCCATCTTTGAGTTTATCAACTCCTGGATCTGTGGGGCATATCCACAACTTCTTTTCTGGTCAGCTGCAATCCTCTTGATAGTCTCAACTATAAGGCTCATGACCTTGAACTTCTGTGACACATCAAATATATGTAGCAAGTTAATTGCATGGCCTTTGATCATTCTGTGATCACCAGACTTGGGCAAGAGAGTGCGCCTAAGGATCCAATTGATTGTAGGCAGCCCTGACAGCAAGTGTTTTACTGACCCAAACTGGTGAGTCTCAAGATCTTCTTCAGGAATCTCCTTGTACATGTTTGCCATAGAGTTGTGATCCATCTTCTTCTTGGCATAGACATCCAAGTCATCTTCTTCTTCCTTAGGAGCATTGATCAGATTTGCCCATTCCTCAATAGTTGAGTGGTACCTTGTACCTTCAGACATCCATACTATCCCGCCATCTGGATAGAAGTGTGCTGTGGAGTAGAATTGCATTATGAGCTCCTCATTCCACTTTGTGAGCTTCTGCCCAACAAAGTCTGCAACTCCACAAGCACTGAAGTTGTGAAACACACCAGGATAGTGTTCCTCATTTTCCTTGATATACTTCCAGTCGACCCACCTCATTTCACACACTATAGGCTTCTTGTCCACCAGCACTGTCTCATAAAAATCTTGCCGTTCCTTTGTGTGGAACCTGTAATCAACAGCAGTCTTTCTCCTGGTAGCATATGGATCTGTCTCTCTCCATTTCCTCAGTCCTGAGTCTCTCCTGATCTTCATGTTCTCAGCCACAGGATGAGCATCATTATGGTCTGGAATTTTTGGCTTCAATTTTCTCAGAACATGCTCTTCATCTTCTTCTTCAGCAACAGTCTCAGGCACTGGGGCCTTGTTCTTCTCAGCAACTGGTATGTTTCTGGTATTTCTCTTTGGTGCAGTCTTGGGCTTGGAGGCAGCTTTGGGTGCTTCTTTGGGCTTTGATGATGCAGCCCCTGACCTGATAGCATCACCCATAAGCTTCTGTGCCTTGGGTGCTAGTGCAGCAACCTCTTCTTCCTCTTCTTCTTCCATCATGGAAGCCTTTCCAATCACTCTGGCCATGGTCTTCTTGACCCTTTCCTTCCTTTTCTTTCCTTCTGCAGCAGGCTCTTTGGGTTGAGATTCCAAAGATGCTTGAGAGGATGCTCTGGCCTTAGACATTGGTTGTCTTCCTGCTGGCCTTTTGATCTTCATCCCTGGCTTAACTGCAGCTGAGCTGTACTCCTTCTTAACCACTTTCTTCTTTGATGTGGCCTCATCCTCAGTGGCCACATAGTCTTCATCCTCAGACTCTGAAGTTTTCTTCTTGCTTGCTCTAGTGGCAGCCTTTGGCAAATTTCTTGGGGTGCTCCTGCTACCATCATCTGAACTGCTAGAGGGACTAGTGCCCTCACTCAGGTGAACCTGCTCCTCTAACCTATTCTGGCTGTCACTTTGGTCAGACATGTTGCAAACACTGACAGCAGACCCTGTGAATAGATATAGATGAGATAGAGTGGATGAGCATCACAAAATGCAGAGGTTTTTGCAAAAGAATGAGTCAAAAACTTAGTTTTAGTTTTCCATAGAAAGCATTTCGGATCAACGGATTTGCAAACTCGGTGATACCGAAGCAGTTGTTGGAACCTAAACTAGTGAACTCGGTCAGACCGAGTCACAGTTTGGTGGCACCAAGACTGCTAGGGTTTCACAAAGTCCTGAACTCGGTCAGACCGAAAATTACATGTGCAATGGCCTTGGTCGAATTGGTGGAACCGAGTTCTGCAACCCGGTGGGTCCAAGATGGTTTCAGCGGTAACCTAGCCCTAAATTTTCGATTCAACTCTAATCTACAGAGTGTTTTGACTGGATAGAAGTGTTTCAATCGTGGTAAGAATCATAATGAACACAATGTGCTAGGAATCGGACGGGGATAGCACTGTGATCCAGTCCATACCCTAGTTCGGCGATGAACTCGCTACGGCAGCAACAACGGAGAAGAATTCCATTGACGGCAGCGGAGACCAGCGACAGGAGGCGGCTGGCGACAAGGAGAATGATCCGGAGACCCAGGAGGCAGAGCGAGCTATGCGCGGGCGAAGGGGTTTCGGAGAAATTTCCAAAATTTTGCCTGTGAGTATATATAGCCCGACCCTGTCGGTGTGACCGAGTGGAACAACTCGGTGGCACCGAGATGCATAACTGTTGACAGTTACAGCAACTCGGTGTGACCGAAAATTTCAAATTGGTTGCACCGAGATTGAAAACCTAGATCGACTTAGTGATCTCGGTATGACCGAAATGGATGAATCGGTCAGACCGAAACGCACAAAGAAGTTTTGGAAGTTTAAGTCTATGACGAATCGGTGACTCCGAGTGCTCCTCACACAGAGTGGTTCGAATCTGATTTGATCAAATTTTGTGATGTAGCATGAATAGAGTTTGAGACGAGAAAAGCATATATAGCTAGAGAGGGTTCTTAGGCATTCTTGTCCATCCACTTGGCAAAAGAAAAGAAAACGAATTAATCAAAACAACAAGTGGATGTCCTCGAATGAGTAAAATATGCAATCAACATGCTCACACAATAAAATGGCAATTGAAATATGTGGCAAAGCATGCACAACCAATTCTAGCATCTATCAAACAATTTGCGATGACTAGGTCATCTATATATGAGTATATTGACTTAGGAGTCAAATGAGAACATTTGATCATAGGTCATACTCATCGTTTAAGCACAAGTGGGGTTACCACTTTTACATAAAGCATTGTTGTGTTCACACCATTAGAGTTGCTTTAGCTCAATTCTTAGAGTAAAGCTCCCCCTAGATGTGAGATCCCCCCTAAGAGGGATGAACTAACCTTGGGTTTTGTCGATGATGACTTCATGTAGATGTTGAAGATGTGGATGCTCAATGTTGATGTAGATCATTTGGAGCTATCCATTGGAGTGAGTTGCACTTTCAATACCTACACGGGTTAGTCCCACAAGGAACAAACAAGGATATCCATAGACATAGAGTGATGCACACACAAGATGATGTCTATGAAAGCTTTTAGGTTACCTTGTCCCTTGTCTTACCAACAAGAGGGTTTGTGACTCCTTGAACTAGTGCAAGATGTGGAAGTTGATTGCACTTGTTCTTGCCAAGATGATAAGAGTGAAGTATGTTGGCGGAGTCACCCTCAAGAACTCTCTAGTTTTTCTTCTTCGGGATCCACACCATCTTGATGGGAATCCTCGGTGTTGTAGTTGTACTTGATGAAGTGGAACTTGAAGTAGTCTTGGGGACCCACTTGACCAAGGCCTTAGGAGCTTCTTCAAATGCATCAATTTCCTCTTGAAGCTTGTCCTTGCCTTTTTGCTTGTGCTCTAGTGGTGGAAGATCATCTTGAGCTTGTGTCCCTTTGAGAGAAGTAGGATCATACTTCTCTTGTTGAGGAACAAACTTCGTCTTGGGGTATTGATCTTCTTCCCACTCAACTCCATTGGCATTGAACTTTCGTTCAAAACCAACACCTTGATTCTTCCGGTGCCTTCCTTGCTTGCGTACAATTTCCTCGAATTGCTTACTTCCAGCAAGGCTCTTGTAAACACCTTTCTCTATAATTCCCTTCAATAAGCTATTTTCTTGCTCAAGTGTAACTTGGATAAGAGAATCATTAGTGGAATCAAGAGAACTACTAGAAGCAACAATATTGGATTTAGCATGATTATTGTTACTACTAGAGGAAGAATCTTTCTTGTTCTTGTTACTAGACTTGACTTGAGGCATGCAAGTGGATAAGAGTAAACGCTTGGCAATGTAAGAAGAACTTTTCTTGCGAAGATCATCATTGATTGCTTTTAAGAACTCATGCTCTTGCTCAAGGTTGAGCTTTTCAAAGCGCAATTTCTCATGAGTCCTTAAAAGTTCTCAATGATCTCCTAAGATAGTTTCATGAGCTAACTTAAGAGTGTTTAGTTCTTTAGTTAGAGACTCAATCTTCTCCTTATCATTGTCATTCGTTTTATCTTGATTAGCATGATTAATTGACGTTTCATCATAGTATTCATCACTAGAGTTGTCAACAAGTGAATCATCATCACCTAACAAGTCATCTTCATCAATATTGAAATCAACATACTCGGGGTGTGATACCTTTGGGCCTTTAGCCATGAAGCATGTTCCAACTCCTTCATTTGGTGAGTCAAATATGTCGTAGGAGTTGGTTGTCACAAGTGCTAGACCGGCAACACCTTCATCTTGAGTATATTCGGAGTCGGAGTGATAGCTTCTCTCGGAGTGGTTGTCGGAGTCGGAGCCGGATACCCATTCACCAACATGAGCTTGATGTCTTCGTTTTGTGTAGCTCCTTGATGACTTGTCCTTTCTTTCCGAATCCTTGCTTCTCCGTGAGGGTCTTCATTCATAACGATCATCTCTACTCCTTCTTTCTCTAGATGGTGATTCTTCTCTTCTACTTCTTCTCTTGGGAGAATATTCTCTTCTCTTGTAGGGGGCCGTACATTCATTGGAATAGTGTTCGGGCCTTCCACAATTGTAGCAGTTTCGCTCTCGACTAGAAGATCTTTTGTCATTGTAGGACCTTGATTTGGAGCTTCTCTCTTTGCTTCTACTCTTGTAGAACTTGTTGAAGTTATTCACCATTAAGCTCAATTCTTCATTGAAGGTTTGTTTCTCACTCGATGATGTGGGTGCTTCACATGAGGCTTTGTAAGCACCACTTGATTTGTTGTGAAGTTCCTCTTTATCCTTGAGTGACATCTCATGAGCAACAATTCTTCCGACGACTTCCGTTGGCTTGAGATCTTTGTAATTTCGCATCATTTGGATTAATGTGCTTTTCCATCCAAGGCTCTTAGGATCTTCTTGATGATGAATCTATCGGTCATCTCTTCACTCCCTAAGCCGGCAATCTCATTTGTGATAAGAGCAAGCCTAGAGTACATTTCAGCGACACCTTCACCATCCTTCATTTTGAACCTTGTCAAGTTGACTTTGAAGCACATCCAACTTGGATTCCTTGACGGAGTCGGTACCTTCGTGCATATCAATCAAAGTATCCCAAATTTCCTTTGCATTCTCAAGAAGGCTGATTTTGTTGAATTCTTCGGGGCACAATCCGTTGAAGAGGATATCACAAGCTTGAGCGTTGTATTGTAGCATCTTCAACTCATCCGCGGTAGCTTCACGATTCGGTTCTTTCCCATCAAAGAATTCACCTTGCAAGCCAACACACACAATGGCCCAAACGACGGGGTTATGTCCAAGAATATGCATTTTCATCTTATGCTTCCAACTAGCAAAATTAGTACCATCAAAGTAAGGACCTCTACGGTGATAATTTCCCTCACTAGACGCCATACTCTCCTAGGTTGTGAAACCAAGGCTATGACCACCAAAAGCTATGAAAATCAAAGAAAATGGAGACCAAAGCTCTGATACCACTTGTAGGATCGAAAGTATGTCTAGAGGGGGGGGGGGTGATTAGACTACTTGACCAAATAAAAATCTAGCCTTTTCCCAATTTTAGTTCTTGGCAGATTTTAGCTATCTTAGCACAAGTCAAGCAATCTTCACACAATTCAAGAAAGCATGCAAAAGAGTATATGAGCAGCGAAAAGTAAAGCATGCAACTTGCAAGAATGTAAAGGGAAGGGTTTGGAGGATTCAAACACAATTGGAGACACGGATGTTTTTGTCGTGGTTCCGATAGGTGGTGCTATCGTACATCCACGTTGATGGAGACTTCAACCCACGGAGGGTAACGGTTGCGCGAGTCCATGGAGGGCTCCACCCACGAAGGGTCCACGAAGAAGCAACCTTGTCTATTCCATCACGGCCGTCGCCCACAAAGGACTTGCCTCACTAGCGGTAGATCTTCACGAAGTAGGCGATCTCCTTGCCCTTACAAACTCCTTGGTTCAACTCCACAATCTTGTCGGAGGCTCCCAAGTGACACCTAGCCAATCTAGGAGACACCACTCTCCAAGAAGTAACAAATGGTGTGTTGACGATGAACTCCTTGCTCTTGTGCTTCAAATGATAGTCTCCCCAACACTCAACTCTCTCTCACAGGATTTGGATTTGGTGGAAAGAAGATTTGAGTGGAAAGCAACTTGCGGAAGGCTAGAGATCAAGATTCATATGGTTGGAATGGAATATCTTGACCTCAACACAAGTGTAGGTGGTTCTCTCTCAGAAAATGTGTATTGGAAGTGTAGGTATGTTCTGATGGCTCTCTCCATGAATGAAGAGTGGGTGGAGGGGTATATATAGCCTCCACACAGAATCTAACTGTTACACACAGTTTACCAAACTCGGTGGGACCGAATGGTTAAACTCGGTCGGACCGATTCAGCAAACCTAGTGACCGTTAGGATTTTCGGTGGGACTGAGATGCAACTTGGTAGGACCGATATGGTTAGGGTTAGGGCATAACGTAATCTCGGTGTGACCGATTACACAAACTCGGTGGGACCGATTTTGGTAATAAGCTAACCAGAGAGTTGGTCAGGTAAACTCGGTGGGACTGATTCGCTCATTTCGGTGAGACCGAAATGTTACAAAAGGGAAACAGAGAGTTTACATTGCAATCTCGGTGGGACCGGTCGCTCATCTCGGTAAGACCGAAACATTACGAAGGGAAACAGAGAGATTACAATCCCATCTCGGTGAGACCGAGATCCCTATGGGTAAAACCGATTTGCCTAGGGTTTGTGGCAGTGGCTATGACATTTGAAACTCGGTGGCGCCAGATAGATAGAATTGGTGGGGCCGAGTTTGACTTTTGGTTTAGGTCGTATGTGGATGTGGGAAGGTAGTTGAGGGTTTTGGAGCATATCACTAAGCACTTTGAGCAAGCAAGCCATTAAGCAACACCTCATCCCTCCTTGATAGTATTGGATTTTCCTATAGACTCAATGTGATCTTGGATCACTAAAATATAAAATGTAGAGTCTTGATTTTGAAGCTTGAGCCAAACTTTTTGTCCTTAGAATTTTGAGGGATCCACTTTCCTCATCCATGCCATGCCATTCATTGAGCTTTTCCTGAAATGTTAATCTTGGAATAATGTTAGCTCAATGAGCTATATGTTGTTAGGAATTACCAAAACCACCCAGGGATAGTTGCACTTTCAGATCCCATCTTGGGGCCTTTTCCGGTGATCTGCCGGAGGGGGATTCGAGCACGGAGGGCATCTACATCAACCGTATTACCCTTCCGATGAAGCGTGAGTAGTTTACCACAGACCTACGGATCCATAGCTAGTATCTAGATGACTTCTTCTCTCTCTATGATATTCAATACCATGTCCTCCTCGGTGTTCTTGGAGTTCTATCCGATGTAATATTCTTTTGAAGTGTGTTTGTCGAGATCCGATGAATTGTGGATTTGTGATCACATTATCTATAAATATTATTTGAATCTTCTCTGAATTCTTATATGCATTATTTGATATCTTTGTATTTCTCTTCGAATTATCAGTTTGGTTTGGCCAATAGATTGATGTTTCTTGCAATGGGAGAGGTGCTTAGTTTTGGGTTTAATCTTGCGGTGTCCTCACCCAGGGACATAGTAGGGGTAGCAAGGCACGTATTGTATTGTTGCCATAAAAAGATGGGGTTTTCATCATATTGCTTGAGTTTATCCCTCTACATCATGTCATCTTACTTAAGGCGTTACTCCATTCTTTATGAACTTAATACTCTAGATGCATGCTGAATAGCGGTCGATGTGTGGAGTAACAGTAGTAGATGCAGAATCATTTCGGTCTACTTGACATGGATGTGATGCCTATATGCATAATCATTGCCTCGGAAATCGTCATAACTTTGCGCTTTTTCTATCAGTTGCTCGACAGTAATTTGTTCACCCACCGTAAGTTTTCTTTCAAGAGAGAAGCCTCTAGTGAAACCTATGGCCCCCGGGTCTATTTTCCATCATATATTTTTAGATCTATAAACCAAAAAAACCAAAAAAACCTTGCTGCAATTTATTTTTTTATTTTGTTTTATGTTTTAGTAATGTTTTATATCTATCTCTATCAGATATCACCATTGCAATTGACCATGAAGGGATTGACAACCCCTTTATC
>NC_041392.1:535731877-535732628 GCF_002162155.2 Triticum dicoccoides
AAAAACAACGCAAGCTCAAGAAGTAGCAATTTTCTGAAGGAAATATGCCCTAGAGGCAATAATAAAGTTTTTATTTATATTTCCTTATATCATGATAAATGTTTACTATTCATGCTAGAATTGTATTAACCGAAAACTTAGTACATGTGTGAATACATAGACAAATAGAGTGTCACTAGTATGCCTCTACTTGACTAGCTCATTGAATCAATGATGGTTATGTTTCCTGACCATAGACATGAGTTGTCATTTGATTAACGGGATCACATCATTAGAGAATGATATGATTGACTTGACCCATCCGTTAGCTTAGCACGATGATCGTTGAAGTTTACTGCTATTGCTTTCGCCATAACTTATACATGTTGCTATGACTATGAGATCATGCAACTCCCGAATACCGGAGGAACACTTAGTGTGCTATCAAACCTCAGAACATAACTGGGTGACTATAAAGATGCTCTACAGGTGTCTCCGATGGTGTTTGTTGAGTTGACATAGATCGAGATTAGGATTTGTCACTCCGTGTATCGGAGAGGTATCTCTGGGCCCTCTCGGTAATGCACATCACTATAAGCCTTGCAAGCAATGTGACTAATGAGTTAGTTGCAGGATGATGCATTATGGAACGAGTAAAGAGACTTGCCAGTAACGAGATTGAACTAGGTAATGAGATACCGACGATCGAATCTCGGGCAAGTAACATACCGATGACAAAGGGAACAACGTATGTTGTTGTGCGGTTTGACCG
>NC_041392.1:535735478-535738661 GCF_002162155.2 Triticum dicoccoides
GAGTCGAGAGGTATGAGACTTCTAACAAGTATATTGCCTACAAGATGGAGGAGAATAGCTCAACCAGTGAGCATGTGCTCAGAATGTCTGAGTACTACAATGGCTTGAATCGAGTGGGAGTTAATCTTCGAGATAAGATAGTGATTGACAGAGTTCTCTAGTCACTATCACCAAGTTACTAGAACTTCGTGATGAACTATAATTTGTAAGGGATGACGAAAACGATTCCCGAGCTCTTCACGATGCTGAAATCAGCGAAGGTAGAAATCAAGAAAAGCATCAAGTGTTGATGGTTGACAAGACCACTAGTTTCAAGTAAAAGGGCAAGGGAAAGAAAGGGAACTTCAAGAAGAATGGCAAGCAAGTTGCCACTCCCATGAAGAAGCCCAAAGCTAGACCCAAGCCTAAAACTGAGTGCTTCTACTGCAAAGGAAATGGTCACTAGAAGTGGAACTGCCCTAGACACTTGGCGGATAAGAAGGATGGCAAAGTGAACAAAGGTATATTTGATATACATGTTATTGATGTGTACTTTACTAGTGTTTATAGCAACCCCTCAGTATTTGATACTGATTCAGTTGCTAAGAGTAGTAACTCGGAACGGGAGTTGCAAAATAAACAGAGACTAGTTAAGGGTGAGGCGATGATGTGAGTTGGAAGTGATTCCAAGGTTGATAAGATCACCATCGCACACTCCCTTTACCTTCGGGATTAGTGTTGAACCTAAAATAAAAGTTATTTGGTGTTTGCGTTGAGCATAGATATGATTGGATCATGTTTATTGCAATACGGTTATTCATTTAAGTCAAAGAATAATTGTTGTTCTATTTACTTGAATAAAACCTTCTATGGCCATACACTCAATATAAATGGTTTATTGAATCTTGATCATAATGATACACATATTCATAATATTGAAGCCAAAAGATGCAAAGTTAAGAATGATAGTGCAACTTATATGTGGCACTGCCGTTTAGGTCATATTGGTGTAAAGCGCATGAAGAAACTCCATGCTGATGAATTTTTGGAATCACTTGATTATGAATCACTTGATGCTTGCGAATCATGCCTCATGGGCAAGATGACTAAGACTCCGTTCTCTGGAACAATGGAGCGAGCAATTGACTTATTGGAAATAATATATACTGATGTATGCGGTCCGATGAGGGTAGAGGCTCGCGGCGGGTATCGTTATTTTCTGACCTTCATAGATGATTTGAGAAGATATGAGTATATCTACTTGATGAAACATAAAGTCTGAAACATTTGAAAAGTTCAAAGAATTTCAGAGTGAAGTGGAAAATCATCATAACAAGAAAATAAAGTTTCTACAATCTGATCGTAGAGACGAATATTTGAGTTACGAGTTTGGTCTTCATTTGAAACAATGTGGAATAGTTTCGCAACTCATGCCACTTAGAACACCACAGCATAATGGTGTGTCCGAACGTCATAACTGTACTTTATTAGATATGGTGCGATTTATGATGTCACTTACCGATTTACCACTATCGTTTTGGGGTTAAGCATTAGAGACGGCTGCATTCACATTAAATAGGGCACCATCTAAATCCGTTGAGACGACACCTTATGAACTGTGGTTTGGCAAGAAACCCAAGTTGTCGTTTCTTAAAGTTTGGGGGTGCGATTCTTATGTGAAAAAGCTTCAACCTGATAAGCTTGAACCCAAATTAGAGAAACATGTCTTCATAGGATACCCAAAGGAGACTGTTGGGTACACCTTCTATCACAGATCCGAAGGCAAGATATTCGTTGCTAAGAATAGATCCTTTCTAGAGAAGGAGTTTCTCTCGAAAGAAGTGAGTGGGAGAAAAGTAGAACTTGAGGAGGTAATTGTACCCGCTCCCTTATTGCAAAGTAGTTCATCACTGAAATCAGTTCCAGTGATTCCTACACTAGTAAGTGAGGAAGCTAATGATGATGATCATGAAACTTCTGATCAAGTCATTACCGAACCTCGTATGTCAACCATAGTAAGATCCGCACCAGAGTGGTACGGTAATCCTGTTCTGGAGGTCATGTTGCTTAACCATGATGAACCTACGAACTATGAGGAAGCGATGATGAGCCCAGATTCCGCAAAATGGCATGAGGCCATGAAATCTGAGACGGGATCCATGTATGAGAACAAAGTGTGGACTTTGGTTGACTTGCCCGTTTATCGGCAGGACATAGAGAATAAATGGATTTTCAAGAAGAAGACTTTCCCACCCGTAGCGATGTGATGTCTACTACACAACCTTCTTCTTGTAGACGTTGTTGGGCCTCCAAGTGCAGAGGTTTGCAGGACAATAGCAAATTTCCCTCAAGTGGATGACCTAAGGTTTATCAATCCGTGAGAGGCGTAGGATGAAGATGGTCTCTCTCAAGCAACCCTACAACCAAATAACAAAGAGTCTCTTGTGTCCCCAACACACCCAATACAATGGGAAATTGTATAGGTGCACTAGTTCGGTGAAGAGATGGTGAAACAAGTGGTATATGGATAGTAGATAAAGGTATTTGTAATCTTAAATAATAAAAACAGCAAGGTAGCAAGTGATAAAAGTGAGCGTAAACGGTATTGCAATGATAGGAAATAAGGCCTAGGGTTCATACTTTCGCTAGTGTAAGTCCTCTCAACAATAATAACATAATTGGATCATATAACTATCCCTCAACATGCAACAAAGAGTCACTCCAAAGTCACTAATAGCGGAGAACAAACGAAGAGATTATGGTAGGGTACAAAACCACCTCAAAGTTATTCTTTCCAATCAATCCGTTGGGCTATTCCTATAAGTGTCACAAACAGCCCTAGAGTTCGTACTAGAATAACACCTTAAGACACAAATCAACCAAAACCCTAATGTCACCTAGATACTCCAATGTCACCTCAAGTATCCGTGGGTATGATTATACGATATGCATCACACAATCTCAGATTCATCTATTCAACCGACACAAAGGACCTCAAAGAGTTCCCCAAAGTTCTACCGGAGAATCACGACGAAAACGTGTGCCAACCCCTATGCATAGGTTCATGGGCGGAACCCGCAAGTTGATCACCAAAACATACATCAAGTGAATCACGTGATATCCCATTGTCACCACAGATATCCATGGCAAGACATACATCAAGTGTTCTCAAATCTTTAAAGACTCAATCCGTTAAGATAACTT
>NC_041392.1:535814457-535826186 GCF_002162155.2 Triticum dicoccoides
CTTTACTTTATCACTAAGCGGTAGCGATAGTCATAGAAGCAACAGTTGGCGAGACGACATCGATGCTTCGATGGAGATCAAGGTGTCAAGCTGGTGACGATGGTGATCATGACGGTGCTTTGGAGATGGAGATCAAATGCATAAGATTATGATGGCCATATCATATCACTTATATTGATTTCATGTGATGTTTATCCTTTTTGCATCTTATTTTTCTTAGTTCGGTGGTAGAATTATAAGATTATCTCTCACTAAATTTCAAGGTATAAGTGTTCTCCCTGAGTATGCACCGTTGCTACAGTTCATCGTGCCGAGACACCATGTGATGATCGGGTGTGATAAGCTCTACGTTCACATACAATGGGTGCAAGCCAATTTTGCACATGCAGAATACTCGGGTTAAACTTGACGAGCGTAGCATATGCAGATGTGGCCTCAGAACACTGAGACCGAAAGGTCGAGTGTGAATCATATAGTAGATATGATCAACATAGTGATGTTCACCATTGAAAACTACTCCATCTCACGTAATGATCGGACATGGTTTAGTTGATATGGATCACGTGATCACTTAGATGATTAGAGAGATGTATAATTAAGTGGGAGTTCTTAAGTAATATGATTAATTGAACTTAAATTTATCATGAACTTAGTCCCGACAGTATTTGCATATCTATGTTGTAGATCAATTGCTCGCGTATAGCTTCCCTATTTTATTTATGATATGTTGCTAGAGAAAACTATGTTGAAGGATGTTAGTAGCAATGATGCGTACTAGCTCCGTGATCTGAGGATTATCCTCATTGCTGCACAGAAGAATTATGTCCTTGATGCACCGCTAGGTGACGGGCCTATTGCAGGAGCATATGCAGACGTTATGAACGTTTGGCAAGCTCAGTATGATGACTACTTGATAGTTTAGTGCGCCGTGCTTTATGGCTTAGAACCGGGACTTCAAAAACGTTTTGAACGCCACGAAGCATATAAGATGTTCCAAGATCTGAAATTGACTCATGCCTGAGTCGAGAGGTATGAGACTTCTAACAAGTATATTGCCTACAAGATGGAGGAGAATAGCTCAACCAGTGAGCATGTGCTCAGAATGTCTGAGTACTACAATGGCTTGAATCGAGTGGGAGTTAATCTTCGAGATAAGATAGTGATTGACAGAGTTCTCTAGTCACTATCACCAAGTTACTAGAACTTCGTGATGAACTATAATTTGTAAGGGATGACGAAAACGATTCCCGAGCTCTTCACGATGCTGAAATCAGCGAAGGTAGAAATCAAGAAAAGCATCAAGTGTTGATGGTTGACAAGACCACTAGTTTCAAGTAAAAGGGCAAGGGAAAGAAAGGGAACTTCAAGAAGAATGGCAAGCAAGTTGCCACTCCCATGAAGAAGCCCAAAGCTAGACCCAAGCCTAAAACTGAGTGCTTCTACTGCAAAGGAAATGGTCACTAGAAGTGGAACTGCCCTAGACACTTGGCGGATAAGAAGGATGGCAAAGTGAACAAAGGTATATTTGATATACATGTTATTGATGTGTACTTTACTAGTGTTTATAGCAACCCCTCAGTATTTGATACTGATTCAGTTGCTAAGAGTAGTAACTCGGAACGGGAGTTGCAAAATAAACAGAGACTAGTTAAGGGTGAGGCGATGATGTGAGTTGGAAGTGATTCCAAGGTTGATAAGATCACCATCGCACACTCCCTTTACCTTCGGGATTAGTGTTGAACCTAAAATAAAAGTTATTTGGTGTTTGCGTTGAGCATAGATATGATTGGATCATGTTTATTGCAATACGGTTATTCATTTAAGTCAAAGAATAATTGTTGTTCTATTTACTTGAATAAAACCTTCTATGGCCATACACTCAATATAAATGGTTTATTGAATCTTGATCATAATGATACACATATTCATAATATTGAAGCCAAAAGATGCAAAGTTAAGAATGATAGTGCAACTTATATGTGGCACTGCCGTTTAGGTCATATTGGTGTAAAGCGCATGAAGAAACTCCATGCTGATGAATTTTTGGAATCACTTGATTATGAATCACTTGATGCTTGCGAATCATGCCTCATGGGCAAGATGACTAAGACTCCGTTCTCTGGAACAATGGAGCGAGCAATTGACTTATTGGAAATAATATATACTGATGTATGCGGTCCGATGAGGGTAGAGGCTCGCGGCGGGTATCGTTATTTTCTGACCTTCACAGATGATTTGAGAAGATATGAGTATATCTACTTGATGAAACATAAAGTCTGAAACATTTGAAAAGTTCAAAGAATTTCAGAGTGAAGTGGAAAATCATCATAACAAGAAAATAAAGTTTCTACAATCTGATCGTAGAGACGAATATTTGAGTTACGAGTTTGGTCTTCATTTGAAACAATGTGGAATAGTTTCGCAACTCATGCCACTTAGAACACCACAGCATAATGGTGTGTCCGAACGTCATAACTGTACTTTATTAGATATGGTGCGATTTATGATGTCACTTACCGATTTACCACTATCGTTTTGGGGTTAAGCATTAGAGACGGCTGCATTCACATTAAATAGGGCACCATCTAAATCCGTTGAGACGACACCTTATGAACTGTGGTTTGGCAAGAAACCCAAGTTGTCATTTCTTAAAGTTTGGGGGTGCGATGCTTATGTGAAAAAGCTTCAACCTGATAAGCTTGAACCCAAATCAGAGAAACATGTCTTCATAGGATACCCAAAGGAGACTGTTGGGTACACCTTCTATCACAGATCCGAAGGCAAGATATTCGTTGCTAAGAATAGATCCTTTCTAGAGAAGGAGTTTCTCTCGAAAGAAGTGAGTGGGAGAAAAGTAGAACTTGAGGAGGTAATTGTACCCGCTCCCTTATTGCAAAGTAGTTCATCACTGAAATCAGTTCCAGTGATTCCTACACTAGTAAGTGAGGAAGCTAATGATGATGATCATGAAACTTCTGATCAAGTCATTACCGAACCTCGTATGTCAACCATAGTAAGATCCGCACCAGAGTGGTACGGTAATCCTGTTCTGGAGGTCATGTTGCTTAACCATGATGAACCTACGAACTATGAGGAAGCGATGATGAGCCCAGATTCCGCAAAATGGCATGAGGCCATGAAATCTGAGACGGGATCCATGTATGAGAACAAAGTGTGGACTTTGGTTGACTTGCCCGTTTATCGGCAGGACATAGAGAATAAATGGATTTTCAAGAAGAAGACTTTCCCACCCGTAGCGATGTGATGTCTACTACACAACCTTCTTCTTGTAGACGTTGTTGGGCCTCCAAGTGCAGAGGTTTGCAGGACAATAGCAAATTTCCCTCAAGTGGATGACCTAAGGTTTATCAATCCGTGAGAGGCGTAGGATGAAGATGGTCTCTCTCAAGCAACCCTACAACCAAATAACAAAGAGTCTCTTGTGTCCCCAACACACCCAATACAATGGGAAATTGTATAGGTGCACTAGTTCGGTGAAGAGATGGTGAAACAAGTGGTATATGGATAGTAGATAAAGGTATTTGTAATCTTAAATAATAAAAACAGCAAGGTAGCAAGTGATAAAAGTGAGCGTAAACGGTATTGCAATGATAGGAAATAAGGCCTAGGGTTCATACTTTCGCTAGTGTAAGTCCTCTCAACAATAATAACATAATTGGATCATATAACTATCCCTCAACATGCAACAAAGAGTCACTCCAAAGTCACTAATAGCGGAGAACAAACGAAGAGATTATGGTAGGGTACAAAACCACCTCAAAGTTATTCTTTCCAATCAATCCGTTGGGCTATTCCTATAAGTGTCACAAACAGCCCTAGAGTTCGTACTAGAATAACACCTTAAGACACAAATCAACCAAAACCCTAATGTCACCTAGATACTCCAATGTCACCTCAAGTATCCGTGGGTATGATTATACGATATGCATCACACAATCTCAGATTCATCTATTCAACCGACACAAAGGACCTCAAAGAGTTCCCCAAAGTTCTACCGGAGAATCACGACGAAAACGTGTGCCAACCCCTATGCATAGGTTCATGGGCGGAACCCGCAAGTTGATCACCAAAACATACATCAAGTGAATCACGTGATATCCCATTGTCACCACAGATATCCATGGCAAGACATACATCAAGTGTTCTCAAATCTTTAAAGACTCAATCCGTTAAGATAACTTCAAAGGGGAAACTCAATCCATTACAAGAGAGTAGAGGGGGGAAGAAACATCATAGGATCCAAATATAATAGCAAAGCTCGCGATACATCAAATCGTATCATCTCAAGAACACGAGAGAGAGAGAGAGAGAGAGAGAGAGAGAGAGATCAAACACATAGCTACTGGTACATACCCTCAGCCCCAAGGGAGAACTACTCCCTCCTTGTCATGGAGAGCACCGGGATGATGAAGATGGCCACCAGGGAAGGATTGCCCCCTCCGGTAGGGTGCCGGAACGTGTCTAGATTGGTTTTCAGTGGCTACGGAGGCTTCTGGTGGCGGAACTCCTGATCTAATCTCTATTCTGGAAGTTTTAGGATACATAGGTATATATGGGTGAAAGAAGCATGTCGGTGGACCGAAGGGGGGGCCACGAGGCAGGGGGGCGCGCCCTAGGGGGGTGAGCACGCCCCCCACCCTCGTGGGCACCTCCCTTCTTTCCTGACGTGCACTCCAAGCTTTTCAGGTAGCTTTCCTTCCAAAAATAACTTCTCTAGTTGATTTCGTTCCGTTTCGACTCCGTTTGATATTCCTTTTCTTGGAAACACTGAAATAGGCAAAAAACAACAATTCTGGGCTGGGCCTCCGGTTAATAGGTTAGTCCCAAAAAAAATATAAAAGTGGATAATAAAGCCCAATATTGCCCAAAACAATAGATAACATAGCATGGAGCAATCAAAATTATAGATACGTTGGAGACGTATCAAGCATCCCCAAGCTTAATTCCTGCTCGTCCTCGAGTAGGTAAATGATAAAAACAGGATTTTTGATGCGGAGTGCTACTTGGCATAATTCCAATGTAATTCTTCTTAATTGTGGTATGAATATTCATATCCGAACGATTCAAGACAAAAGTTCATATTGACATAAAAATGATAATACTTCAAGCATACTAACTAAGCAATTATGTCTTCTCAAAATAAATGGCCAAAGAAAGTTCATCCCTACAAAATCATATAGTTTAGTCATGTTTCATTTTCGTCACACAAGAATGCTCTCATCATGCACAATCCCGATGACAAGCCAAGCAATTGTTTCACACTTTAGTAATCTCAAACCTATAAACTTTCACGCAATATATGAGCGCGATCCATGGACATAGCACTATGCGTGGAATAGAATATAATGAGGGGGTTATGTGGAGAAGACAAAAAAGGAGAAAGTCTCACATCAACGAGGCTAATCAACGGGCTATGGAGATGCCCACCGATTGATGTTAATGCAAGGAGTAGGGATTTCCATGCAATGGATGCACTAGAGCTATAAATGTATGAAAGCTCAACAAAAAAACTAAGTGGGCGTGCATCCAACTTGCTTGCTCACGAAGACCTAGGGCACTTGAGGAGGCCCATTGTTGGAATATACAAGCCAAGTTCTATAATGAAAAATTCCCACTAGTATATGAAAGTGACAAAACACGAGACTCTCTATCATAAAGATCATGGTGCTACTTTGAATCACAAGTGTGGAAAAGGATAGTAGCATTCTCCCTTCTCTCTTTTTCTCTCATTTTTTGGGCCTTTTCTTTTTTATGGCCTTTCTCTTTTTTGGGACTTCTCTTTTTATGGCCTTTCTCCTTTTTTATTCCTCACTTGGGAAAATGCTCTAATAATGATGATCATCACACTTCTATTTATTTACAACTCAATGATTACAACTCGATACTAGAACAAAGATGACTCTATATGAATGCCTCTGGCGGTGTACCGGGATATGCAATGCACCAAGAGTGACATGTATGAAAGAATTATGAACGGTGGCTTTGCCACAAATACTATGTCAACTACATGATCATGCTAAGCAATATGACAATGATGAATGTGTCATGATGAACAAAATGGTGGAAAGTTGCATGGCAATATATGTCGGAATGGCTATGGAAATGCCATAATAGGTAGGGTATGGTGGCTGTTTTGAGGAAGATATAAGGAGGTTTATGTGTGACAGAGCGTATCATATCACGGGGTTTGGATGCACCGGCGCAGTTTGCACCAACTCTCAATGTGAGAAAGGGCAATGCACGGTACCGAAGAGGCTAGCAAGGATGGAAGGGTGAGAGTGCATATAATCCATGGACTCAACATTAGTCATAAAGAACTCACATACTTATTGCAAAAATCTACAAGTCATCAAAAACCTCGGTACTACGCGCATGCTCCTAGGGGGATAGATTGGTAGGAAAAGACCATCGCTCGTCCCCGACCGCCACTCATAAGGAGGACAATCAAATAACACCTCATGTTTCAATTTTGTTACACAATGTTTACCATACGTGCATGCTACGGGACTTGCAAACTTCAACACAAGTATTCCTCAAATTCACAACTACTCAACTAGCACGACTTTGATATTATTACCTCATTATCTCAAAACAATCATCAAGCATCAAACTTCTCTTCGTACTCAATACTCTATACGAAAGTTTTTACTAATCTTAAATACCTAGCATATTAGGATTTTAAGCAAATTACCATGCTATTTAAGACTATCAAAATAATCTAAGTGAATCATGAGAGTTCATCTATTTCTTCAAAATAAAACTACCACCATGCTCTAAAAGATATAAGTGAAGCACTAGAGCAAATGACAAACTACTCTGAAAGATATAAGTGAAGATCAATGAGTAGTAGAATAATTGTGCAACTATGTGAAGATTCTCTAGCATTTAAGAATTTCAGATCTTGGTATTTTATTCAAACATCAATCAAAGCAAAATAAAATAAAATGACGCTCCAAGCAAAACACATATCATGTGGTGAATAAAAATATAGCTCCAAGTAAAGTTACCGATGAACGAAGACGAAAGAGGGGATGCCTTCCGGGGCATCCCCAAGATTAGGCTCTTGGTTGAACTTGAATATTACCTTGGGGTGACTTGGGCATCCCAAAGCTTAGGCTCTTGCCACTCCTTGTTCCATAATCCATCGAATCTTTACCCAAAACTTGAAAACTTCACAGCACAAAACTTAACAGAAAACTCGTAAGCTCCGTTAGTATAAGAAAATAAATCACCACTTCAAGGTACTGTAATGAACTCATTATTTATTTATATTGGTGTTAAACCTACTGTATTCCAACTTCTCTATGGTTTATAAACTTTTTTACTAGCCATAGATTCATCAAAATAAGTAAACAACACATGAAAACGGAATCTGTCAAAAACAGAACAGTCTGTAGTAATCTGAATGAAACGTATACTGGTGGAACTCATAAAATTCTCAAATAAATTGCTGGACCTGAGGAATTTATCTATTAATCATCTGAAAAAAGGATTAAATAAATAGCACTTTCCAAATAAACATGGCAGCAATTCTCGTGAGCGCTAAAGTTTGTGTTTTTTACAGCATGGTCAACAAGACTTTCCCCGAGTCTTCCCAAGGTTGTACTTGGCACAAACACTAATTAAAACAATAAAACCACATCTAAACAGAGGCTAGATGAATTATTTATTGCTAAACAGGAGCAAAAAGCAAGGAACTAAAATAAAGTTGGGTTGCCTCCCAACAAGCGCTATCGTTTAACGCCCCTAGCTAGGCATGATGATTTCAATGATGCTCACATAAAAGATAAGAATTGAAACATAAAGAGAGCATCATGAAGAATATGACTAGCACATTTAATCCTAACATACTTCCTATGCATAGGGATTTTGTGAGCAAACAACTTATGAGAACAATAATCAACTAGCATAGGAGGGCAAAACAAGCATAACTTTGAAACTTTAAGCACATAGAGAGGAAACTTGATATTATTGCAATTCCTACAAGCATATATTCCTCCCTCATAATAATTTTCAGTAGCATCATGAATGAATTCAACAATATAACCAGCACTTAAAGCATTCTTTTCATGATCTACAAGCATAGAAAATTTACTACTCTCCACATAAGCAAAATTCTTCTCATGAATAATAGTGGGAGCAAACTCAACAAAATAACTATCATCTGATTGAAAATTAAGATCAAGATGAAAAGGTTCATTGTTATTATTATTCTTTAAAGCATAGGTGTCATCACAATAATCATCATAGATAGGAGGCATGCTTTCATCATAGTAAATTTGCTCATCAAAGCTTGGGGGACAAAAAATATCATCTTCATCAAACATAGCTTCCCCAAGCTTTTGGCTTTGCATATCATTAGCATCATGGATATTCAAGGAATTCATACTAACAAGATTTCAATCATGCTCATCATTCAAATATTTAGTGCCAAACATTTTATGTAATTCTTCTTCTAGCATTAGAGCACAATTTTCCTTTCCATCATACTCACGAAAGATATAAAAAAGGTGAAGCGTATGAGACAAACTCAATGCCATTTTTATAGTTTTATTTTATAAACTAAACTAGTCATAAAACAAGAAACTAAAGGACTCGATTGCAAGATCTAAAGATATACCTTCAAGCGCTATCCTCCCTGGCAACGGCGCCAGAAAAGAGCTTGATGTCTACTACACAACCTTCTTCTTGTAGACGTTCTTGGGCCTCCAAGTGCAGAGGTTTGTAGGACAGTAGCAAATTTCCCTCAAGTGGATGACCTAAGGTTTATCAATCCGTGGGAGGCATAGGATGAAGATGGTCTCTCTCAAGCAACCCTGCAACCAAATAACAAAGAGTCTCTTGTGTCCCCAACACACCCAATACAATGGTAAATTGTATAGGTGCACTAGTTCGGCGAAGTGGTGAAACAAGTGGTATATGGATAGTAGATAAAGGTATTTGTAATCTAAAATAATAAAAACAGCAAGGTAGCAAGTGATAAAAGTGAGCGTAAACGGTATTGCAATGATAGGAAATAAGTCCTAGGGTTCATACTTTCGCTAGTGTAAGTCCTCTCAACAATAATAACATAATTGGATCATATAACTATCCCTCAACATGCAACAAAGAGTCACTCCAAAATCACTAATAGCGGAGAACAAACGAAGAGATTATGGTCAAAGTTATTCTTTCCAATCAATCTGTTGGGCTATTCCTATAAGTGTCACAAACAGCCCTAGAGTTCGTACTAGAATAACACCTTAAGACACAAATCAACCAAAACCCTAATGTCACCTAGATACTCCAATGTCACATCAAGTATCCGTGGGTATGATTATACGATATGCATCACACAATCTCAGATTCATCTATTCAACCAACACAAAGGACCTCAAAGAGTGCCCCAAAGTTCTCCCGGAGAATCACGACGAAAATGTGTGCCAACCCCTATGCATAGGTTCATGGGCGGAACTCGCAAGTTGATCACCGAAACATACATCAAGTGAATCACGTGATATCCCATTGTCACCACAGATATCCACGACAAGACATACATCAAGTGTTCTCAAATCTTTAAAGACACAATCCGATAAGATAACTTCAAAGGGGAAACTCAATCCATTACAAGAGAGTAGAGGGGGGAAGAAACATCATAGGATCCAAATATAATAGCAAAGCTCACGATACATCAAGATCGTATCATCTCAAGAACACCAGAGAGAGAGAGAGAGAGAGAGAGAGAGATCAAACACATAGCTACTAGTACATACCCTCAGCCCCGAGGGAGAACTACTCCCTCCTCGTCATGGAGTGCACCAGGATGATGAAGATGGCCACCAGGGAAGGATTGCCCCCTCCGGCAGGGTGCCAGAACGAGTCTATATTGGTTTTAGGTGGCTACGGAGGCTTCTGGCGGCGGAACTCCCGATCTAATCTCTATTCTGGAAGTTTTAGGATACGTAGGTATATATGGGTGAAAGAAGCACGTCGGTGGACCGAAGGGGGGGGGCATGAGGCAGGGGGGCGCGCCCCCACCCTCGTGGGCACCTCCCTTCTTTCCTGACGTGCACTCCAAGCTTTTCTGGTAGCTTTCCTTCCAAAAATAACTTCTCTAGTTGATTTCGTTCCATTTCGACTCCGTTTGATATTCCTTTTCTTCAAAACACTGAAATAGGCAAAAAAAAAACAACAATTCTTGGCAGGGCCTCCAGTTAATAGGTTAGTCCCAAAAATAATAAAGAAGTGGATAATAAAGCCCAATATTGCCCAAAACAGTAGATAACATAGCATGGAGCAATCAAAAATTATAGATACGTTGGATACGTATCACGATGCTTAAGTCCGTCTGAATCATGTTAGCAATTGCCGCAATTTATGATTATGAAATTTGGCAAATGGATGTTAAAACTGCATTCCTTAATGGATATCTTAAAGAAGAGTTGTGTATGATGCAACCAGAAGGTTTTGTCGATCCAAAAGGTGTTAACAAAGAGTGGAAGCTCCAGTGATCCATTTATGGACTGGTGCAAGACTCTCGGAGTTGGAATATACGCTTTGATAGTGTGATCAAAGCATATGGTTTTATATAGACTTTTAGAGAAGCCTGTATTTACAAGAAAGTGAGTGGGAGCTCTGTAGCATTTCTGATATTATATGTATAAAACATATTGTTGATCGGAAATGATACTGAATTTCTGAATAGCATAAAAGGATACTTGAATAAGAATTTTTCAATGAAAGACCTCGGTGAAGCTGCCTATATATTGGGCATCAAGATCTATAGAGATAGATCAAGACTCTTAATTGGACTTTCACAAAGCACATACCTTGATAAAGTTTTGAAGAAGTTCAAAATGGATTTAGCAAAGAAAGGGTTCTTGCCTGTGTTACAAGGTGTGAAGTTGAGTCAGACTCAATGCTTGACCACTTCAGAAGATAAAGAGAAAATGAAAGTCATTCCCTATGCTTTAGCCATAGGTTCTATCATGTCTGCAATGGTGTGTACCAGACTTGATGTGTGCCTTGCTATTAGTTTAGCAGGGAGGTACCAAAGTAATCCAGGAGTGGATCACTGGACAACGGTCAAGAACATCCTGAAATACCTGAAAAGGACTAAGGATATGTTTCTCGTTTATGGAGGTGACAAAGAGCTCGTCGTAAACAGTTACGTCGATGCAAGCTTTGACACTGATCCGGATGACTCTAAATCACAAACCGGATATGTATTTTTATTAAATGGTGGAGCTTTCAGTATGTGCAGTTCCAAGCAGAGCGTCGTGGCGGGATCTACATGTGAAGCGGAGTACATAGCTGCTTCGAAAAGCAAAAAATGAAGGAGTCTGGATGAAGGAGTTCATATCCAATCTAGGTGTCATACCTAGTGCATCGGATCCAATGAAAATCTTTTGTGACAATACTGGTGCAATTGCCTTGGCAAAGTGCGGGAGTCCTGGAATAAGGGGTCCTCGGGCGTTCGGCCTGTTAGCCATGGGCCGGACTAATAGGCTGTGAAGATACAAAGACTGAAGACTACAGCCGTGTCCAGATGGGACTCTCCTTGGCTTGGAAGGCAAGCTTGGCGACTAAGTATGTAGATTCCTTTCTTTTTAACCGACCTTGTGTAACCCTAGGTCCTCCCGGTGTCTATATAAACCGGAGGACTTAGTCCGGAGGGGGAGACTCATTATCATAGCCATACAAGCTAGACCTCTAGGGTTTATCCATTA
>NC_041392.1:535828096-535828986 GCF_002162155.2 Triticum dicoccoides
CCGAAGAATATGGCCTCAAGCGCCCAACCAAAAGTTAACAAAAGCGCAAATTGCTACCTCAGTTTGACGAGGAGGCGCCAGAATACATACCACCATCGTACAATGCGGCTGACCGACCACCACGTGGTCAGGACAAAATGGCAACTCACGACGAACACCAGCCCGCCCCGCCTCATCGCACATGCAGGGGTAAATTAGCCCACGGCCATACATATGACCTCTGGCAAAACCTAAACAATAAAGCAGGACATACCAGATCAATCTACGGATCTCGAGGACGTGCCTCGACACGCGATGACGGCCACCTATTCGGACGTGACAAACTTAGTCATGCGCGGGCTGAAAACCACAGATGGACTCCATCAGAGCTACGTAGCGATACAACCCGATATAGAGGCGCCGCACACCCTCATTGCTTCACTGATGAGGTCATGGATCATGAATTCCCAGAAGGGTTCAAACCCGTGAATATAGAATCATATGATGGAACCATGGACCCAGCAGTGTGGATCGAAGACTTCATTCTCCACATTCATATGGCCCGCAGCGATGACCTCCACGCCATCAAAGACCTCCCTTTAAAACTCAAGGGCCAGCTCGGCACTGGTTAAACAGCATGCCTGAAAATTCTATCGGCAGCTGGGAGGACTTGGAAGAAGCCTTCCTCGATAACTTGCAAGGTACATATGTCCGGCCACCAGACGCCGATGACTTAAGCCACATATCAACAAACTAGAGAGTCCGCCAGGAAATTCTGGACTAGGTTCTTAACTAAAAAGAACCAAATCATCGATTGTACGGATGCCGAAGCCCTAGCAGCCTTCAAACACAGCATCCGCGACTAATGGCTCGCTCGCCACCTCGGCCAGGAAAAGCCAAAATCCATGGCG
>NC_041392.1:535829296-535829928 GCF_002162155.2 Triticum dicoccoides
TTCCGAAAGAATAATTCAGGCCCATCCAGCTTGGACCACATACTTGACCGTCCGTGCTAGATTCATGGCACCCCGGACAAACCACCCAATCATACAAATAGAGATTGCTGGGTTTTTAAAAAGGCCGACAAACTGAACACCGAGAACAGGGAAAAGGGATCGCAAAGCGAGGACGATGACGAAGAGCCCCGGCAACCGAAAACAGGGGGACAGAAGAAGTTTCCCCCTCCTGTCAAAACGGTGAACATGATATACGCTACCTGTCGGTGTCAAAACCGGCAGATCTCGGGTAGGGGGTCCCGAACTATGTGTCTAAGGCGGATGGTAACAGGAGACAGGGGACACGATGTTTTACCCAGGTTCGGGCCCTCTTGATGGAGGTAAAATCCTACGTCCTGCTTGATTTATTCTTGATAATATGAGTATTACAAGAGTTGGTCTACCACGAGATCGGAGAGGCTAAACCCTAGAAGCTAGCCTATGGTATGATTGTCTGTTGTCCTACGGACTAAAACCCTCCAGTTTATATAGACACTGGAGGGGGCTAGGGTTACACAAGGTCGATTACAAAGGAGGAGATATACATATCCGTATTGCATAGCTTGCCTTCCACGCCAAGTAGAGTCCCATCC